>NC_085140.1:33185999-33490036 GCF_024139115.2 Armigeres subalbatus | reverse complement strand
CAATCATCCATATTGGCTGCATTTCTGCAGTGGCACGCATTGATTTAGGTCACCAAATCGTGTGCACAGAAGGGTTAATGTTCAGCAAAGATTTGTTGCTTTTCTGTGCCACGATGGAGTACCAACTATGGACAGTGAATCGAACAAGCTCAAACCGGGAAAAACACATTGGACAAACGCAAACAAACGTATCTATTACAATTCGGCACAACCCGAAGAAGCAGGTTGGCAAAATTGATATGCCGCAATCGATAATCGAAACAGATTTAACCACACACCTTGGCACTGGGTCAAACAACCTATCATCACCGCAAATTGTGCCCATAAACTGCTGCATTGAGTGCTATCAAATTTTCATAATTGGCCATTTATTACCTTTCGTGCGCAACACACATCTCGTTCGCTTACAAGACGGATCGTTTTGAAGTTTTCCATTGCGAAATCCATCATACAAATGTGTTTACTTTTTCCAATTGTCGCCTCCGATGAGAAATGGTTGTTTCAACCCAACAAGCACTCGGATCGTCATTACCCGAGCGAACGAGTTACCTCCCAGTGCACAGGCACAGGCATTCTGCCAGATGAGAAACATTCTTGCAAACAATAAACAATCGCTCAAGCGGGTTTCAACGACTTAGCAGACATTTAGAAGCTCTATAAAAGAGAGACAAACCCGGGTGGCTTCATTGTGCGAATATGAATTCGACTCTTGTCTCTCCTTAGCCGAACATGGAAACGAGAAAGGATAATTGAAGCATTACGGTCTTATCAACATCATTTATTCAGACGTGATGTTTGAGTGAGCTCGGCTCGGTTAGAGGAAGCTTTTGCCTAGCGTCAGCCAACTGCTGGTGCTGGGGCAAGCAAGCTGTCTGCTGTTGTTGTGTTGCTCGAAAGATGCTGCTGCTGTTTCGGATGATGGCATCTGGAAATGAGTCAGTCAATTATGATGGAAATTTACATTCCCTAGCAGCCGGCAGCAGCGCGGTGGGGAAACCCGGTGCCCAAGCAGGTCGCAGATGAGGAACAATTTATTATTCTGTCGGAAATGCTCCGTTCAAAGGATTGATTCGAGTGCCTGCCAGAATCTAGATTTGGGTGGAAAGTGTCATAAAAGACTCTAACTACACATCCAGCATCATTTTTTGAAATATTTTTTGTTTTTGCAAAATTTTATTTAAAGAAATAAGTAAATCTTTATCTTAATTCATTATTTTTTTATTAAAAATATTTTCAAAAGTAGAACTATGCAAAAGTGGCAAATTTTGAAATAAAATAAATAACAAACAGAAAAGATGTTGAGATAACTTGCAACATAAATAGCAAACTTGTTTTTAAAGAATTTTTGTGATATTTTGCAAAGATTAATTCAGTGTGTCAACGTTTTCCCAATGGATGGCATTTGTGCGTGTGACTCTCAAAGCGTTGATTTGGATTTTTCGCCATATCTGATATAAATTCAAAGCATAAATCAGTTTTATTTAAACGTTTTGTTGATACAACATCGTCTGCCAGATAAGTTTCGTGATTCTCCAGAAAGCTTTTGCCATGCTTTTGTTTTGTGTCAATTGAAGTTGTTTCAAGAAGGATTAAGCAGAGAAACTTATTGGTGCCATTACTTACTAATAGCACTGATACGAATCGTAAAATTGATACCAACAATATGGTTCTTGCATTGCCTGATGCCACGTTTCAATAAAATCGTCCGACATTACGAATTCAGTTCAAATATCAAATCTACCTTCATAAGCCATTAACCCGAGCAAAAACCCAATCTCAAAGGTCACTTTGAGCGCCAAAAAAGTTCATCACCATGATTGATCGCCTCCATTTGGACTCATCTTTCGGAAGGACAATGGCACCTGGTCCGTTTTATGAATTTGCTACAAGCTGTGAACCGGGGCACTGGCGAAAAAAAAGAGATCAAATTACTCGCCAGATAGTTTGGCTTCACCTCACCGCATGGCGTTGCACCTTCGAACCAGCCGTCTCGTTTGATTGCCGAGCGTCGAAGGAAATGAAGCAAAGTCTTCGTCGTTTTTCAGCCGCTTTCTGGGCTACGGGTATTATGCAAGGTAAGAAAAAACTGAAGCTCTATCTTGAGCTTTATGCATTCATCAGCAATCGAAAAATCAGACATCCATGAATCGGCGTAGAGCTCCGGGTTGGATTGGTTTGCTTCTAGGCTGCGGGCTGGAACAGACCATTTGAGATATGGGAGAACATATATTCTAATGACCATTTTGGGTAAAAACTGGTAGCTCTCTGAACGGTGAGATAAATTATTTCAGTCTCAGGCCACGTTCGCATTAGATTTGAGAATTTTAGTTTTTTAAAGGGTGGGTTTGATTATTAGCGCTTGATGGTTGGTGATACAGTCACCAAAACCTATCTCGAAAGCAGCCCTGTGACTAGATTTTTTGGAAGCCCCCTGCACAGTATTACTACATTTTCTTCCATTTACGATCACTGGCGGAGTTAATCTGGGGCACGATGGGGCACGTTACCTAACAAATTGAATATTTTCCCTGAGAGAAAAAAACTGATTTTCCGCCAATTTGCCAATTTTACCTGGTGAAATATTTTGACTCCTCGAATTTCTGTAAAAATTTCTTCAGAAACTCCTTCAAAAAATCTTTTTGAAAATCCTTCAAGTTTTTGTTCAATTTTTGAAATTATTCCATTAATTTCTTCGAAAATTTCTTCAGTAAAACTATTAGAAATTGTTTCTACTTCTTTAGCAATAACGTAGGAATTTACCCAGGAAATTCGTTTCGACATCCCTCCATTCATTCCTTTGGATTTTCGGAAATTTTGTTGGAATTTTTTTTTGGAAAATTAATAATGATTGAAATATGTGGAGGAATTCTTGGATAAGTTTCTAAGAGAAGTTTTAAACATTAAATTTTCGAAGGAACCCTTGAAGTAATTTCCGAATGATTCCTAAAAGAATTTCTGAATGTATTTTTGAAGAGATTTCTGAAAGAATTTCTTAAGGTCACTCCTGACCGAATCCAAGTTTCAAAGTGCTCGCGTTTTCGGGGGCACACCAATTGATACGGAAGCAACGCAAAACTGTCATTTTTATTTTTTCACGCATGCTGCGACGCAGCAAAGCTGAATCAACAAAAATGACAGTTGTCTGCCGCCTCCGTATCGAGTGGTGTGCCCCCGAAAACGCGAGCACTTTGAAACTTGGATTCGGTCAGGAGTGACCTTAAGCCATACCCAATGGTCTCAAGGAATTTAAAAAAATTTGAACGAATTCCTGGATGAAGTTCAAAGACGTTCCAAGAATTTTCTCCTAGAGTTTTGAAAGGGATTTTTAAAAAAAAGAGTTGAGTTCCTAAATAAAGAAAGTTATAAAAGAAATTTCCGTAGGTATTCTAAAAGGAGCTTCCGAAGGATTTTTGATAGATATTTCCAAAGACATTTTCAAAGCATTTCTCAAAAGAAAATTGTATTAGGATTAGGAATTTCTTTGGAAATTGGTTTAGGTATTTCTTCGGAATATAATTTGGGAGTTCTTCCAGTAATTTCTCAAATTTACTTCCAAACTTCCCTTGAGATCTTTTTCAAAACATCTTCTCAATTTTTCGAATTTTTTTTTCTGGAATTCCTTCCGTCATTCCTCGCGATTTTTTCAGCATCGCTTCCAGAAAATCTTTAGACCATTGAAGATTTCTTTTGAAACTTTGGATTTTGTTTTGAGCATATTTTTGGGAATCTTTTCAGAATCATTTAGAATTTTTTTCAAAAATCTTTCGGTCATTTAATTCGGAAATTCTTTTGGGAATTCCTACGAAAAAATTCTTTTTTTCGAAATTCCGTTAGAAAATCGTATGAAATTTACGGTTGAAGCTCCTCCGAAAATTCCTTCAAGATTTACTATTTTATTCTTCAATAATTTTCATCAAAATTCTTGCAGGAATTTCGGAAGGAATTTTATATTGTTTTACTAAGGAATTTCTGGGGGAATTTCTTAAATTATGTCTAGAGGAGTTCCAGAAAGAACTTCTGTATGATTTTCTAAATCATTTTTTGAAGAAATTCCTGGTGGAATTCCCAAATGTATTTCAGGAGGAAATTCCGGAGGAATTCTTGAAGCAAATTCGAATAGATTTTCTAGTAGAATTTTTTAATGAATTTCTGAAGGAATTTCCTAAGAAATTATTAAAGGAATTCATGAAAGAATTTTCAATAGAATTGGAATTTCCATATAAATTTCTAGATTTCTACATGAATTCCTTTTGACTCGTGCAAGAATTCCTTCAGGAACAACTGAAGAAATTCCTTCGGGAATTCTTCTATGAATTTCTCCGGGTTTCCTATCGAAAATTTCAAAACAATCGTAAAACAAAACCCTGTTTTAAATCTGAATAAAAAACTAAAATATCGGAATTGCCGTCGATTCTTCATCATACTTCTTCAAATATTCTCAAGAAAATAATACAAAATAAAATACAAAAATTAAAACAAATAAAATACCTTTTCATTGCTTTGTTTTTCATGGGATGGAAATAGGAGCTATGAGATGAATTCAAGGAGCAGTAACCCTATTTTAGAAACCTTCAGTGGCAAAAATGACAAAATAATGGGCTTCAATTGCAAAATTAAAGTAAATTAGGCCGTTACAAATATTATATTGAAATTATGTCCTACTGCTCTCCGAAAGATCAAAGGAGGGGGGAGGGGGGTGATTGATGAAAAATTAATATTAAGACACAACCGCCAATTGGACGTAGGATTACGTGAAGTGTAAAAGATATTATTTTGAAATTCTGAATATGTTCCCTGGCGTTGATATTGCGATATTGCAGACTGTGCCCTTGTTATGTTGGCAGTGCCCATGCATTTAAAGGTAAAGGAATTCTATGTTGGTGCTACACCGACAATATCGTGGAAAGATAGCTCCTCAGCAAACTCATCATAGATAATGGAAAGCGGTTTCTAATTTTGTGCCGGTGCAAGTTCCAGACACTTGTCTTCATGCCACATGAGTGTATGTTGTTGTCCAATCATCATTTCTACCTCGTTCATCTCTAAGACTTCAAGGTCTACTGCCTTACGTTCCTCCGAAATATCCATCTGCTCTGTTTGTCCGATCGCAGCCAAGTTTTCTTCATTGAAAACAGTTCCATTCCGCCTGTAGAGCGGTGTAGTAACCGGATAGTCCAGCCATGCTTTAATGGTACCTTTCTTCACGTAGCCGGACAAGTAACTTGATTTGTGTAATATGAATGCACACATTGATAGCATAGTCGACTGGAATGTTGATAATTTGCCCGATAATTGCCAAATTACCTGTGGCATGTTAATGAAAATAGATTAGGATAATCATATATTTATTTGATGTAATACATTTTTAAGTAAAATAACTTTTCCACAAACCTGCAGTATGCCGCAAACGACAAAACTGCATGAAATTGATCCTGGGAGACACCAGTCTTGTGGTGAGTGAGTCCAGCGGAGGCAAATTGGACGGAAACTTGGGATACGTAAAGCCATTTGATTGCGACAATGTGAGAATTGATCCGCGGTTCAGGCTTGTTCGACACGTAGCACACGCCGAAAATCCTTCCAATCAGAACTCCCATCAGCCCGATCGAAATTGGGTTTGTCTTGTGTTAAAAGCGAAGAAAATATGTTCGCCATCATCAGCGACAGCAGACACGTTTTCTTCAACGTCACCACGCTCATCATCGACATCTGCTCTTGCGGACTGCATCACAACATTTTCAGCTGCGTCGGAATCTTCATGATCAGAGTTAACGACTGTATCAGCACGGATTAAGTTGAATTCTACTCGAAGAAATTGTAACACGGGAAGATTAATCCTTATTGACAGGCACATATACATATTTGACAGATGCATTCGCATTTAAAATTACTGTACCAAGTACAATAAGACATGTAAAAACATAAAAGATTAAATGAAAAATTATAGCCAAGCGTACTATAAACAACAATAGCATAATAATAGTATAAAATTCAAGTAGCATGTGTTTAGGATATGTTTATACAAAATACACTATCTCAGCTCAAACTTCTCCCATGCAATATGATGGTTATGATAAGAACCAATTTATTTTCCACAATACGCCTATCCAATCACAAGCAGCAACACAGCTTATGATTTGAACTTTGAAAAATATTTGTCTCGGCACAATCTTCTCTCTTGTGAAATTATGATTCTGAAAAGATCCCATTTGTTTTCAGTAATGCACCTTCCCAATCACAAGCAGCGACAAAACCGAAGCAGAATCTAGAGAAAATTTCATTTCATTGCTACTGACCCCAATGTCAGCCACTCGATAAGTTATCGCTAAAACGCGATAGACACCATTCATGCGAATCAATTTTCGCAGCATCCCCCTCCGAAGAGCGCTTCCGCTGCTGCCGACACCAAGCGATAATAATTTGCACTTTGAAGAAGAAAAAGAAGAAGAAGAAGAAGAAGAAGAGTCCCTGGTTATGTGCGAAAGCACTGGCATCGAACGAAAGAAAGGCGGAGCAAGCAAGCCGATGCCAATGATACGACTCCCGAAGGGGCGGAGTCTCGGACTCCATGCAAACGTATTCTGACCAGCCGAAGTCTGGTTTTCTCGGAAAATCGGCAGGACAATTGCATCGCAGCGGCAACCAGACATCACCGGCGGTGGAAAGGCTGCGGAGATGGCAGCAGCAATGATGGTTGCTACGGGCGGTGGCAGCAACGATAATTGCTACGACCCACGGCAGCAAGGCTCAGAGAAACATCATCAAGGACGTCTCATCGAAGGCGTCGAGCATTATAAAACGCCTCGTAAACGACATCTTCGTGCGTGTCGAGCTGGCCAAGCCCGCCGTTTCGGAGGGTTTCAAAGTCGTCGCCAAGTAAGTCAGCTCCTAGTGAATGAACGAGGAAGTAGCTTTGCTTAAAACGGCCCTTTTCAGGGCCACAGTCCCACTCAAAGAGGAGAGGAATTTTCGTACCGCGCGCGCCGGAAATCAAAATTTTGAAATGAATTTTCACTGCTGATGCCACTTTCAGCCAATTTATGATTTGCCGCTGGAACATGATAGACGTCATCCATTCTAATACATTGTTTTGCAACGTCTCCATGCAAGGAGCGCATGGACTGCTACCGATAAAGAATTTTGCCGGTCACCAAGTGATTATGATTTACATTTTTTGCAGATTTTTGTCTCGGCTCAACCTTCTATCGTGTAAAAAGATGATTTTGTTTCCAATGACGCGCCTTTCCAATAATAAACAGCAGGTATACCGAAATCAGAATCTTGGGAAAAACTCATTTGACTGCTAACGCAACTCAATGATGTGAGACGTCATCATTGTTTACTTCCCGCACTTTTACTGCTATCTATTCCAACTTTCTACCGTCGCCAAGCGGTTATGATGTGCACTTTGAAGAAAATATTTAGGCTCTACCTTCTTTTGTGTACAATGATAGATTTGACAAGAATCGATTTTGATCCACAATGCGCCTTTCTAATCATTCATAGCAAACAAACGATAGTCCGTATCTTGCGTAAAAAAATCACTTTTCTGCTAAATAGCCACTATTAAGAAAACATTTTCAGTGGCGCCACTGGTATCCGGGGACCGTAATCGATGCCATTTTTGCAATCAACTCTTTCTTCGCATAAAATTTTGGTCCTGAGAAGAACCGATATTCTTTCCAAAATGCGCCACTAACAGTAACTAAACGATACTCCAAAGATTGTTGCTTTTGGCGATGGCCTCTCGATGTTCCGCTTTCTGGGCGTCATCGTTGTGCCCACTCTCCGAGAAAATTTAATTGAACTGAGGATTGGAGTCGAGCCCGTAAGTTGCACGATTTTGATGTCTGTGCTTGCGATGCACATACGCGATTGGTTGGTTTACCGATTTTCAGTGCCTAGTAAAATTCAATTTTCAAAAGTTTAGCACCTTGAATGAATTTTTTCGATAGTTGAGCAAAATCTTAAAGAGTTTGTCGATCGATTAACTCCAAAATCCTTAAAATCTGTTGAAAGACGGCTGAGTTATTAGTCCATACTTCCTGACCACTTTTCGTGACGGTCTCGGATTTTAAACTGCCGAATGACCCCTATATGTTCCGGAAAGATGTAATCCTACGTCAAAAACTCCTCGGATTTGTTAAAGAATGTTTTGAAAATCCTTAAAATTTCCCAATTTTTTTTGCTACCACCTCAAAATATGGTTTTTGGCCAAAAATGAATCTTGAATGAAATCTTGAAATGGACACGTTGGCTCGGTATAAAGAAAAGAAAAAAGGTAGTCCCTTCTATGAATTAACGCGTCTGACCGGTAAAAAGCAAAGGGAAAAGATAATGTCTACTTTGAATGGATGCGTCTGACCGGTATAAGGCGAAAGGACTTGATAATGTCTTCTTTAAAAGAACGCGTCTGTCCGGTATAAGGCGAAAGGAGATGATAATGCCTTATTTAAAATAACGCGTCTTCTCGGTATAAGGGGTATGGAGGGGTTATACCTTATTTAATTGGATTCGTCTGCTCGGTATAAGACGAAGGGAGTTTGTAATGCCTGCTTCTAAAGAACGCGTCTGCTCGGTTTAACTCGAAGGGAGTGGTAATGCCTTCTTTAAATGGATGCATCTGCCCGGTATAAGGCGAAGGGAGTTGATAATGCCTACGTTAACAGAATGCGTCTGCCCGGCATAATGCGAAGGAAGGGGTAATGCCTTCTTCAAATAGAAGCGTCTGCCCAGTAGAAGGTGAAAGCAGGAGATAAAGCGTTCTTCAAAATAACGCGTCTGCTCTACATAAGGCGAAGGGAGGGGTAATGCCTGCTTTGAATGAATGCGTCTGCCTGGTATAAGGTGAAAGGACACATCTACCAGGTAGGCGAAGGAAGGGGTAAAAATGCCTATTCGTAACAAAGTAAAGAGAGGAGTCCGTTTTCCAGATATAATGAAGGATTTGTAAGGGGCAATTGAAATTTCAAAAATTACTTCTACATGTTCTGGGAGGCCTTCTTTAGCCGTGCGGAAAGATGCGTGGCTGCCAAGCAAGACTCAGCATAGATTAGGAGGCTGAGTTCAACTTCTGGGTTCGGTCTAGGAAATTTATCGGTAAAAAACTTGTCTCCTGTTTCACGAATGCAAAAAAAAGGTAACTAGGCTTAGAATCCTCTTAGGTAATAATTGTGGAAGTGCTGAATGAACACTAAGCTATTATTATTGATATTCCGCGAAATGGTACATTCCGCCAAAAGTCATTCGGCGAAAAGGTACAAACCGCCAAATGTCGTACCGCGAAAAGTTACAAACCGCCAAATGATATTCCGCGAAATGTTCAACCGCGAAAATGAATTCCGCGAAATAGTTTTCGGTGAAATGTTATACAATCGTATTCTGCAGTTTTTGGTATTATTTTTCGGTATTTTACCTCTTATGCAAGGCTACTTCATACCAATTTGGTCGTCGCTCCTGCTCGGGTTCAGCAATATTTTCAGAAATTCCTTCAAGTACTTCATCGGAAATTCTATTCCTTCGACTCCCGTAATTCCTTCGGACTATTTTTCAGGAATTTCCGGACGAATTCCTAAAGGAATTTCTGAAGGTGTTTACTAAAGGAATGTCCGACATTCTTGAATTTCTTTGGGTATTTCTCCAATAATTCCTTCGGAATTTCCTCCAGGTATTCTTTTGAATAATCCCCAGGAAATTACTTTGGAGACAGTTCCCCAAATTCCTTTGGAAATACATCAAGATATTCCCTAAAGAATCAAAGAAGGGATTAGGAATAAGGAATACTTGCGTCTTGGGAATTTCTTTGGAAATTCCTTCCAAAATTTCTTCAGAAAGTACTTTGGAAACTTCATCGGAATTCCTACGGAAAAATCTTCCACAATACCTAAGGAATTTTTCTGGAAAACCTTCCGAACTTCATTAAGGATAATTTATTTAAGAATTCCTTTAGAAATTGCTTTAGAAATTGGCTTAGGAATTCCTTTAAACTTTTTTAAGGAATTGCTACGGAATTTCTAGAAAGAAATTCTTGTTATTCCTTAAACATTTCTTAAGAACTTCATTCAGGAATTCTTTCGAATTGTTTTAGGAGTTTCTATTCAATTTTTGCTACATTATTGGAAAAACTCTTCCAACAAATTTTCCGGAATCAATGCAGCAGGAATTTCAAAAGAAATTTGGTATGGATTCACTGAAAGGAATGATTCCTGGAAAATTTCGGAAGGATTTCCGGAGAAATTTACAAAGTAATTTCCAGAGATTTTACCGAAGGAATCGTTGAAAAAATCGTCAAAAGAAATTCCTAACGTAATTTTTTAAATTATTCCTGTCGAGTGAATTCCTGGAGGAGTCCCCGGTATAGTTTCTGAAGGATTGATTGCATACTTCCAGAAATTTTAAATCAATTTAATGATAAATTCCTTGGGAAATTGTGGGAAGGCATTCCCAAAACAACTTCTGTAGGGATTCCTGAAGGATATTTTTAGGTATTACCGGAGAATTTTTCAAATGAATTCTAAAAAAAATCCTAAAAAAAATTCGTAAAGAAAAACTGAGGAAATTTTCAAAATTTCCTTAGATTTTTTTTTAATTTTTCAAAGGATCGTTTTGAGGAATATCCAAAGGAATTGCTTGATTTGTCTCCGAAGTAATTTCGGGAGGATTTTCCAAAGAAATCTCTGGAGGAAATTTCGAAAGAATTCTCGAAGGAATATCGAAAGAAATTCTTGGGGAAATTGGTTGCTTTGTGCATTTTGTCAAGAGTTTGCACGAAAATTTCTAAGGAAATTCCTGAAATTTTGTCCTAGAATTGTAGAAAGAATTATTGGAGGAAATTTTGGAGGATTCACAGCAGAATGGAATTGAATGGAATTTCTGATGGTATCGGGAAGCAGTCTTGCAAAATGTCGTGACCATCACCAGATGATCAGATATGAAAACAAAAACCACCACGCTTTTAAACGATGTTCTTTACTGACAATCACTGCAAGCGCATCGTGACATGTAGAAGCTGACTCGTGAGGACCTTCGGTAAGCGTGACACCCAGATTGACAACCACAAGCTGAGAGCCATAAAGAGCATCAGGTCGGTCAGCTGTCAAAAGTGCAGGTGAGCACCGTTATTGATTAATTTTGTTGTCGTTTGATTGGACTGACGTCGTTTTTAATTGATAAATTGGATAAATCAATAGTTAAATTAAGGGTTCATTCACAAATTACATAATGCTAAAATGGACCTGGGGGCTGAAAACCCCCACCCACCCTCTCGTAACGTATTTTGTATGGGAGGGTTCTGAAATTTGTATGGGCCGTATTTGTGAATGGCTCAGTCAAAGTCAAAGTTTCTAATAAAGATATCGGAAACAATTCAAATTGAGCCCTACACTGAAAAAAATCAGTTTCAAAAATTAAAACTCGATTTGCGAAAAAACGCTTTTTTTTGATTTGTATGAAATTGTGTCTCAAGATAGGTGATTATGTTCCCTACCAACCGTCCATACATCGCAAGCTGGGCACTTTGAAGGAAAAAAAGTTTTTCTAACAAAAACTTTTTCTTGTCGAAATTATTTTCAGTGTATTTTTATCCGTTGCGATTAGTTACGACTTAAATATTGTACTCTGCTTGACTGTACCGATATATTTTAATATATGTATGTATATGTTAAATCCACTGACACTCCTTGACACTGAAAAAAAAAAATCAATTCCGACAAGAAAAATTTTTTGTCAGAAAAACTTTTTTCCCTTAAAAGTGTCCAGCTTGCGATGTATGGACGGTTGGTAGGGAACATAATCACCCATCTTAAGACACAATTTCATACAAATCAAAAAAACGTTTTTTCGCAAATCGAGTTTTAATTTTTAAAACTGATTTTTTCCAGTGTAGGGCTCAATTTGAATTGTTTCCGATATCTTTATTAGAAACTTTGACTGATTTTGCGATAGTCACCCATACAACATTTTTTTGTAGGATGCGTCGTTTTTTAATTGTATCCATTTGAAAAATCAATAAAAAAAATTTGGCCTTTTTCAAAAGATAGTCTGGATCAAAATTGGAAAAACTATGTATGTACTTTTCTTTTAACAGCACCTCTTAAAATATTGCACAAAAAGTCAATATAAACAATAAGAACACTTAAATGTTCCCAAAAGTTCTATTTTGGCTTCATGCATTTTTATCACAGCAAAAATCCATTAATTCCGCTAAGTGGATTATTCCATTGCTGTCGAGCGTTGATTTCGAACCAAACACCGCATAGGTCAAGTGATCATCACGATAGTCAAGATGACATGGATATGACAACCACAAGGAAACATCAACAACATCAGGAAAGTTTTCCTATCATTCATGCTGGTGATCACCAGGTCGGTGGCACGACGCCATCTTTTTGTAGCCAACATCTCAGTATAAAATTCTTGATAGTATGTGTTTTGTTTACAAACATCACAATTGATATCCATTAGGATACAGAACTGTCAGTGGGATACGGTCGTGTATAGAAATACTAAAATAAGAGATCGGCGAAGACGCCATCTTGTTTCCAATCGAACCGTCAAAAGCGGTTCCAATTCGACTTGTTTACTTTTTGCACCCATAAGAAGCAAGCAAAAAGTTCAAGTGCTGCCAGTATTATTCTCGTGATTTCATGCATTTTCATACGTTGCCTATTCGACAGTTTTTCACTCCGCCGGTCTCTGGTTATAGTGTTGCTAGTCGTGTAATGTTGGCTGCAAAACAAACCTATTGCGTGAGATAGGGATGCCACCGGGCTGGTGATCACAGGCAGAAGAAGTGAAGACATGGTGAGTGACCAAGCGCTAGTTGCTAAAATGTCACTTTCGTGGTGATCGTTACACCAAGCATGTGAGATCCACATTGAGCATCACAATTGAGTACTTAACACATGACCTGGATTTTGTTATTGTCACGCTTTGCGTGACTTGTACGGTGGCACTTTGCAGCACTGTCGGGAAGACTCCTTGGAAGAATTTTTGAAATTATTCTTGAAATTTATTTCCTTAAAAAATATTTAAGATATTTACGAAAAAATGTCCCTGAAGCAAATTCCCAAGGAATTCTTGAAGAAATCCGAAGAATTTTGGACAGTAGTAAAATCCGATTTTGACACTGGAATTGGTTGGTAAAAAATCCCCCAAAATGTCAAGATTTCAGTCTATTCAATATCATACTTCTTTTGATACTCTCTTTCAGGAATTGGAAGTTTTTGGAAAAACATTCCAAAGAGTTTCTTTTCAATATATGAATAATTTCTAGATGACAAAATGCAATTAAAATTACTTTATATTTGAAACTGCCTGACATTTTTTTAATTATTTATCGCTTGAATGAATAATCTCTCCAATTATTATTCTTACTACTGACGCCAAATTATAAATTAACCAATTACGCCAAAAATGCTGGTGTCCCATCATTACCAGATCTCTGGCTCCGCCAGTGTTTACGATTGAACGAACAGTGGCGCAACGTGCAACAGTCCGGAGCCCAACGGTCTTCGGTGGAGTAAGAGAGCCTACGCCATTGTGTTGTGCTTCCTTCTTGAGTTTGCCGACCCAAGCTCTTAGAAAATGATGATGAAAAACTCATAAAAGTATCCAACTAGCTTGCAAAGTTGCCTTTCTCGTCATTTATAGCTCGGATCTCCAGGCTGCCGAAGTACGGTCAATTCTAGACCAACATTTGAAAAGGGCGTAACAGCCAAAATTTATTTATTCTGATTCTTTGTCTACATATATAGCTATATATGTGGACGAAGAATCAGAAGGAATAAATTTTGGCTGTTACGCCCTTTTCAAATGTTGGTCTAGAATTGATTTTTTGTTTCCAGCGCCTGTTTTAAGGAAAGTAAAATAGTTCCACAAACTTTTCTATGCCCGAAAAATAGTAATGAGATTCGTATTCAGCCAGCGGACCGGCATCCATCTCTCAATTCTGACAGATCCCTGAAAGCCACCCAATCATAAATGGCATCTGAGCTGCAGCTGAGCCTTCCAACAAGCACCGTATTTCAGATAGAAGCACTTTCGATTTCAATACAATCGTCCAGCAACAACGCCAAGAAGAAGAAGAAAAAATAGATGCAATCTACTCGAGGAAAAATGTAGTTGGTTTAAGAGTGAAGACCCTCCGCCCCTCCCCGCTTCGATTCCCGCACCCTGCACCATGGAAGAAAACGCAAATGGTGTAATACTCCGACGGCTGTGTAAGACGCAGGGCATTGTATGCAAAGTGGAGTAGTTTTTCTACGCTTTTCAAGGAATACCAACCGGGGTGCTCTGCCTTGAACGAAGGAGGTTCAGATTGAAGGCACACTGACTGGTTTCCACTTTTATATCACGGCTCAGTGCGCCCCGGCTAATGAGCTCTCTGGCACTTACTGTGGCTTTTGCAGTTGGTTGGTGGTTTCTGAATCATGTTTGCGAAGAAAACACCAAGAACAATCGATGCATCAGCGGTTCTCCTCCGGTTGGTTTTGCATTGAAAGGTTGAACGTAGGCGTCGGGATCTGGTTTTCAATTTGCGCAAATGGTCTTCGCCGTAGACCGAAGATGGTGTTCCGAAACTGACATAGTCAAATGTTAATGCTGAATATAATCAATGTGCAATTTTACCAATATTTTTTGTTGTTTTTTGCTTTTATTTAATTTATTTGAAGATTTACAATGTTCTGAAAAACTCCGATCTGAACGTTGTAAATTAATGTCCATGTCTGTCGGTCAATACCCGAAAAACAGGCAATTAACTTTGATTGAGCTGTTGATAAGTTTCATGAAATGCCACAGAACCGAAAATTAAAAAAAAAGTGTCGAGATCCGCAATATTCACAACTGTCATGATTCCATGAAATACGATGGAAATAATGACAACTTCAAACGTCCGAATAATTAATCACTCTGAAACAATTTTCTCTGTCGAAGTTTCTTTTTCGCTTTGAAGCAAATGTCTCACCCCGAGTGAACATATTAACACCGCAAATCAATCAAATCGCACCATCAGCATCCCCACGTGAGCAATTATTGACCATTTCACATCAGAAAAGTTAAGGCTCATCGTTCGCGGACGCGGGAAAATAAAAATGCCTTTTGACTTCATTCACACTGAGAAAGAGGAAAACAAAAAAAAGCACCAGCTCGATAAAAAGCCGACCACGATGATAAAGGCAACGGCGACGATGAAATCGGAACTTTTTTGGCAGCAACGGGCGCATCTCGCGGCACCATTTTTCCGCGAAACCGGAAATTGCGGCTGAAATTATGCGAGGGATGGGGAAGCGAAGGAAGCGGGAAGGAAAATTATTTTTATTGTAATGGTCGTGTGCGAGCGCGCCGCTATTCATTTCACTATTTATAGTTCGCTTTTTTTTCTCGCTCCTCAGCCATTGTATTCCGATTGCCGGTGTGTCTTTATTTATTTTTTGTTTGGTTTGGCGGATTGTTGGCGCGAAACGATGCACCCACA
The DNA here is from genome assembly GCF_024139115.2 of Armigeres subalbatus. Taxonomy (NCBI): domain Eukaryota; kingdom Metazoa; phylum Arthropoda; class Insecta; order Diptera; family Culicidae; genus Armigeres; species Armigeres subalbatus. Next base: position 33,474,561 of record NC_085140.1, on the reverse strand, counting down.
ACCAACCGCCTGGGAGCGTGATTGGTTTGCGGTTGCTGCGATTGTTGCGGATTTTATTTGCATGGTTTTGATTTTGTTTTGTTCGTTTTTAGGAACGTCTTTGGGTATGATAATGGAAGCAAACGTCAGTTTGATATTTTAGATCGTTGAATTTACGCATTATTATGCTGGAGAAATTTTCACTTGAAGAACGTGAAGACATGAGAACGGTTTCACGAACAATGGATAGTGTTTTGATTGTTTAACATTTTTTGAAATGCTAACATTTGTTTTTAATTAGACGAGCATGTTTTTGAACTTAGGCCGCTTTAGTACCCCGTACAAACAACGAGGTTTATCACATGATAAAAAGTATGTAACTAGATATGAATGTTCACACATCTAGTTTTTACTGGAAATAATAGAAGTTAAAGATACGTTTGGAAATACATCTGTCTGTCCAAAGTATAAAACAAAGATAGTAAACTGTAAGAATCTCCAGGTCTATTGATTCTGGTTTTATCAAAATTTGATTATTTCAAGCTAAGTTATGATAGATTAAATTTTGACAAATAAATTTCTTTCTCATTTTTTTGTCAAATCCCTATAACATGTTCCAATAAACATAACCCGGATAGTGCCGGAGAGATAGAAGACTTTTTTGTCATATGTCTTATGTATCCGGCACATGGCTTAGCTTGACCTACACACAGTCGTGGAATATTGGATAATAAGACTTCAGGTCGAAGAACAGATTTAAATTACGATATGTTGTGGAATAAGAAAGAATAGTCATTTGGTAAAGAAAGCATAGTCATGTTGTTAAATTATTCTAGTAGTAGTAGTAATTCATTTATTTATCATCAGATAATTTATAATAATTCAATTCATACAATGTTAACATACAAACTTAATCTATACATATTTCTGACAAACACAGTACATTTTCTTTTAAATTCCATTACTGATCTTGCATTTTTCACGTCTGAAGGTAACTGATTAAAAAGTCGTATTCCGTTGTAATAAATTGACTTTTGATTGGTGGTCAGTCTTCCCACGAACATGTGTGATGTTCAACACAAGTACATTTTCATCAACTCGTGTTGAACACTGAACATGGATTATTGACGTACTCGAGTACAAAGGGATACCTAGTACCTACCTAAACGAACTTGTACTTAAGTACAAGACACATGTAAGGGGAGAACGGTCCATAATGCACCTCTGGGGCAAAATGGCCTCACTCATAAAATCACTCATATAATCTGTTGTAGTACATTTATGAACGAAAATTGCCATTACAATTCATAATTAGTTATCCATCATTGAGCTCCATTGGAAAACATTAGCAAAATCCCTTAATATTCACTCAAATTTAACGATTTGCTATTCTTCCACCACATCCGTAAAATTGTAGCTCAATCCATTAAGAAAAAACAAACAACCATGCGTTCACCATCATTTTACATGCAATTGAGTCATTTTAGACCACCTTTCGGGCGTTTTGCCCCAGGCCTTTTTTTAAAACATTTTTTAAATGCGTTAGAAAGTCATGAGAACCTTATTGTTTTGAATAGGAGATCATTGTGAAATGTAGCTGGGTTTGTAAATTTTGCACATATACGTTGAAATGGATGGATATTATTGTTTATATGGGCGAAAACATCGAAAAAGCTTAAGGGGTGCATTTTGGACCGTTCTCCCCTTTCAGGTCCGAGAGTCGACCGGCAAGAGACAAAGGGAATGAACAAAAAGGAATTCGAAAACTGTGCACGCTGAAATGAAGATGCACAGTGGTGGGTGGATCTGGAAAACTTTTTTTTTTCGAATAATTTTCTAATGTTGCAAAACTTTTTCACGACGTTGGTACCTAACCAACTGACATGGGCTTCCAACATCACGTAAAAAATAATTAAGTTTACAGAAGATGTTGATAAATTTGACTTCGATTCACATACCGCTATATAACTTTTGTTGAGCGTGTACACTCAACAGCGCATAATTATAAATACTATGTATACTCATAGATCAGTGGAACAATTTCTCGACTCTCTGTTATGTATTCCTAATAAAACTAAATTGTGTATTGTCACGCTTTTAGAAATGCTCCATCGGGAGAGAGCATTTCGTGTTGCACTATGGAACCGCTCACGTATTACGTAACATAAAATTGAGTGAATCCAGTCCTCTTCTTTGGAGCACATTATGTATTGACAATTTAATTCTTTTGTCTGAATCGTAACCCTTGAGGCTATCACCTTCCTCCCTATATAGCGCCACGTAATTCATCCACAGCCCCCATGGATGCACAGCATTTTTTGTCAAAAACCGGCTTCGTGTTGGAATATACCAAACTTAACATATTACGCAATAGCCTCCACAGACAACCAGCTCTTTGACTTAATAATATCAAAGATCACACACCTCATTTTATTTTAAAATGATATCAAATGACTATACTCGTAATCTGTACAGACTATTAGCTTGGAATGTAGAACTGAACCATTCCGAATGACAACAACAATATCTTTTTAAATGAATGTCACTAGCAAGGAACAAAACCGATGAACAATAATCCATGTGTGGTGCAACTAGAGATTTATATAAAAATAGTTTACTCCAAAAAGTCAACTGTTTTCTCAATCGTACTAGCATTCCGTATTTCTTTGCAATTTTTTTGACTACATTTGACTCTATGTGCTCCTTAAATGTCAATTTATGGTCAATATGAGCTCCTAAATACTTAAACTCATCAACTCTCTCGATTTCAAATCCATCGATCTCAACTTTCATGTCTTCATAGTCAATTTGCTTCTTGTTGGTAATTATCATCAATTTAGTTTTTTGAATATTCAATTTCAACTTTTTAAATTTTAGCCATTTAGTTAAAGTAGCAATATCACATTTGATTTTTCTGCTTGCCAAATATGGGTCCTTTTCACCAATAAATAGTACAGTATCATCCGCAAATAGATTAATATCACAATTTTTGACAGCCTTCTTCATGTCATTTATGTACAAAATAAAAAGTAACGGCCCTAAAACACTGCCCTGTGGTACTCCTAACGGCACTGGTTTAGACACGGAAACAGCATCATTGTATTTACAAACTTGTGTACGACTTTTCAGATACGTCTCAAACCAGCTAAGAACATTTCCTCCAATACTTGTGAGAGTTGATACTATCTATTCTATCAATTGCCTTTTTCAGTTTTTCTAAAGTTATTTGGCTAAACTCACCCCAATGTTCAAAACTTTGTCTATTATCATCATTAAATGTATCATCTATACTATTATGAATCTCTTGAATACTATCTAAAAAGTACGAGTTAAAATTCTCACAAATTTCCTGGTTGCTTTCTGTGTTCATCCCATTAAAACTGATACAGTTTGCCGATTTCTTTTTATTGTTCCATAATTCCTTTAAAACTTTCCACAATTGTTTACTGTTACCTCTATTATGGTCTATTTTATTCTGAGTGTATTCCGCTTTTGCATTTCTAATAGAATAGGAGTATTCATTTCTTAAAACTTTATAATGATGCCAATCGGCTTCATCCCAACTGGAACTTGCCTTTCTATATGCATCATCTCTTGACCGTTGGAGATTTTTTAATTCTAATGTATACCACTTTTTCCGCGACCTGCATTTTATTTTTCTTTCTACCACTAGTTGGTTAACACTTTCCTTCAGAATCGTAGATAAAATATCTGCTTCCTCCTCCAAAAGTCTAACACTATCATTCAGTAATTTGTTTCTCAGGAGAGCAACTAAAGCTTCTTTAGAATATTGTTTCCAGCACTTTATTATCAAAACATCCTCTACTATGTCGTCGATTTCTTTGAAATTGATTTCCAAAGTTTCATGATCAGATATTTTGTGATCATTTACAATCGACACTTCAATTTGATTAACATTACAAAAAACTAAATCTATTATTGTTTGCGACATTCTGGTACGCCTTGTTTTTTCTTTTACCTTTTGGTCTAAATCATAGCAATGTGCAACTTTGCGCAAGCCATCACTGTCTCTTGGGTTCTCCCAATTTATATTGAAGTCTCCCGCAATCAAGTTCACCTGGTTTTCATCTAAAACGCTTTCAAGCCAATTTTGTTCTAAATAATCTAAAACTCGTTATCATTCGCATTTGGTGAGTGATAGAGCAAACCATACGATCCTTGTTTCAGCCCTTTGACTACTTTAATTGCTAAAACCAGTTTTGACCCAAAATAGTATTGCTAATCTCTCTATATTTAACAGAGTTATGAATATACATCATTACTTCTCCAGTATGTCGTGATGAAGAGAAACAACAGCAGATGTCATAGTTTCTAATACTGTACTCATTAATATCAATATCAATTGTCAAATGTGTTTCAGTTAACATAATAATCTTTGGTTTTTTCTCTTGTACAAGAATTTCAACCTCCTTAAAGTGAGCTGTAATCCCAGCAATATTTAACAAAATAATTTCCGCTGCACTACTTGATTGCTACTTATTGTAGTCAATGTACTGCCTTGAAATTTTGCGCCTTCTCAAGTAGATCGGGCATTCAAAACTCCAGGCTGTATGGTTGGTCTCTAGCTTTGTCTTTCTTTCCTCATTTGAAATACAACAATTGGTGCATTTAACCTGGTCCGATGAGCACACTTTAATGTCATGATCTCCAGCACATTTCGCACAATGAAGATTATTAACGCAATCCTTTGATTTATGACCATAACCACAACATTTGAAGCAACGCAGGACATCAACACTCTCTGTCACTCTACATCTGTCCAGGACTCTACGACACTACCCATAATTCCATTACCCATAATGCCACTACCCCGAAGGCCACTACCCCGAACGCCACAACCCCGAATGAGTCACTACCCCGAATGCAATTACCCCTAATGGGACACTACCCGGAATGAGCCAGTACCCCGAATTAGTCATTATTTCAAGTTAATACTTCATTTCAATGAAAAAAATGTTACTCAATAAAAATTTATTCAAATTTCATATGAATGAACAATAATTGAAACTGAAACTGTTTTAATGCAGTATGGAACTAAGTATTCTTACTCCGTAAGATCCCGTTTCACTTCGTATGGCACTCTTCAGGATTCCTGAATGGCAGGGGGAGATTATGCAGAGAGTTGGAGACAATTGTGGTCCACGTCAGCATGGCTACTAGGGCAACAAGGTAGAAGTTGTTCCTTGGTCGATGTAGTAAAAGCAACGGATTCTGGATGAAGCGTGGTCTAAATCTCAAAATCGACAAGGGGGTGAATGGGTGAGTAAGAATGAGTGAGTAAGAGTGAGTGTGTGAGTGAGCGAGTAAGAGTGAGTGTGTAAGAGTGAGCGAGAAAGAGAGAACGAATGATTGAAAGTAAATGAATGAGTTAAAGTGCATGAGTGAGTAAGAGTGGTTAAGTGAGTAAAAATGGGTGAATGAATGAGAGTGGGTGAATGAGTAATAATTAGTGAGACAGAGGAAGTGAGTGAGTGAGAGTTTGTGTATGAGAGTGAGAGAGAGGGAGATCTTGTTCGTCTTCGGGAAGTTGCGTTGACTTAAAGAAGGCATGATCTCGTTTCCCCTTCTATCGAGCAGACGTTCCTTTTAAAAAAGCAGTATTTCCTCTGTGTGCCTTATCGAGGTATAATCACGTTCATTAAAAGGTGGTATCATCTCCTCTGTCTGCCTTATACCGGGCAAACGCGTCCCTTTAAACAAGGCATAATTTCCTCTGTGTGCCTTATACCGGGCAAACGCGTCCATTTAAAGAAGGCATCATCTCCTCTGTCTGCCTTATACCGGGCAAACGCGTCCATTTAAACAAGGCATAATTTCTTCTGTGTGCCTTATACCGGGCAAACGCGTCCATTTAAAGAAGGCATCATCCCCTCTGTCTGCCTTATACCGGACAAACGCGTCTATTTAAAGAAGGCATCATCTCCTCTGTCTACCTTATAGTGGGCTTCGTGGCCGTGCGGTTAGCGACGTCAATCGTCTGAACGCATGTGCTGTGGAGTGTGGGTTCGATTCCGCCCCGGTAAGGAGAAAACTTTTCGTTAAACGGAAAGTTCACCACTGGTCCACTGGGTGTTGTGTAAATGTCCTTGTCCGTTGTCTCATGCTAGATGTTAAGTGTTCACTGTTCAGTCTGTGCGACCTCTGGTCGAAGACGGTGATTCTGTCTTTTTATACCGGGCAAACGCGTTCATTTAAACGAGGAATAATTTCCTCTGTATGCCTTATACCGGGCAAACCCGTCCATTTAAAGAAGGCATCATTTCCTCTGTCTGTCTTATACCAGGCAAACGCGTTCATTTAAACAAGGCATTATTTCCTCGGTGTGCCTTATACAGGGCAAACCCATCCATTTAAAGAACGCATCATCTCATCTGTCTGCCTTATACCGGGCAAACACGTCCATTTAAAGAAGTCATCATCTCCCCTTTCTGCCTTATACCGGGCAAACGCGTTTATTAAAAAAGATCATATTCACCCTGTATGCCTTATACCGGGCAAACTCGTTCATTGAAACAAGGCATCATCTCCTCTGTTCGCCTTATACCGGGAAAACGCGTTCTGTTGGACAAAATGATCTCTTACTCCATTTCGTAGAATAGTACTTTTCCAGGTCATAATGACAAGAGTGACAGTTAAAGCTAATTAGAAGAAAAATCAAAACTGTTTCGCATATTATAGTAAAATCAGTGAAAACACCTCTACGATGCTTAATTGTTTTCAAGATTCGCAAATGCTGAATAATCTCAATATCATTTTGTGATTTCAAAACTTCTTTCAAGTCATCACAGTCATACTCATCACCAACATTCATTATCCTGATTTTAGGTAGTTTCGGTTGCTCAATTGCAGCTTCGTAACCATTACCCAATTCCTCTGAGACTTTTTTCCTGAGCCCTTCGGCTTCCACTTTTGTATTACATTCAACAACAATTGAACCATTCACACCGTTTCGCACATTCCGTATACCCATTTGGGATGGATTTATTTTATTCCTTACCTCTTTTTTAGTTTTTTGATTGGTTTGCTGTAACGCTGGTTTGATTCTCACCATACATTCGACTGTGGTTTTAGAACGTTTACCGTTGCAATATTCTCGATATTGTTGTTTTTTGGCACATTATCATTAGTATGGCCATTGCCATCAGATTTTGTAGTTGACACACTTTTATTACGAATACGACCAGAACGCAACACTGAATCATTCACGGCGGCGTAGCTGAATGATGGATTTCCATCACTACGTGCTAGACAATCGCCTACCGCAGGAACATTATTTTTTATAATTTTCTTTTCTACTGATAGACATTTATCCATCGAACTTTTGAATGCACTCAGTTGCATATCAAGAGATTTCTGGAAAAATAACTCCAATTTTTGCTCACTTTTTCTCAACACGGACGTCAATACTCTTGATTGCTTCCAATAATTCATCGCACTTGCTAATTATTGTGTTTAAGCAAGTTTGTTTTTTCCGGCAGTCGTGGCACATATACTTTAGGGATAAATTCTCACACAAAGCGGTTGCTTCCACATTGTTCAAATCCGCACATTTTGTATGCAAAACCTGACCGCATCCACCGAAACAAAAAACTCTATCATTTGGCGCATTTATTGCTTTGGCGCAAACATCACACTGCACCGACATCTTTGCTGATTAGATGTCGTTATTGTTTGCCTACGACGGTAGGCTGCTTTGTTTTTTTCACCTCATTGAAAGTTGTGTATCACATTCGAATAAAAACTAGAATATTTTATATAATTTTTAGTCTGCATATTCATATAATTGTTTCACCTTTTAATAACCCAATTTGGAAGAAAGGTTACTTGCTTTTTTGATCACTATGCAAATCTTTCAATTTGATTCTACTGTCTAAAACTAGTTTAGTACTTTCCATTTAATTCCACTACATTTTGTTATCTTAACAGAAACGTATTTGACTCGACTGATTTATTTTACAATCTCTTCGAATTTTTACTATGCTGAATCACAAATTTAAATTTCATACAATCCTAGAAAGTTTCTTTAGAATCTTAAAAATTCCCTTTCAAATCCCTAAAACTCATGTGTTTTCCATTCAATCTGTTAAAAAACCTTTCCGAATCTTTAAAATATCTTGGAAATATTAATCCGTAAACTTTTCTTTTTGTGATAGGAAATATTATTCAGAATTTTGAATAGAATCAGAAAACATTGTGATTGCTTCGTACTTTTGAATCGATATCTCTTCCTGAATAAATCTCTTCTAAAAAAAAGTTTCGAATGTCTATTCACTTAAAATATTACAAAAAATTCAGTGAAATTTTACCGAAATGTCAACAGCAGGATTGTACGAAAATTCCCCAAATGCAATATCCCCGAATGTAACATTTCCCGAAAAGAAAGTATCTCCTGCAAAAACAACTTTGCGATCGATTGTATGCGTCCGACCAGAGCAGCGTTCAAAGATACGTTACAGAGTGTCTTCTTGGAGATTATTACCTGAAGATCCTTTGATAGTATTGAATGTTCTTGATCCTCCAAAATGTGTTGGTAAATTAAAAAGATATCAGAATACAGTATTTCCCAGTCATTTTTTTTTTCTAAAATGGTTGATCAACGGCTGCATTTTTTGAAAAAGTAAAAATAATTCTGACTGATAGCGTTTGGGTAAATTTCTATCGTTGAAATCAACATCCTGTTCAGTATATCCCCTCTAAAGAACTATAAGGCAAGGGTGGATGTGAAACCTTTTGTACAAAAATAATGCGTTTGTCCTGAATGAAGCAATGAGGAAAATGATTTTTCCTTTAAAAAGAATGCATCTGCCGGAATAAAGCAATAGTAAATGTGTTTCTCCTTTAAAAGTGGGTTGTTTCCCGGAATAAAGAAACAATGAGTTTTACTCTTCCTGGAATAAGAATTAAATATATCTTCCTGGAATAAGAAAATGGAGGATGTGATCCATTCCTTAAAAGAAGGCCCTTCCCTTCTTCAGAAGAAGAATCTCTCCTTGCATTATAACGGACAAACTATTTTTTTCAAAATAATTTCTCTCCCTTGTATGAGGGGTAGACAAAATCATTTAAAGAAAGCTTTCTTATGCGCAACAGTTGCATGTATCTTGTGTGGCAAGAACGTCGAATACACTATGTCCAAGGATCCAAGTATGTTTCACACTCAGAAGCGTCATAGGCCGGGACGAGATTCGAACTAGCAATCTCCGGATTGGCCATCCTACGCCTTTGCTCGCATGGCTAACTGGATACCCATCGCTTTGTACCATATTCAAATAGAAGAGGGAGGCTTTCGGGGAAATCTTTCATTCGGGGAATTGTCGTACAATCGATTTAATCATGATTAATGAATAATGGGTTATTTAATCATTATTTATTAATCATAATCTTACAAAAAATACGATTTAATCATTAATCACTAATCTTCAACCATAGAATTTTCCATTTAATCATTAATCTCTAATCATATTCATAATTGTTTTGAGTATATTCATTAGTCATCAATTTTAATCATTGCATACATCGCTTTTATTCATCAATCTTTAATCATATTTATATAATTGTTTCACCTTTTAATAACCCAATTTGGAAGAAAGGTTACTTGCTTATTGATCACTATGCAAATCATTCAATTTGATTATTCATAATCATTAATCATTAATCATATCGATCGTTAATCATTAATCATACGCATATTGTGTCAACATTTAATCACGATTGGTAATCGTCAATCATACTCCAAACGTTTTATTCATTAATCATAATCGTTAATCATTGTCAAAAACGAATAAATCATTATTCATTATTTTTAATCACAGAATTAAAAGATTTAATCATAAAAAAAATTAATCATTCATCGGAAGCTTTATTCATTAACGCTCTGGCGGTACATAGCGATGGGTATCCAGTTAGCCATGCAAGCAAAGGCGTAGGATTGCCAATCCGGAGGGTTGCGAGTTTGATTTATAGTTCAGCTTAGGATGCTTTAGGGTAAGAAGCATTTTCGGATGCTTGAGCAAAATTGTATCCATTGTACTGTCATTTTCTTCACTTTCATTCATTGAATACGTTTGATCGGTATGATGAACGCATTTGCCTGGCTTTTAGATTCTTTAGATGATAGCATCGCCTGGTGTTTGGCATATTTGTATAAGTACATATTTGCCCGGTTTAAGGCAAAGAGCATAGTCCCTTCTTCAAATGAACTCGTTTGCCTGGAATAAGGTGAAGGAATGAAACAATTATTCAGGTTAGTGTGGGGCAATTACATGTTTCAAAACTGCTGCTTTTCACCACACTTATCAAAGAAAATTTTGTGATCTATTTTAAGTATGTAGAGAGGTATCATTATTTCTTAACACTCTACAACAAATAAAAGTCTTACTGTAAGCCACAGGATAAACACGATGCCCTGGATTTTGGACATTTTTGATATGCACGGGCGCGGAACAGACAAAACTCGATTTTCCGGAGGAAAAAGCGCCAGCAGGAAGATCGAGACCGTGAAGATACGGAGCAACTGTACCGCGCTAATAACGCACGAAAATTCTATGAGAAGTTGAACCGCTCACGTAAGGGCTACGCGCCACAGCCTAATATGCGTAAGGACATAAACGGGAACCTTCTTACGAACAAGCGTGAGGTGATCCAAATGTGGCGGCAGCACTACGAAGAGCACCAGAACGGCGATGTGGCAGCAGGAGGACACGGTGGTGAGGCACTGGCTAGAGCGCTGCACTGGGTGATTACCAAGGTTTGGGAGCAAGAAGTTTTGCCGCAGGAGTGGATGGAAGGTGTGCCCCATCTACAGAGATGGTGATAAGCTGGATTGTAGCAATCTACCGCGAAATCACATTGCTGAACGCCGCCTACAAGGTACTCTCAAAATTTTATGCCGTCGACTAGCACCAATTGCAAGGGAGTTCGTGGGGCAGTACCAGACGGGTTTTATGAGCGAACGCTTTACCACGGACTAGGTGTTCGCCATTCGCCAAGCACTGCAGAAATGCCGTGAATACAACGTGTCCACACATCATCTATTCATCGACTTCAAAGCCGCATATGATACAATCGATCGGGATCAGCTATGGCAGTAAATGCACGAACACTGATTCCCGGATAAACTGACACGGTTGATCAAAGCGACGATGGATCGGGTGATGTGCGTAGTTCGAGTTTCAAGGGCATTCTCGAGTCCCTTCGAAACGCGCAGAGGGTTCAACATCGCTTTGGAAGGGGTAATACGAAGAGCAGGGATTAACACGAGAGGTACGTAAAATTTTCAATAAGTCCGTCCAGCTATTTGGCTTCGCCAACGACATAGATATTATGGCACGTAACTTTGAGAAGATGGAGGAAGCCTACATCAGACTGAAGAGGGAAGCTAAGCGGATCGGACTAGTCATCAACACGTCGAAGACGAAGTACATGATAGGAAGAGGTTCAAGAGAAGACAATGTGAGTTTGCATCGGTGGTGACGAAATCGAGGTGGTAGACGAATTTGCGTTCTTTGGCTCACTGGTGACTGCCGAAAATGATACCAGTAGAGAAATTCGGAGACGCATAGTGGCTGGAAATTGTACACACTTTGGACTCCGCAAGACGCTCCCATCGACTCTATTCGCCGCCGTACCAAACTGACAATCTACCAAACGCTCATTAGACCGGTAGTAGTCCCCTACGGATACGAGACTTGGACGATGCTCGTGGAGGACCAACGCGCACTTGGAGTTTTTGAAAGGAAAGTGCTGCGTACCATCTATGGTGGTGTGTAGATGGCGGACGGTACGTGGAGGAGGCGAATGAACCACGAGTTGCATGAGCTGCTGGGAGAACCATCCATCGTTCACGCCGCGAAAATCGGACGATTGCGGTGGGCCGTGCACGTAGCCAGAATGTCGGAATCCGGTGAAAATGGTTCTCGACAACGATTGGACGGGCACAAGAAGGCGAGGTGCGCAGCGGGCAAGGTGTATCGATTAGGTGGAAGATGACTTGCGGACCCTTCCCATGAACCGAGCCGAATGGAGAAAACCGCACAGTCCTCTGCGGCCTTAGTCTGAATAAATATATTATACATCCAACAAGTAGATATGAATTTATTTCCGTTTTCATTCTACGAACAAAATATTAGAAATCGGTCAGAAAGGCGATCGGTGCGGTTTCACAGAAGCCCGACCAAATGTTGGTCACGTTTCCCGATAGTATGCATTATGTAACATCTATACTTTTGCTTATCAAAACTAAGTCGCTTCTTGCATTATAAATTTTAATATAACATTATTGCAATCGAATCATTTTTTGGTATCGAGAAGATCTGGAACTCCAAGAAAGATACGGTATTTACTTTACCTTCGGTATAGTTATGTAGGAGTAAAACGAAGACCACTTTATCAATGTGGTCTTCGAGCAAAATCAACATGAGTGCAATTTTATTTACCTTGGTGGGTAAGTAAAACATCCTATGGAATGTCTGCAACTTCTCGAGAAGTAGTAAATTCTTCGTATTCATCTTACAATCGTTACTTAATCATTTTTATAGCTATCTGAGAGCAAGAAATGCATTTAAGTCAAAAATGCATTTAAGCTTATAAAATACTAATTGGTGGCAGCCTAGAGATAATGGATCACATTTATTTCGAAAGTCCACCGAATTTCGTTTCATTTCATTGAAAGCCATTTTTCTGTCAAATTTTTTTAAACTTACCAATACAAAGTATAAAAACCAAATTAGATTTCTACAGCATCAAACTCCGCAAAATTTTGAATCGGATCACCTGAAACTGCTTTTTCGGAAAAACTGAATATTTTTATAAAACATTTCAAATGTTAAGCCCTCTTGCTGTTGTGGGGGTTTGGCCGAATAGTTTAAAAAAAAAATATTTTAGATTACGATTAGTGAGTCGTGATAATTGCGAAGTATGAGTGAGGAGAAAGATGCGAGAAGTCGGCAGTGATTATTGAGAAAAAATAAGTCAAAAGTGCCTGGGAAAGGAAAACACGTGAACGGAATCCGTATTTTTTTGTCAAAAAGGTTTGCAAAACTCTTGACAGGTACTAAGAAATGATTCATGAAAAACAACAGCCGGTAAAAAGCAATTTCATGAAAATCTTTGTTGTTTACGGTATTATATTGACAAAATCGGGTCGGAGACGTGACAAAATCGGGGGTGGACAAAATAGGGGAGTGACAGAATCGGGTCATTACTGTACCGAGAATTGAGAACCAAGAAATAAGAACTGAGAGCTGAGAACTAAGAATAGAGAACTGAAAACTGAGAAATGATAAATAAAAAATGAGAGTGAGATGTTGAATGAGAGAAGCGAGAAATGAGTATTGAAAAGTGAGACATCAATAATTGTTTCTTTTTTCTTCATTTTCGTTCATTTATCTTCTTTGCTTCTTCATTTTTCATTCTTTCTCCGTGTTCCTTCTTCTTTATTCCTTCGTTTTTGTTACTTTTCCTTCTTGTTTCTTTTTTATTCCTATGTTTCTCTTATTTATTCCTTCTTCCTTATTGCCTCTCCCTTCTGCTTCCTTCTTCCTTTTTCTTCTTCCTTCTACCTTTTTCTTCGTACTTGTTTCTTGTTCATTCTTCATCCTCACCTCTTCCTTCGCAATTCTTATTACTCGTCACTCGATCGGTCGCTGGCTGAAACCTAAATTTACGCTTTGCGCCAAGTGTTTCTACCAACTTAGTCACCTCCCAATTGATTTTACTCCCACTTGGAACTCTCAAACTCTTCCAACCCGCTAACAAATCCCGGCAGAAATTATGCGAAGCGAATGATCGGCGTAGACAACGGAACAGAACGGAGGAGCAAACGGAATGATCTCTCAATGATAACTCCAACTAAAAAACTAAAATAGAACTACTCGATCTCCTTTCTCGACAACTCATTGGGTTTATTTGTTTTGGGTTGAACACATATTTGGGATTGGTACGGAAATGGAACCGTTTCTAAATCATGGTCATGTATACAAACTAGTCACATACCTGCGCAGGTTTTCTTCTTCGTCGACTTGCTGGGCTTCACCGGCGCGATGGCGGCGAACCGGTTCGGAACGGTTGTGTCGAGTTCGTTCGTGGCAATGGCGGTGAAGCTGTCCTTGACGATGGCAGCGACAGAAGAATCGGCTAGCTGCAGGATGGCGCGCAGCTGATGAGCCCGTGCGAATATGGCCGAAGTTGCAAAGTGGGTGGAGGCTGGACTTAAGGCTACCGATTCCTTCGAGAGAGCTACGTCGACGGATGTCGCGCTTCCCGGTTTGATCTTCCCCTCCGGACAAGGATCAAAGTACTTCCGCACGGCTTCGCTTTTTACGGCTATGACCGCCCGTGATCAAATGAACCCTCGCCTTCGGTTCCAATCCGGTACTGTGATACGTAATTGGCGACGTATTCCACGCGCCGAGCTCTCCGAACGGTCCGGTTTGGAACGGTTTGGACCACCGTCGATTAATTGGCGATCGATGGTTCATTTTTCGCTTCACTTTTCGACGAGACTTCATCCCACTCCGTTTCGCTAATTCAAAGGGTGATCCTTACTTACCGCGACCGAAATGCCGCAAAAAACCCTTTTCGTCAACTCTGGTCGACTTCGAGAATTCCAGCCCGTACCAAAAAAAAAGCACCACGCGAAACATAAATTAACTTTTAAACAGAAAACGACTAGTTCGATAAAAAAAATACATTTTTTGGTACAATACACTTTTTAAATTAGAAATTTGCGGCTACACCGACAACAGAATAAAATTGCAACTGCGCCAATTTAAATTTCAAATTGCGACACAGAGTTTGGATACATCGAGTTAACTTTATTACAAAGAACATTACAAAGTATCGTTGCCATATTTAGTATGGCTGTCGTCATAGTACTCAATCATCACAACATTTAGTCGAGCAACAAACCATGTCGACATCTTGCTCTCTTTTTGACGCTTACCGAATTCAAATTTGAATTTAAACATTATTTTACTTAAAAAGAAAAAACGCCAAAAGTTACAAATATTAAATTAAACTAGAACAGACAACACAGAAAAACTATTAGACTCAATAACAATAATAAAAATAATATCAAACATTTATTTACACTTGATTTTGCTTAAAAAATAAAAACATCTGAAGCTACGAATGTGTACGTAAAACTTTTCATAATTTTCACTTTTTACTTCGATCAGCTCACTTCTTACTTCACACACTTAATATGAAATGATATTTTATCTATTCGGCCAAACGGCATTAGGCCAAATGACCCTGGGCCTTCAAATCGGCGGCATTTATACATGACAAAAGTGGTTCATACAAAAGTAGTCGAAAGGGTGCCGTGAAGTCGATTGACCTTTTGTTTATTCTTCGTAAAATCAAATCAGTACTCTTATCACACACGTACTCTTACTCCATCTTACTCTCTACGCCTACCAATATTACCTTGGAAAAAATATTTTAAAAAGTAATTGCTTGAGCATTTTTACCATAGATGAGCCGTTCTTTAAAAGCGTTTATCGTTCATTGAAAGTTATGCTAAGTATACGGAAAGGCTACGGAACTGCTTTTAATTCTACAAGCTACCACAAAAAAATCATCCTTCATTGTATCGAAGGCCCAACGTTTTTGAAAATTCACTATATTTTATACTACTGAAAACTGCCTTGTAATCTGGAATGTTCATTATCACAGTAAATGTATTGACCTTCCTTGATATAAAAAAATCTCCTAACATTAAATATGGTGACGCTTCAACCTTCCCTGCAGTATCCATCCAAGACTCGAAATCACTGCAGTCCAATCAAAGACATCGCCCCTGGCGACCAGTCCCCATAACCCAGGAACGTGATTGGTTTCACTGAAATTATTTGACCTAAATAGGGGAAGAAATAAATGCCGCTTCTCCCTTGGCCCTCCACTGACTAATGGGTACGTACGTGCGTGTGCAACGTCTTACAGCAACTGGTTGCGCAGCACTTTCGTTCGCCATTCAACGACGACGTATGTACGCCGAAGTACGTGCGATTAGACGCCCCTCGTGACCCACATGGCAATGGAACTTGATCTTTCCTTTGAGTTGATTTTTTTAAGTGCCGATGGTTACAGATGGACCTTGAACTGGTTTGAAAGGTTGATTCCTATCACGTGTGATTATGTTTGGCTAATCTTATCGGTTCCGTAAAAAAGTAGATCTCAGACAGATGAGTTCATCATCAGTCATGGCATGGCACATGCTTTAAAAATCTATGCGACCACAAAAAGCTCGGAATGACCTTTTCCACCATAAAACAGACCGTTTTGGAAACCATATAAATGTCACTGCTAATTAATTGGCAGTTTGCTGGTGGGAGCCAACAACGGGTACGCGGGATGGCTTCCATCATCGTCGTTCATAACGACGACACAGGAGGACCGTAAAATGAGACTGTTTCAGCGTCAAGGACAAGTTGCAGCACCTTGCTATGGTGCTGTCAACTGCTTCATCGCCGAACGACCGTTGACGAGGTTGGTAACTGGTGCTGGCGAGCATCGTTTGAGCTAAAATTTGCAATTAAGGTTTCAAAGTCGAGCGAACGCGAACATCGCAATCGTCTTAAATCTCTTTGAAGCTTGTTTGCCATCGTTTGCTCTATTTCAACGGCGAAACGCAGCGTTTGCTTTTCGCAAACATGCGATAATATGTCCTCGGTTGATGGGCACCATAATTGATTTCACGTCACGAAAAGCGACTCTCGCTTCGAGTTCAAATTTCAATCCGTGCGCTGCTCAGCCCAACACCGACAGCAGTTTTGTAAAATTTCTTGAGTGCCCTTCAAAACCGCAACTTTTCCTCTCGCGATTCTCGTATAGTTGATGAGGCCGAGATCGCTGAAGGCGTGGTAGAGCGGCGTCGCTGCAAACAGGATTCAACAAGTTCATTATCCCATTACCTGAGCAGCACACCGACCGGGACAGGGAAGCACCTCATCCACTATGGGGCTGCATCCTGTGCTGTTGACTCGTTCAAGTGCACCATTCTCTCAAGACAGTCCCCACCAGGCAGCGCATCCACTCCACCGTTGACGATGATCCTGCACGCTTGCTGTTTGCAATCTCTGCAGCTGGTAGGAAAGCTCAATTTCCCAGCCACATTCACCTGACGCTTGGCTTGGCATAATATGTCTGAGACTGCGACGGGGGATTCCTGCGCCACGAGCCAAGGTGCCCATTCTTCTGCGAACCCCCCCACTTGCATTATCCGGTTTGGGGTCGGGGTAAGGATGAGAAAAACTAAGACCAATTGTTGGGTGAAATTATTCAAGTGAGTGGTGGAGGAAGTGGAAAGAAGCAGCACAAGTGCCCCGTCTTCTGCTCGGTGGTTCGTGCCAGGATAACGATGCAGCTAATATTGTTTGGATGCATCCTGTCGCACGCTTGTCATGAATCATTGTGATTCACTCGTTTTGGGAACAGTTTTTTAGGTGTCTGTTCGAGGAGGATACGGAGAGAGTTTTGGAAAAAAAATGTTGACACGTTGATATTTATTATTGAGTTACAACTGGTTGATTGATGTGCAAATCTGGCAGGAGAGAATCATTAGGAAATGATGGATGTTATATTGTATTACGTTTTAGATAAACAAATATTCAGATTGGGTGTAAAAAATGTATTCAATTTTTGTCCTTTGAAAAGTGCGAATTCTTCCAAATGTATCTTATCACCAGTATTGATAAAATATGCAGACAAGAATGGTGCTGCAGTTGCACTGAATTTTTGGTTATACTGATCTGGCATTAAATTGGAATTAAAATGTAAAAAGGTATGTCTGAAATTATTTAAATTATGAACTGTTTCGGTAAATGGACTGCAAATGTCCTGAATTGGAACATGTATAAAAAGTTGATTGAAACTAGCCACAGAAAACGTATATATAATTTCCATTCTCAAGAGGAAGGTTCTCTATATTGAGTTAGTCACTGTTACGTCACTTTATTTAAATTTCGAATCGCACCATGATTCACCTGTGAAGCTACTTTCAAATTCTGCTCTAACCCACGTGACTCAGATCTGTGCCAGATATTTCAAGTCTATCAACCCAGTGCACATCCATCGATTGTCACGAACCCGTATCCGATGTGTCACCGGATCCGAGACATGAATTCAATGCATCATGATTTGGCACCAAATCCCAACATTCACTTTGCGACAAGATTGATAGAATCAGGCCATTCGACTTCGTCTGCTCAAATTAACAGCTCTCAAACCCGACGGTTTTCCATTATCGTTATTATTTGTCACCATCAAACATACACACGGGCACACTCGGTGATCGACTTTATTGCTGCAATGTCGCTTGAGAAATCTACCACCACGTTTGACGCGCTTATTTGCCATCTAATTAGCACCCCCAGGGCCGCTGGACCGCACTGTATGCGATTATAGTTTTGTTTATTCGCAAGATCCATCTCTGTTTTTTTTACAAGCTTTGATTGTTGGTAATCCAAATGTCGAATGCAAACTGTTGCTTCCAAGAAATGAGGCCACATTTTGACACTATCGATCTGGAAGGTAGATTGAAGCCGATTTTTTCCTTAGCTTTATTTTTTTTTACTTTTGATCTATAATCATCATTTGGTGATTGTTTTTGTTATCAGACGGCTTTGGGTCAAATGGTTGCAGAGGGCTTATGAGCAGTTTTTCTTTGACACCATCAACTTTGTAATATCAAAACTCAAGAATATGCATAGCAGAAGCAATGCTTTTTGTGTAAACGCAGAAAAGATATGAACTGGAAAAAAATCGTAAGGAAAATTCATATGGAAAATTTTTATTTTTCGTTACTGTTCTGAATGCTGACCAATTTTATAGAAAATGATCCAATGTAGCATTAAAGCCATAATCAAGTCATAAAATTTAATTAATAAGATTTAATCAGAGAACATCGTAGTGCCATAGTTTATTGGGAGAAAATGCAAGCCAATATATTCTACAACAAGTATGAACCGCCAGTAAACTTTAAAGAGAAGAAGGTTCACTGTCTTCAACCACAACTGTTTTGCACACACTGAATACTTAAAAGCACACCTGGAATTAGTAGACACACTCCACAGCACGACAATGCACCTAGGCGACTGACGCCTCTGAATGCACGTTCGATAAACCCAATGAAATTCCTGAAAAGCTTTTTCCGATACCGCAAAACAAAAAAAAATATAAAATATAGAATAACTTTAACCTAGGCATTTTATACGCCCGCTACAGATCGTTAGATTTTCTAACAATTCTCTATAAGAACCTCCCAAAACCTGTATAAGAAAAGGCTTTGGTAGGTTCTTATACAGAATTGTTAAAAAATCTAACAGCCGCTGTTAGGGTGTAAGCTTTGATCCCTAAAATGTTTGAGTATATTTTTGCTTGCATCAAAATTATAACAAATTTTGGAAAATTCAATAATCCAGATTTAAGATGGATTACGACAGAGCCCAAAAATGGCTGCCACAATGGTCGTTTTAGCACTTCCCTCGCGGTTTTGCTCTGACAAATTTAAATTTTTAGTCGAGTAACGCGTCTGAAACCCATTTTTTGTTTATACTGAGCAATGTGAACAAGTGAGCAAAGCTTGATCTTGAGCTTGATTGATAAATTTTTGAATATTAACAAAAGTAGAGGAAGAGGTTCGGTAGTGGGCACCCCTACGTATCGTTGCACAGATGACAGATGATGTCATTCTGACCACCGTAATGTGTTTGATATAGTAACATGATGTTTTGTGCTCAATAAATAACCAAATAGACATTTCTACTTTAAACCAAGAACCAATATTTTTTTTTTGCTTAAAAAACATCTATGAATGTTTCATATTTTACTTTTTTTAAAGGGTCATAAATTAAAGTAATTTAACTGAAAAAGTGAGTTCCAGTGTTTCCGGAGACGAGCTAGCCTAGGGCTGAAAGTCTCCTCAATAAAGACAACAAAAAATGATCCGGTGCGTATACCTACACACACAAAAAATCGTTGGTGAAATTAAAAGAAACGTTGGTAAAATTGATAAAATGTGTTAGTGATTTTCAGTAGAAAGTATAAAACTGTTAAATCTACAATTGCAAAAATATCACTTCTGTAGGAATTTTGAGAAGAGCCGAATTCTTAAAATAACAATAATCTTCTCAAAACTAAATGTGTATTAGGCTTTTCAAATAACGTTTTCCTCTCAAAACTAAATGTACATTTTACATTCGAAATAACTAGTGTATTATCAAAACAACAAGTTGTATTCATTCTCAATTTTATGAGTATGTTCTCATTTTCAGTTTTCGTAAATATTCTAAATACATATACCTACAATTGATTTTTTTTGTTTAACTTTATTGCATATTTTTGCTTATTTATTAGATGGGATAATGGTTCCGACGTTGAACAATCTGTATCTTAAAAATGTTTGATACTGTTTTCTTAAGTCCGCTGAGTTTCGTCTCCTTCTGAATTCAGCACTGGATAGGGGAAGTGGGGGTAACAAGCCCATAGGGGTTAAAACGCGCCACCCCTGAATAAGGTTAAATATCCTCATTGTGATTATTTTAAATAGTCTATACGATGAATCAATGAAAAATATTGCCATTGGATACATATATTTCATGATTTTTCTCTAGTTACACATGAAAAACTCGAAAAAATGATTTTTGCGTGTTTTGATGCAATTCTACCTCGGTGAAATTTAGTCTTTCTATCGCTGTTATTCATTGGTAAATTGAAAATTGAGCCATGAGCCATGCTGCTTACTCGTGTTCTTTATGTTCCACACGAAATCGTCGTCAAAATTGGTCTTAAAACGATTTGATGGGCCTTCAAACTTCTGAGGTCGGTGTGGGGCAGTACGCCCATGCTCATTTCGTATGACCGAAACAGCTGAAACATTCGGTTAATTGCCTTAATGTAGGCAATTAAAATGAAAATCAGTACGATAAACACATGCGCGTTTTAACCCATCCACTGGCGCATCTCACCCCGCATGCAGTGTTGCCACTTATTTTTCGAACCTTACCTTCATTTTCAGGCGTGAAAATCTTTTTCACCTTTATTTGTGAGCAAAAAATCTTGAAAAAAATCTTTATGTACTTAAGGCTGAAGCGCATAATATCGTTCGTCATTTCGCCCGTCAAATTTGACATTTTCCCGTGGATAAACTGTCAAATTCGACGAGTTTATTGGCGAACTTGTCTTTGTGCTCCAGGCTTAAACTTGAATAGGTGCTTAATAGCTGAAATATTCACTTTTTCAAAAATATACAAATGTTTTTAAATCTGTTGGGTTTTTTAGAAGCAGGTAGATATTTGTAATGAGAGTATATTTTGAAACGAGTTTCGAGGTATTTTTGTACCAACCCATTTATTGCAAATCAAGGTGATCAAAAGTTATAAACCTTTCAGGTTTGTTGTGTGAATATTTTGACTTTTTGCATTTTGAATTAAATTGCAACGTTAAAGTCATCTTGGCAACTCCTTTCTTTTTAACATAACATTTATTAACGCAAAATAGCATTAATCGTGCTGGTATACCGTATATATATTCAGTCGGTTACTAACCAAAGTTTTAATAAAGCTATTCGGCCAAAACAGCCTTTTGACAGCTGCTGCCGAATGAGGGATGAGATAGAAATGTTGATGAACTTTCTTAATAATGGAAATGCCAGCTTTCCTTCTCGCCGTTTACCGCCCACCGATGTCTCGCAATTTTTCATCGTATCGGCTTGCTCTTTGATCTGATTAGTTTTGCAAAGATTTGCACCCCTGAGCTCCCGCAAAAGTTAGGAATCTTCTTCAGGATCGAACTGAGACTGGTAATGTTCTCCAAATTCTTTGGATCGATGAGTCAAGCTGTCTTAAGAACGGGATCATTCAAGAGTTTGATTGTTTGCTTCACCAGCTCCACATAGAAATTACATGCGAGAGAATAGAAAGTTACCTTCAGCGGTTAATCAAGAGGTCCTGCCAGATTATCTGCCGCTAGCCCTACGTAGGTCTTCATTTTCTCGTGAAGATGTTGTTCAAAGTTTTGTAAGCCATTTGTCTATGATATTTTAAGGAAATTCATCTTCTAGATGTTGGAAAGGATAATCAGATAAAGCGATTTAATTTCACTGTACATGTTCGTATACTCAAGGCTTTCCGATTGAAAAATACGATTGACTTTATTAACAAGCAGTAGGTCATCCCGAGTAGAAGAAAATAGCTGAATAACATCAAATGTTGATAAGATAGTAAAATGAGAAATGAACATGATTGATATAAGAGATGAAAGATCAAACGACAATATCAATATTTTGCATGAAAATATCATGAGGAGATCAATTTATGCTATTTATAATAAGAGATCAGTATCATGTGCCATTAGTTTGTTCTTAGCCATAGCATATCTTGATATTTAAATGATATTTCGGTGCAAATTTTTGATATTTTTGCCTGTTCTTTTATCTCTT
Source organism: Armigeres subalbatus (assembly GCF_024139115.2). NCBI lineage: Eukaryota > Metazoa > Arthropoda > Insecta > Diptera > Culicidae > Armigeres > Armigeres subalbatus. Next base: position 33,452,123 of record NC_085140.1, on the reverse strand, counting down.
ATATCAATCAAGTCTATATCATGTTTTTTTTAATCTGTTCATGACTTCTACCAGGGATGGGATCGTAGAGGTGACGGCGGTGGCGCTGGGCAGTTCAATAATTGTCACAGTTCGAATAGAACGTAAAGTACATGATAAGCTTTGAAAAACGATCAACATTCCGTTTGACTACTGAGTCAAGCGATAGCCATCTGGTAGCTGACGGATTTTACTGCCTTATCGGTCATGATATCGGATTAAAGTATCGGCCAAAAATGAGAAAAAAAAACAGAACACTAAATTTCAAAATGCACAAAAATCTTGAAAAATCTTATTTCTTCAAAAAAATCTTTAATCTTTATATAAAGATATCTTTATCAAAAAATATTAAAAAATCTTTATAAATAAGATAAATCTTTATATGTGGCAACACTGCCCGCATGGTTTCAAAATCAATATTTTTCGGGTGCTTTTTAAAAATCAAATTTCTGTGCAATAAAATGTACAATTAGATATCTGTCATCGGTAGTCAGTCGCAGATATGCTCCCGAATAAAAAATATTATAGAAAAACAATACAATTTATTGTAACATTTCTATCAAAAACAATAAATTGACCTTAGATTATACTGTAGATGAAATAATAGAAATACATTAGAATGTATTGTTATGAACCATTCAATTAATTGGAAATGAAGTTTTCGCATAAGAACGTACGGGTTGTTAAGTATCGTAACTATACAAATCTGAGATTTTTTCATACACTTTTTTTGTCAAACAATAGAGTGTATCGTAATTATATTGTTGAAATATCCGAAGAAACCCGTTCGAGTTGCATTAGATTTAATTGTTTTTTTATAGTAAAACAATACGATATTGGATTTCTTAATTATGACGGCTTTAACGTTCAATAATGAAATTTTGAGGAAAATAATGCATTTTTTACGCAATGTCGTAAATATTGTTTAGCATTTTGAATAAAGTTTTCATCAGTTATCAATAATTAAAACTTATGTACTAAAATGATCCAAAAACAATTGCAAGTACTGTTACATTAGAGAACTATGTTGACGTATTATATCCACGGTGTTGATACAATATGTGCAACCATCAAAACACAATATATCCTATTGTATACCGTAGAGCATATGGTAATCCAATTGTTTACACTATTGAGCCTATGGTACTGTTTTATCCGGGCTGTTCTTTAGTATGCGCTGATGAAAACTGGCTGAAATGGTGGTTTTCATTGATAAAAATGGAATTTTCCTTAACGTGGGCGTCCTACCCCCAGTTCCCCTAAGCTTGATCGTCACAACATGTAAACCGCTGGCGACTAGATAACCGGCTGCTATTCTTTCAAAAGAATGTGGTTTTCGATACGCTGGAGCATAACCGGCACACATTACTCTAAATATATCGGCCCGTTGCATCCGTCAATTTTGTTCATAAAACACTTACTTAATTATTTTTTACCTAATGCAGTTTGGGCGTTGGTTTGATGCTGTTAATATGTGCTTTTATATATTTATCTTGACCAGCAAACAAATCCTGTGAAATAAAATCATAAAAGTAAACAAAAAGAACATAAAATTCAAATACAATAGACGTTCGATAACTGCAAGTCGTTTAACTGCAATGCTTTTTAACTGTAATTCGATAGTTGCAACAGTTTTGCAGTTATCGGACCGCCAAACTTCAAAATGATGTCAAACTCAATGATAGCTGCATTGCGCTGCACATCTGGATGCACTTTTATTGCATCTGACGTCGATTGACAACCGTTTGACGTCTAGAATGCGTTGCAGTTATCGAACGGCATTCGTTAACTGAAAAGTAAACATTTTGCAGTAATCGAACGGCTACTGTAATTGTGTCTTACCGCTTCTTTTTCATCGGATCCATTTTGTATTTGGGCCAAGTGATCGCTGTTGAAAAAGACCTAAAGATCGCATTGCAGGCCTTTTTTCGGGAGCAAACATTGTTGTTTGTGAAGCCGTTTGAAGCGTGGTTTCTCATTAATCGGAACGTCGGAACAAAAGATATTTTACTTACTAGATAAAGATAGTCGCTGTCGTCGTTGTCCGGAACATCTTTTGCTGGCGAGGATAGGGGAGCTAAATGTCAAAAACGGAAAATTCATACGATTTGACAGCTTGGTACCCAACATGTTCCGGACAGCAGAACAAAGGGAACCGAAGCGACAATATTTATCTAGTAACTAAAATATCTTTTATCCTGTCTCATTGTTTTCTAATGAAAACTGATCGTAGTCCCATATGGGGTCCGAATTTTTGGCCAAAATATTTTTTTTTATTTTGAACGCGAAAAGGGATCCTTTCGGTGCATTACAGCTAGAGTGATTAATTAGGTTTTTTACTTCATATAAATGAATGCTATAAACGTAAATCAATGAAAGAAATGAAATCCATTTACCTAAAGTGCAATTTGTTTTTAATATCCTCCCTAATGCACGAGACTGGCATCATCACTTGTAGGTGGATTGATTAGAGTGTTTTAATGCCTCTTGACCATTAGCATAAATAAATTATTCCTTTTCATTAAATTTATGAGGTTTTCATTCTTTCTTCTTTATTTTGGCTGCGTTTTCAAGAGTGCTTACATCCGAACCACAAAATTGAAATTTCCAAAAATGTCTACTTTGCGAAGTAGTAGGGTTATTCGTATAGCTGGTTTAGGATCATTTAGCCGAATGTCTTTTGGTCTAAAGCCATTTGGCCGAAAGGGTCATTTGGCCGACAGCCGTTTGGCCGAATAGTTGAAATACGATTCCGAAGGAAGAAAGAAGAAGAGAGAAAGAAGATGGATGAAGGAAGAGGGAAGAAGAAAGAAGGAAAAAGGAAGCATGAGCATGAGCATTCTTTCTTCTTCTTCTTATTGCCATTACATCCCCACACTGGGACAGAGCCGCCTCGCAGCTTAGTGTTCATTAAGCACTTCCACAGTTATTAACTGCGAGGTTTCTAAGCCAGGGTACCATTTTTGCATTCGTATATCATGAGGCTAGCACGATGATACTTTTATGCCCAAGGAAGTCGAGACAATTTCCAATCCGAAAATTTCCTAGACCGGCACCGGGAATCGAACCCAGTCACCCTCAGCATGGTCTTGCTTTGTAGCTGCGCGTCTTACCGCACGGCTAAGGAGGGCCCTACATGAGCATTATGACCGCACAATTCGTAGTTGCTACTCCGTGATTGACTAGAACTTGCGAAATTGTAAAGAGAACACAATAAATGGGGCTTGGGACTAGCTATCCATTCTCAATGTACACGTTTCGGGGGTCAAATATCTAAAGTCAATAACGGCGCTGGCCACATCCTTACGGTCATATAGGAAGGGAAGGATTGTCAATCCGACTCTCGTTGCTACTAGAGACCGAGTATACCGAGTATACAGAATATCCACGATTGTCTTGGGATAGGATATCGTTTTAGTTACAAAGGATAATTTATCTGGATTCACTTCGGTGAGTGATGCATCTATGGTATCGGAAATAACACTAATTCGCTGTCTCGCCAAGAGAAAAATGTTATACCATGCTCACCCGGTGGCATACGAAAACGGAGGAGAAACGTTTTGGATTACCGAACGGACGCGCTGTACTCTGTACTTATTTGCCCGACAGTTACTACAAACAATTGAAGATCGCACTTGTCTCCACCGGAGCAAAGCGTAATACATGCCCTTGAGCCACCGAATACGAAATAGATATTCCATTATTTTCCCGACGACTGTACGCACTGCACTTACTTACTCGATGGATACTGCAAACTCGCTTACTGGACAACACGACTGGACAAGGAATAAACTTTCACTTTCTCCCCTTACAAGGAAGAAGAAAGAAGGAGGAAGGTAGAAGGAAAAAGAAAGAAGGAAGAAGGAAGACGGAAAAAATAAGAAGGAATAATGAAGAAGGGAGAAGGAGGAAGGAAGAAGGAAGAGGGAAGATGGAAGATGGAAGAATGAAAAAGGAAGAAGGAAGAAGGAAGAAGGAAAAAGGAAAAAGGAAAAAGGAAAAAGAGAGAAGGAAAAAGGAAGAAGGAAGAAGGAAGAAGGAAGAAGGAAGAAGTGTTACCGGACGGTAACATTATTTGTTTATTACGATGTGGGACGGTAGGGTAATAAATAATGTAGTAGTTAGTTAACGTCCAGTTTGAAAATTGTTGGCGGCTGGGTGCCTTACAACGCATCAAACGCATTCAATAGCGTGCGTTTCGGTGTAAATACACCTGACCCGTTGGACACGTGTGAAACTTTTATTTTTTTTTTTTGTATTCAACAAGCCGACCATCGTTCGAACCGGCCGATTCCGGAGAGTGTTCCCGTCACCTTTTTTTTTAAATACTGATGGTCAACGAATAATGACGCTGAGACGGCGGCATCGAGTTACGTAGCGTTTTCATTTTCCAAGGCACCTTCGGCTCCGGGACTGCCGAGAAAGCCAACACCCTTGGACAAGAGAACCCAAGTAATCATCTTCCATCGCATAGCCCTAATTCCTTCCAGGGCGGTCGACCCACCCAGCTTCACACTACGGGGGTGGTGTCGCATTTAAACCACCCGATCCTGGTCACCTGCAACATCGAACACGTCAAGCCTTCTACGTAAAACATCAGCATTTCGTCTTCGGCGTTCCGCCATCACTGCCAAGCCCTGGTCAGCGTCATCAGCGAACGTGCCGAGTTTCCAACGAAAAACAGCCCGAAGCCAGTCCTCTACCACCACTGCTACGCATTCGACACAAACAACCACCCACCGCGAGGGTAGTCAAGCCTCTGGTCAGCTTCGACGACGAACACGCCGATCCGGATACGGAACAATTCGTCTGACCTCTGTTCTACAACCGCGTCAGCCCTTGGGACGATCCGTCAAGGACGGTTGCGATGCGCATCCCAGCAATTCTACACCGTGTTACTCGCCGCCCGTAATTGTTCGTTTAAAACAGTAAGTAAAAATTTAAACTGATTTGTTTTAGGACGACCTCACATCCGTAACTCACCCCTACTAAATATCGCCCTGGGACCCGGGAGACAAAAGAAGGTTTTTGGTGCCCACCCCGGAAGCGGCCGTTGGCTCAAGACCAGCTGCTTGAGGCTTAAGCGGGTCCTCTTCTGGGACCGAGCAATTTCTCTCGGGGTCAAATCGTTTCAGAAGCAAGAAGAAAGAAGGAAGAAGGAAGAAAGAAGAAAGAAGAAGGAAAAATGAAGGAGCAGAAAAAGGGATAAAAAGAAGAAAGATTCCCATAGGAAGGTAGTTGGAAGAATGAAAAAAAAAGAGGATAGAAGCAGGAAGAAGAAAAAGGAAGAAGCAACAAGGAAGAAAGAAAAAAAGATTGTAGAAGAAAAACAGGAAGAAGGGAGAAGGAGGAAAGAATAAGAAGAACGCAAAAGGAAGAAGGAAGTAAGGAGAAGAACGAAGCAGGAAGTTCTCTGTTCTTGGTTCACTTTTCTCTTCTCACTTTTCACATCTCATTTCTCACTTCCTTCTTCTCATTATTCACTTCTCATTCTTTAATCTTCACTACTCGTAACCTGAGGTCAATTTGTTTAACTCTTCGGCCAAACGGCATTCGGTCAAATGGCCGAAACAAAAACTTTGACGATATTTTTTTTAAATTTGCAGAATTAAAAAATAAAACAGCAAGAGATTTCAATTCAAACAAGAATTTAAATTTCAGAAAAAAAACTAAAATGTTCTTGAAAGTTTCAACATTTTTGACTATTTTTGATTTATTTTTAAATTGGAAAGAATGGAAAGAACATAGATGTAATAAAAACCTAATTTTATTCAACTAGTGGTGAAACTGTCTTTCTCGCAATCAGCTAAGACACTTATCTTGTATGGTTCGATACACCAACTTTTGAACACAATGACCAATCGTTATCATATTCATAGTGATCAGTTTATAACGCAATGAAATGAACAATCAGAAAGTACAGAATTGGAACGTGCTCACCGATTTAGTTTCTTCCTTTATCGTTTGCAAATGCATAACCAATTATTATTCGTTTGGTATTGAAATACTTGAGCATGGTATGCCTCAAGTATTCTGCTTATAAGTTTTTGGTATTATTTTTTGGTATTTTACCTCTTATGCAAGGCTGAATCATACCAATTTCTGTCATCGAGGTCGTCTCTCCTGCTCGGGTATCCTGAAAATCACAATATCTTCATATTTCGCCATAAAGAGAGACCAGCCGAAAAGTAATGTTTTGGCGGTGTTTGGTAAACACAAAAATTTGAAGAGCAGTTTACTAAGATCCATTTTTCAATTTGTATCAAAAGGCTGTAATTTAAAAAAAATCAAGAATAATTAAAAAAATGGCAAAATTATACGGAGTTACCAATAGTATCGAGATATTAAATAGTTTCTTTGAGAAATAGAATCAAAATTATCATTAAAATTTTGGAGTATTAAAAATTTAGACACGAGATGAGCCGGCCAATATAAGTTAATATAATAATTTTAGAGTTTAAGTTTTGAAACCGATTTTCGGACCTAGAGCAAGTTATTATTTGGTTTTTGTTTTTACTCATCCCTCTTCTATCTTAGAATTAAACCTGGAAGATAAGTCTTACTATAAGATGAATTTTTTTTTTCGTTTCATCGTGATTATTCCACACTCATTTTCGCGACAATGATCGTAGAGCAATTTTGAAAATTGTCGGTATTCGTACACTCTAGCCACATGTTGACACTAGTTAATTTGTTCGGTCTACCAAGGCTACTATCGTTTACATGGGATGATGACACGAAAAGCCTATAATATACCAGAGAACGAGCAATTACATTTTTCGTGGAAATTTGAAATAAACAAAAAATAAAATGGTAACTAATATTAACTACTATAACCATTTGTAGCTTCAGCTTGAAGAATTTAAATAACGGGTGACTTGAGCGTCATTTCAGGAGCGACTTTCCAGGGATTGCTGTAAATCAAGTAAAAGGGAGCAGTTTCTTTCTTGACGATTTTGGGGTTTTTTGGCCTCGGGTTGGTTAATAATAATTTGTGTTGGTACGGAATGTGAAATACCATGTCTACAAACTAAACTAACCTGCGCAGGATTTGTCTTTGTTAGCTCGACGCTTGTTGATTTAGGCCGGCGCGATTACGGTGTGGGGGGGCTGGGGGTAATATGGACATGCTAAGGAATCGCGTCATTTGCACTAGGAGAATGTCGTAGTATTGGGGACCTAAAACCACTTTCGTGAATCTTGAGTAGAAGCATTACGATGGCTTGAAGTCAATTTTGTGAAAAACAATCGGATTTTGTCATTTTTTTTGACAATGAAAATCAGAATGAAAAAATCTCGCTTTAAAAGTATGTGGGTAAAACGGACATGTTAAGAAATTAAGCTTAAAACAGTAAATTTAGTTGATGAATTATATGCATAGGCTAAGCATCTCTAAAGTGATCCTATGGAAATAAAAATGTTGGATAATAATTAATATATTGGTAACTTACAATGATTTTATTAAAAAAAAGCATGTTACATCAATAAAAATCACTTAAAAATGCCATTTGTCTGAACAAAACTCGGAAATTCTAATTTCCTAATGAATGCTTGGTGTGTTCAGAGGTAAACAATACAAACTTCTACTTCTTATGGTCCATATTAAACACACCAGCATGTGTCCGTTTTACCTCACCATGATCCAATTTCTTATCCAATTCTCAAATAAAAAAAAAACAAATTATGAGATAAATCATCAATTCAACCCGTACACAATCTTTGACTAAGGTTGAGATCCCCGAGGATCATGCGGATTCGTTTTGCCGATTTTTGTTTTAAAAGCTTTAATACTGCACATCAAAAATTACATCACCGTGGCATTTCAGCCATAGTTCACATTAAATCTTTAATAAACAGTTGACAATTTGAATGAAATAAAACATGTTACACTCATAATGTGAAACAAGCAAGAAGATTCACTTGACGGAGTGCCAAATTTGTAACGATTTAGCTCAAACGGGACTCTTGTCCGTTTTACCCAAGCTGTCCATTTTACCACCACCTCCCCTACTTCTTCAGGGCGCTGGCGGCGAAGATAAAGATCGCAACCTGCAGAATGGCAGCCCGATGAGCCTTTATGGCCGGATTAATGATGCAGGGGTAGTTACGGCTTATTCGACAGACCTGCGTCGACGAACTGTGGCGCTTCCCGGGATGATTGCACCACATTGTAGCCCCCAGACCACGGCATACAAAACACAAGGCAGGCTCGGCAGGCTTCGCCGAACCACCACCATCGATTTATTGGCGATCTACGGTTCACTTTGCTTCACTTGATTGAACAAACTTCACCAGACTCTGTTTGCTACCTTTGAGGGTGTACATTGGAGAATACACAGACTCCGATGAATCATCTCAAATTGATAATTGATTTTGCATAATGGCGATTTAAAATTTCGAACGATGGTTTTGTGTAACACTTTATTTGGTATCATTCAAAAAACTAGTTAGGTATTAGAATTCTTCAGGAAATAGAAATAAATCAGTAAATAAATTGAATTTGGTAAAATGTTATGGTTATCTTGTCAAGATTACATGATATCTACAGGTTTCTTAATCAGCCTGATACATTGTTGGTCACGTGCAATTAGTTGTAAATTTGAAAACCACCCATATTCCTACATAGGTCTTTTTAACGACACTTTTTTTTATTTAATCCAGCGTTTCCATTCAAGTCTATTATGTAAAGCTTCTGTGCATTATTGTAGCTTCCAAGTAAACTGAGTATGGCATTTATTTGGAGGTCCGCCTTTGTGACGGTAGGCGCTAGACTGTCGGTGATCCACCGCGTGATCTTGTATGATGTGGCGCACTGCAAAAGAGAGAAAATATTTGACTTGATGGACGAGTTGGTGCAACAACGCCACAAAATACACCGACCAGTAGTAGTTGGTACACAAATATCGAGTGCTGTTTGCCTACTGGCCCTATTATACAGTACCTGGCTAGCTGCAAAAACAGTGAACCCTGTCTGATGAAGATCTATCGCCCATCGGCAGGTGATTAATATGTGTAACATACACCGGCGGGGGCACTTTCGCGAGACTGCGTGCGAGCGTGCGTGCTGCGGTGGTGGATCGTTTCCGCTTGGGATAGCTGATTTATGTGTTCAGGGTGCGTGCGTATTAGATGTGGGTCGTCCGACGACGGGGGGGTTGTTGTCCAGTTCGCACAACCGACAACCGAAGGGAACGAATGATTGAGCAGAGGCACGTGTTTTATGGTCCGGATCAGACCATCACGGACAACTAGTTTCGAGTATCTACTATGTCAACGTTTCCAATTTGCATCGGTTCGATTTTATCCCGCGAAAGAAAACATGACGTTCTTAATAGGCAATAATTCATTTAAATGTGAGGAGAACATAGCAAATGCATTACGACTTATGAATATTAAATTACATATCGGATTTTACCACGTCTAGATCAAGGATCTTTGTTAAGCGCAGTTCTTTTCAACTTGCTGAAACAACATTGTACAGTTGAGGCATTTTTGTGTTCAGCTCAGTGTTAAGAACTTTCCCGGTTATAAACTGTAGGGATATGAGTTGTAAACTATTAATTTCGACTGTTGTTTAATGATTCAGAGATGGCTTTTCAGTCTTGACAACATCAAAACACTGTTATTTAATCTTGTCCAGGACAAGATTAAATAACAGTGTTTTGATTTTGTCAAGACTGAAAAGCCATCTCCGAATTATGAGTTGTAAGGCAGCGAAATAAAATTCCCACAAATAATTTAATTTTTCAATATAAAATTTGAAAAATTTACAATTAGGATATTTTTCTTAGAAATCTTCCATATCTTTTATTGCCTGTTATTGATTTTCCCTTAATAACGCAAAATTTTGAAATTGTTTATTTGTGGAAATTTTGTATTTTTCTCGATGGAAAACTTCGATTTTTTCATGGAAAAAAAATCCTCTAAAAATTCAATTTATACATTTAAAAGTTTTAATATAGTTACCTACTTAAAATACACTTCATTGCTCATACAAATTTTAATTTATTAAATATAATAATTTATTTATTGCTTCTACCACGATTTATTTATTTTTAATTTTCCATTTTTCATAGACATTTCTTTTTTAGGGTGATTTTCTATTTCAAAAATGTGAAATACGAGTTTGGATTGGATTTGGATTGGATTTGGATTGGATTTGGATTGGATTTGGATTGGATTTGGATTGGATTTGGATTGGATTTGGATTGGATTTGGATTGGATTTGGATTGGATTTGGATTGGATTTGGATTGGATTTGGATTGGATTTGGATTGGTTGTGGATTGGTTTGGATTGGTTTGGATTGGTTTGGATTGGATTTGGATTGGTTTGGATTGGTTTGGTTGGTTTGGATTGGTTTGGATTGGTTGGATTGGTTTGGATTGGTTTGGATTGGTTTGGATTGGTTTGGATTGGTTTGGATTGGTTTGGATTGGTTTGGATTGGTTTGGTTGGTTTGGATTGGTTTGGATTGGTTTGGTTGGTTTGGATTGGTTTGGATTGGTTTGGATTGGTTTGGATTGGTTTGGATTGGTTTGGATTGGTTTGGTTGGTTTGGATTGGTTTGGATTGGTTTGGATTGGTTTGGTTGGTTTGGATTGGTTTGGATTGGTTTGGATTGGTTTGGATTGGTTTGGATTGGTTTGGATTGGTTTGGATTGGTTTGGATTGGTTTGGATTGGTTTGGATTGGTTTGGATTGGTTTGGATTGGTTTGGATTGGTTTGGATTGGTTTGGATTGGTTTGGATTGGTTTGGATTGGTTTGGTTGGTTTGGATTGGTTTGGATTGGTTTGGATTGGTTTGGATTGGTTTGGATTGGTTTGGTTTGGTTGGTTTGGATTGGTTTGGATTGGTTTGGATTGGTTTGGATTGGTTTGGTTGGTTTGGATTGGTTTGGATTGGTTTGGTTGGTTTGGATTGGTTTGGATTGGTTTGGATTGGTTTGGATTAGATTTGGATTGGTTTGGATTGGTTTGGATTGGTTTGGATTGGTTTGGATTGGTTTGGTTGGTTTGGATTGGTTTGGATTGGTTTGGATTGGTTTGGATTGGTTTGGTTGGTTTGGATTGGTTTGGATTGGTTTGGTTGGTTTGGATTGGTTTGGATTGGTTTGGATTGGTTTGGATTGGTTTGGTTGGTTTGGATTGGTTTGGTTGGTTTGGATTGGTTTGGTTTGGTTGGTTTGGATTGGTTTGGATTGGTTTGGATTGGTTTGGATTGGTTTGGTTGGTTTGGATTGGTTTGGATTGGTTTGGATTGGTTTGGATTGGTTTGGATTGGATTTGGTTGGTTTGGATTGGTTTGGATTGGTTTGGATTGGATTGGATTGGATTTGGATTGGATTTGGATTGGATTTGGATTGGATTTGGATTGGATTTGGATTGGATTTGGATTGGATTTGGATTGGATTTGGATTGGATTTGGATTGGATTTGGATTGGATTTGGATTGGAATTGGATTGGAATTGGATTGGAATTGGATTGGATTTGGATTAAATACGGTTTGAATTTTCATTTCCTTTATTTATTCAAAAGAATCTCTGATTATTGTTTTTCTCTATCACAATATTTTACGGTCGAGTTACTGATAGTGCTTGATAATCAAAAAGGAATTATGTACTCTAATCAATTATACATATTTTCAATATTAAAATTTCCAAAATATATGTCCAGAAGAGAGCTGACTCATACATTTGATGACCCTGCATCAGCACAACGCTCTCAAACTCTCAAGATCAGTGCTTCAATCTCAATCCAATTGCAATTTCCCCGCTTTTCCAACCGTCTTACGGTTTATGTTAAACGGATCCGTGTCAGCTTTTCAGTTCAAATTGCTGGGGATAAGTCTCCCGGGGGTTCCCACATTTTACACGACCTGGTTCTAAGCATGTTGTTCGCCCGTCGCCAGGCTCCTGTCGATCCCCATTTTCCGCAGTTTGAAGTAGTCTGTTTCGCGAAACCATCATCCCGTTAAAGCTCACTCAATTATAAATGCATAGCGATTCCCTCCATCAGCGTCATATCATCATCGTCGGTTGTGGCCATCAACGTCGTCAAAAAGACTGCAAGCGATTCCACCACCCACTCAACTCCGAATGGGGGAGACGAATGGCGCAGATGATTGCGGAGGGCCGCGCGGACGGTTGTTGGAATGATGTATTCATGCTACGTGTGAGTTGTTCATCATCATCATCGTCGTGTTGGACGGGGGGAGTTCTCGACAGCGTGCTACACGCCGAGTTTCCGAAGGTGGCACCAGCCAGTGGAGTATCCATAATAGTTTCCAAGTGGATTCTCGTGGCCATAGTTTTGTTGCGAAAGGCGCCGATGTATTTTTGATATAGATGACAATATAATGAGGCCTTCGTAGCACAGCCTCAGTCGCTTCCTTGTTGCGGTCGGTGGTGGCTTTTTGCTTTTACGGTGAAGAACGAAGGCTCGACAGCAGACAGCGTAGGCGTCATCGTCGTGAGCGGCTGCCGGTGCTGCCTCATCTGTGGGTCCTTGGAAGAGGAATAGCATAATTGAGGGATTTAGAACGTCGTTGAGGAAAATTAATCCCACCAGAAGGGATTTGACGGAAAATTCATTATACAGAGCTTTTCTTCGAAACTTATTCTGATGCGTTTTGTTGGGGGAGGTGTTCTCGTCAGAAAGCTCTAATCTGAAGCTATCGGATTATACTTCGCTTCGATTGGGTTTACGGAACCGGTCAACCTTGATACGGAATTCAGATGATCGATCCGGCAATTTAAGGCTATTCAATAGAACTATAACCGTTCTACTTTCATGAACTGTTTTGCACGTTCCCAAATGCGGTGTAGGTTTCTCAATCTTCGTCATATACATTCGAAGCAGTGCAGGAGGAGACCCTGACAAGACTTCCCTCTTGGTCCACTGATTATTGAGAGACACAATCTACGGTGATGGAAGTGCAATCCAAGGCTGGGCCCTCGAATGGCTATCGAATGGAGCCCGTTTAGCAATTTGCGGCGAGCGATCGAGCACAGCCCGTGTAATGTAAATGGGATTGAAATTTATTCATGAAGTACAAGGTTCCAGGCAACGTTCACTCTCGTTCTCGTTTTGCTTCGTTTTGTCGCACACATTTCAAGTGGCTGCTCAGGCTATTGATTAGAGTGGTTTATCAGGAGGGAAAATTCGTAAATATTGGAAAAAATCTTTCGAAAAATGTGATATGTCTAAAGGAAAATGTCAAAAATTTTAAATCTTATCCAATTGTGGATTTCGTTCTGAAAAATTGATACCTAATAGCTTAGCTCTTCCATAGCTATAAATTTCAAAGTTTCTAAGCCTTGTATATAAAAAAATCAATTATGATAATTGGAATAAAAATGACAAATTTGTGTTGTTGCTAATTTATAGATTGGCTTTTCCAGTGCTAAAAGTGGTCGGAATGCCGCAATTTCTTCCTAACCATCTGAGTTGTGTGCAGTTCACTTATCGTTGATTATGCATTAACGGCGATGGTGCTGAATACTTGCCACAGCAGCAGTCAAGTTACGTCTTGTGATTGCTTGCGACACGAGTCACGAGTGTTCTTCCTACTCCCAGGGGAGGCTAACGCCTGCGCCCGGCGGAGGTCAATGAACCTTCTCTCCAGATAGCCAGTTAGCCAGCCAGCAGCAGCAGCCGGACAGGAAAGAATTCCGTTACCCAACTCGCGACCATTGGATGGATGTCATTTCTCGCGGGCCCTTCCATGTGTGCGCAAATGACGAATGACGACGCGACGACGGCAGCAGCCAGCGATGAGATCGGTGGATTTCAAAGAATCACTCGTCTGGAAAAGCGGAGGCTCCACACTTTTTGTTTGCGGGATAAACAGAACACGGTTTCAAGTGATGATGGGGACACGAAGACAAGCCAGTCTTTTCAAACAGTTTTTCTAAGCTCGCCGTTCTGCAGTGCTGTTTCAATGCAACATTTTGGTTTTGGAGGGCTTTCGTTTCCGTTCCGTGCTTTATTTTGATGCCAGAATTGCGATTTTCTATGGCCGCGACGTAGTTGCTTGTAAAATGTCGACACAAAGGCGTTCAACTATGAAAGAAAAGCAGAATAGAAGAACATAACAGCAACAACATTGAAAAAAATCTATGTTATGAAAGAAGGTGCTATTGATGTGATTCTTCCGTCGCTTAATTAATTAACGCGCTGGATGAAACATATTCCATACCGCACTAGTTCTCTGAACTTTTATTCGAATATCTACTTTTATTTATCAAAATCTGTCATTTACATTTGAATCATTTGTTTGAGAAACTGCATATATCCAATTTACGCAATTTCTAGAAAAGAACCTGTTTTGAACAAATGGGCACCGAATCTTTTGATATCATCGAGACAGACCAATGGTTTTTGGTAAAACTCAGCATTCTGGAGTACATCCAGCTTGAAAACTGCAAGCAGTGCTCCATAATTGCTCTACCTTGCTATGTGGAGACATTGGTTTAAAGACTGCACTGGGGAGAGTATGTTGACAAGCTGTTGACAACGTGCTTCTCAAGTCAGTTCCAGTCCGTTCAGCAGTCTACTGTCAATCAGCGCTTGGCCGATATGATACAGAGTGGCCTTGTTTTGGCCCGTCCTATGCGGTCTTGATAAAGTTTTAACAAGCTTGATCCTTGATTTGGAGCCGACTTTGGTCGCTTGGAAATAAGGGAGATGGATGACTCGAGGACCTTGACGAGTTTCCGGTTTAAAATCGGCTGCCCAATGGGTCAATGATCATTAATATTGAGACTAGTGTCCATTAATATTGAGACTAGGGCCGGAGAGACGATGCCGTCCATTGCACACATACCCGCAGACGCTTTTTTTCGGTTGACATGGTGAAGCCAACTGATGATGCCCACTGTCCGCGCCGGAGTGTCTCCGACTACCACAAGCAAAATGTCGTAGACGAAGATGTAGATGTTCTTGGGAAGGACATTAAATACCTCATTCACGGCATTCACTAGAAACAGGATTACTGACGGAACAGACCCCTGCGGGACCCCAGTCCGAGAAGGTTCTGGAGGTGGAATTGCCGACAAAGACCCGGAAGGGCCGACGGGTGAGGAAGTAGTGCACAACACTTAGGATCAGGGATCGTAATTCTCACTCATTCTCACGAGCAGAGAACGCTCCTCAGGCTGTTTTTCACCAATACATCGGTTTCCGGGAAGAGGAAAAAGGTGTGCCGCGAAAAGTTGATTTCTAGGAACTTTTTTCAAATAGGCGTAACTGTATTTGACCTTGAAATTTGAAACGACTCCTACTCTCTCTATTCAGCATATTTCGTGCAACTGACGTTACTACCTGATAGATCGCAATCTATTCTTTCTGTTTAGTACGTTAGTTGACTAAAATAGTTTTAATTCAGAGCACAATCGTCATTCCAAAAATCAAGGTCAGAATCAATTCCGCCCATTTGAAAAAAGTTCCTAGATTTGTTCTTTTTCTCACCCATTTCTTCCTTTTTGTTTCATTGCCAATTGCAAAAAGTGTGGCTTTTATGGAACAAAGAACCTCATCCCTTCGTGCAGTCGATGTGGTGGTGCGGCTATAGTGATCGCATCCCAACGCCATTTTTGTTGATGTTCTAGGCTCGAATCCCGCTGCGGTAATGAATTTTTGGTAATTGCTTACCGAAAATTTTCGCGAGAAGTGAGTGAGGCGTAAAAGTGATGAAACGAAAAAAGAAATTCATCAAGTAGGCATGATACTTATCTTCTACACGGAAGAAATAAACTACCCTATAGTGAGTTTAATTCACCCAACCTCGAACATCCGTACGGGAAGCCAAAATTGAGTAACTAGGGTCGAAGTAGTTTGCCCTTATGTACTCCCATGTTAAAAAAGTACCCAACGGAAATTTTATTTACCCAAATGTAAGTATAATTCATTCAATTTCGACCTCAGGTAATAAAACTCAAAATTGGCTTCCCGTATTGAGCTGGCGTCGTTGGATTGTTTGGCTCTTTTGTTTTTGACAACAAAAGAAAGAGTGGATGAAAGAGATGAGAAAAAATAACTCAAAAGTAAGTTTATAAATACTCAATTTTGGGTACTTTTTTTCTTCCGTGTAGGTTCGCTCTAGAGAAAAAAGGGGTATTGCGAGAAGATTGAAAAATTCGAACTGGGGTCCGACGGTCGACTGTCGGAAAGCTGTTCCGCAAACGTCAAATCACTTGTTGCACGGTACAAATTTTTGGTTTATTTTTTCGGTGTGAATGTTGATTATTAAATTCAACGAGAATATGCAACTTTAAACGAGTGTTACATGGCGCTATATTTTTTAAACAAGTTTTATGGTACTTCAAAGGCATTTTGTCATATATTTATGTGATTTCGAATCATTTTAGATTTCTCGAATATTCTTGATATCAGAAATATCAAAACTCTTTTCGTACAGTGCATGCCATTTTGAAGTTTCCGACACTCAGTCTGCTTCTTCTTCTTTGCTCCGCAAAATTAGAATTTTTCTCTTTTCTCGCAATAGAAGAAAAATGGCTCAGGCTTCGCACGGATGTAAACATTCAGTTTGAATGTAAACATGTGTCGTCACTACTATCTTCGTACAAGCTGAACCGAGACGATGCTCTACAGTCTCAGCATGCTTACTTTTGTACTCCAACATGTGGCGATAAAATTTGCGTCACTCTCGAAGTGTCATTTTTCTTAAGAGCCTACCTTGTTGTCTGTATACCGTGCCCCAGTCCACCTGCTGCTTGAGCACTAGTGGGGTCCAAGTGCGGTTAAACGCTTTCGAAATATTCAGGAAACCTAGAACGACGTGTTTCCTTTGGTCAAAGGCGCTTTGGAATACGTCTGATAATTCGGAAAAGTACGAACTTACCCCATACCCCGGACGAAAGGCGTGTTGGTGAAAACCAAGTCGACCGTCAGACTCAAGCTTTTCACGCAGCCTACGATTGACCAACCCCTCGACGACCTTTGAAACAGGAAGTCAGCGAGATCGGCCGGAAGGAGGTACCTACTGTTTTTAGGTATCGGCAGGGAATCACGCCTAACAATATACTCTTTGTCATCAACAGAGTTTGTTACTGACAAACGCACATAGCGACAAACCTTCATCAGAACCCGATCACAATATGACAAGAATCATTTGCTTACATGCTCTGATATTTCCGAGAATACGATGCTAATTGTGTAATCATTGTTCGATTCTCGAATATTTCCATAAAAGCAGAAACTATGATAGCATAAAACCGAAATTTGTTCTAGAAATAATGCAAAATAACGAGATGAAAAGTTAGCAACAAGATTGTCTTCTTTTTTGTTGCTGACAATTTTTTTTCGGATCTTTGTCATTATTTTCTCCGACAAAAACAAATGTCGAATTCGTTTTTAAACCTGGGTCAGTGCCAACCCGAACCCTGAATAAAAAAACATTTTCAGTTCCATCTGTCATTGGATATGTTGGTGTGCGTAGCATCGTGTTTGTTTTGATTTGAAACATATGATCCATGACATCCAGTGCACTGGCAGTGCGTTGGCGTTGGCTAATCAGATCATGATAAATAAATATGTTTAAGTGCGTGAACTGATTTTTACGGATAGTGGAATTTACTTTTGGGTGGATATAAACAGGGAAACTGCTCCTAGAATTCATCTCATGGCTCCGATATTCATCCCATCAAAAACAAAGCAATGGAAAGGAATTTGGATTGTTTATTATTTTTGTGATTTTTTTCAGTAGTGAGCACGCCAGGGAGCACGCATGTTGACAAAAAGAGGCGACGAAATTGGTGCTGCATTTCTTTGTTTCCCGTTGAGATGAATATATGTTCAGTGAGATGGAGATCGCAACAGTTCCCCTATTTAATTATATTCAATAATCCCGTGCACATTTTTATACCAAGAATTCCGTATTTTCCGTATTTCCGTAAATTCATCTATTTCTGCAGAAGTTTTTTTTTTCGGAAAGCACTCAGAAGCATATAATAAAAATTCTCCAGGATTCGCTAATTTCTCCTGATACAGGTAGCCTCACACCTCGGGAAAATTTTCCGCCGGATTTTGGACCCCGTGCATTTTCAATTTTCAAGAATCTCCCGGAGGAATTGCTCAAGATACTTCCGGGGGAATTTGTGTACGAAACTTGCGGAGCAATTCCTGAAGGATACTTCGAGTGAGTTCCTGCATTCTAGAAGGATTTCCTGAAGGAATTATATTGTAGGAATTCCTGGAACATTATTCAAAGATATTCCTAGAAGAATTTTCAAAAGAATTCATCTCGAAAGGTTCCCTTGGAAAAAATATGGAGGAAAGCCTGAAAGATATCACCAAAAAATCACGAAAGAATTACTGAAAGAATTTCTGAAGTAATTTCTGGCAGAATTCCTGAAGAAAATTCTGAAATGCACGAAAGAGTTTTTGGAAGAATTTCAAAAGAAATTCTGCAAAAGATATAATTCTATTCGGTATTCCTCACATATATTTTTCTGACAACTCTTAGCGGATTTTGTGAACGGGTTTCAAGGGGAATTCCCAAACTACATAATTTCATCCACCGACCTAATTTAGGACACCATCTGTGAGGAAAACCTGAATGAACTTATGAATACATAACTTCCCTAACAAATATTTTTAAAACTGAATCTAGACAACAGTACCCGATTAATTTAATTTTAAACTACTATAACAAATATCACAAAATTCCCGGAAAAAACATTTTCAACGCGCATTTTATTTTAATAAACATATCTCCCTTCTGCTTGCTTATTCCGCCCAGTCCCACCCACCCACGTGGTTTTGACAGTTGTAGTACAGTTGTATTGGTGAACCCGGTGCGAAACCGTGAAACAACACAGTGCGAACCCGACAGCTTTGGGGTTGGAACTAGTGCGAACCTAGTTCCAACCTGAGCGAATAAAAAAACACTTTGACAGCACTTAGGTTGGAACTGGTTTCAACCTAGGTTGGAACTTTTTAAAAACGAATTCGACAAAAGATTTGTCGTTGGTTCTCTTTTGTCGCTTGTTTCGTATGCGCATTAGAAAAATGGATTCCCTGGATATCGGAATAACGCGGCTGTAGGGAAAAGTTTGATTGGTCCAGGCTTGATTTACCACTATTATTTTGGCGGTAGGGAAAATGTTTTCCAGCATCGGATACCTCACTCCATCCGGACTGGAAGACTTCCCTTTGCTTCTTGCAAGAGCTCGGTGAACGAAAAGGGCTGCTTCAATGGGTAACTTGGCAAGTTCGGTGGGACTCGAAAGTTCGGTGGCTTCGGAGCCCTAAAGGCTATGAGCCTTTGAAAATCGACTGGTTAGCCGGTTACTTATGCGAACGATGCAAAATACTCCCCGAATGCATTGGCCACATCCAGCGGATCGGAAAT
The DNA here is from genome assembly GCF_024139115.2 of Armigeres subalbatus. Taxonomy (NCBI): domain Eukaryota; kingdom Metazoa; phylum Arthropoda; class Insecta; order Diptera; family Culicidae; genus Armigeres; species Armigeres subalbatus. The sequence goes on along the minus strand of NC_085140.1, from coordinate 33,432,730 downwards.
AGTACGGTATTGCGAATCGATGTGGATGAGGAAGATCCATGGTTGCCACTTAGCGCAATGACTTCCCCCCATAGTTCGGCGGTGGATTGGGCCGAATTGATGGAGTCAAGGAAGCCTTCCCACTGCTTCTTTTTGCCGTCTTGAATGACCGTTCGGCACTCATAGTGTTTTTGTTTGTAGTTTTCCAGTGCTCTTACCTTTCTCGAACGCCCAGGGAAAAGCCTCCTGAGCGATCGGTGGGCTTTCTTTCTGGCTTTAACAGCTCGACGCGTTTCGTCCTACCACGTCCTACCGCGCCTTTCTCGCGCATTACAAAGTATAGTGAGAAAATAACATTAAAAGGTAGAAATAGCACTTAAGGGAGATAGATTTCATCAAATTCGCCAAATCGCATTTATTTGCATTAGTTTGAATGCATTTTAAAACATTAAAAAAGCAATGTTCGGTTCTCCGGGAATTCTGGGAAATCCTCCGAAAAATTTCTAAGAAAATGCCTCTGGCAATTCGTTGGAAAATTACTTTGAGAATTACTCCAGAAAAGGTAATTCTGGGTATCCCTTGAATTCTGGTAATTCACCCGGTAAATAATGTGGTAATTTCTTCAGCAATTCCTGAGGAAATTCCTCTGGAAATTTCTCCAAAAATTGCGGGGATTCTCGGTTTTCCTCTGGATATTGCCCTTGAAATTCCCCTGGGAATTCCTTTTGGAATACTCTGGGATTCCTAAAATTCCTCTGAGTATTCTTTCGGGAATTATTACGGGAAATCCTTCTGTCTCCGGGAATTTCTCTGGTAGTTTTTCTGGGAATTCCTCTAAGAATTCTTTCGAGAATTCTTCCTAAAATTCTTCTGTCTCCGGGAATTTTACCGGGAATCCCTCTAGCATCAGGAAATTACTCTGAGAATTCCTCAGGCGATTCTCCGGGAATTACTCTGAGTATTCCTGGGGGAATTCCTCCAAAAATTCCTCTAGGAATTCCTCCTAAGTTTCATCTGGGAATTCAACAGGCAATTCTTCTGCCTCTGCTATCCACCGAAAATTTCTCTATGAATTCCTCTGAAAATTCATCTGAGAATTAATGTCTGAGAATAAATTAGGGAATCTGGGAATTAATTCTAAAAATTCCTCCAGGAAGTCTTTTGGGAATTCCGCTGGGTATTTCTCGGAGAATTCTTCTGTCTCTAGAAATTCCTCCGGGAGCTCCTCTCTTCTGGGAATACCTCAAGAAATTCCTCCGGGAGTTCCTCTAAGAATTCCTCCTAAAATTTTATGGAAATTCCTCTGGAAATTTTTTTGAGAATTCCTCCGGAGATTTCTTTCGGAGATAGTTATTTTGGGAATTGCTTCTAAAATTCCTCTGGGAATTCTTCCGGGAATTCTTCTGTCTCTGAGAATTCCACCAGGAGTTCCTCGGGGAATTCCTCAAATAAAATCCTCTAGGAATGCCTCCGGGAATTCATCCGAAAATTCATTTGAGTATTCCTCCGAAAATTTCTCTGTAAATTCATCTGAGAATTCCTTCGGAAACTTGTCCGAGAACTGCACTGAGAATTCCTACACTACTAAAAATTCACACCTATTTATTGGCAAAAATCCATAGATTTAACTTATGATGTATATCAGCGCACACAAAACACTTCTCTACGCGAACTACTAATAAAATATATATCCAAATAAACTTTATGTGTGGTCTCGAATTAGCAATTATTTAATTTATGTGTGGTTCTATATCGATTATATTAGGGTGGAGCTATTGCAAAAAATTATAACGGCGACACATATATCTTATATAGATATTTTTGGCAGTGTATTTGAATAGCTCCTTGAATTCTTTTGGGAATTTCTCTGAGAATTCTTCCGGGAATTCCTACAAGAAATTTTTCTATGAATTCTTCCGGGAATTCCTGAGAATTCATCTGGAAACTTCTCCGTTAATTCGTTCGGGAGCTCGTTCTGGAGTTTCTTTTGGAATTCCTCCGTGAATTCTTACGGGAAGACCTCTGGAAATTGCTCCGAGAGCTCCTCTCAGAATCCCTTCGGGAATTCCGAATTCGGAAATTTCTCCGGGAAGTCATCTGGGAATTCCCCCGGGAATTCTTCTGAGAATTCCTCCAGGAAGATTTTTGGGAATTCCTCCGGGAGTTCCTTTGAGAATTCCTCCGGGAATTCCTCTGGGTATTTCTCAGAGAATTCTTCTGTCTCTGGGAATTCCTCCGGGAGTTCTTCTCCTCTGGGAATTCCTCTGGATATTCCTCCTGGAGATCCTCTGAGAATTTCTCCGGGAATTCCTCTTAGAATTTCTCTAGATTTTTTTTTCGGGAAGAGCTCTGGAAATTCATTCGGGAGTTCCTCCGGGATTTTGCTGGGAATGTTCCTGGAATTCTTCTGTAAATTCCTGCTTGAGTTCTTACGAGAAGTTCTCTGAGAATTCTTACGGGAAGACCTCTTTGAACTCCTCTGGAAATTCTTACGGAATGTCCTCAAGGAGTTCCTTTGAAAATTCTTTCGGGAGATCCCTCAAGGGGATCTACCAGGTATTCCTCTGGGAATTTCTCCGGGAGTTCACCGGGAATTCTTTCGGGAAGTTTTCTGGGAACTCTTTTGGGAGGACCTCTGGGAATTCCTCCGGGAGATCCTCTGTAAATTCCTGCGGGAATTATCTTGGACATATTCGCGAATTCCTCTGTGAATTCGTCCTGGAATTCTTACGGGAATTGTTAAGGAAAGTCCTCTGGAAATTCCTTCGGGAATTTGTCCGGGTATGTCTCTGGGATTTTCTCCGGGAATTCCTCTTACAATTCGTCCGGGTATGCCTCTGAGAATATCTCCTGGAATTTCTTCGAGAATTTTTCTGGAAATACATCTTAGAATTCTTCTGGGAATTCTCTAAGATTTTTCCGGGAATTCCTCTGGGAATCCTTCTGGAAATCCCTCCTGGAGTTCTTCTTGGAATTCCTCTGAGAATTTCTTCGTGTATGCCTCTGGGAATATCTCTTGGAATTCTTCCTAGAATTCATCTGAAAATTCCTCCTAGAATTCTCTGGGATTTTTCCGGGAAATCCTCTAAGAAATTCTCCAGGAGTGAAATATGCAAGTGAAAAGTATGCTGCCCACCGGGCTGTGACCGCGGAAGGCAAAATATCGCCGGCCCGGCCCGGCGCAATGAGAATAACGCTTAAACAAGCAGCGTCGAGAACGATCTTGGAAAAGTCGGGAAACATAAGCCGAGTAGTGTGCTCGCGGCTTCTTAGAAGTGGTAGGAGGAGAGGCGTTGGCAGTGACCTGAATTCGAAAATGGTTGCTCCCATAGAGGTGGGAAGCAACCTCCCAATTAAAATTGGAATTGGGTGGTCGGCTGTTGGTGCTTTTTCACGTCGTCACGTCTATGGCGGTGGCCAAACGGCCATTAAAAAGGTGGGTAAACCATCGTTTAGGGGAACTAGATCTGCCTCCTCGAAAGCTTCGAGTGTGGCAATCCACGGGGGTCCGACCTTGTACCTCCCCAGGTCGGGTGCTGGGTGTTTATATCTCCCAAAGGAAGAAGAAGAGATGGGGTCTCACTGATGATGTCACTCACCTTTTGTTTGATGGGGGGAAGCGGGAGACGGACTTCAGCGGTTGGGTGGTCTTCACAAAACTGAAAGACGTCAGAGAGGATCTTTCGGAGGATCCCTATCTCCACGGAATGCCGGATATTCCTATAGGAATATATAATAGGAATATATAATAGGTATACCTACCTTGCACATGTATTTGTCTCAAAGGAGCGATACATGGAGGCTGGTGAGATGCGGTTGACATCCTGGAGAGCTATAACCTAGGGCGTTTGCTCTAAAAGCCGTTAATATTCCACTGAAGACAAAGTTTGACCTCTAGTGGAAGCGTAGGGGTCGGAAAAGAGGCAGAAGTGTTCCCTAGATCCGTACCCGACGCTAGGATGACGACGGTAGGATGACGTTGTATCAGTTGTGTTGCGCTGATCAGAAGGGAAGAGAGCGCTTTGAGAGTCGGAGTGGATATCCTCGGAGGTATCCGGAAGGGTACTGTTGTAGACAGGAGTGTCTTGGGTGGTCAAGCCTGGGTGAACTCTAGACCCGTAGACAGGGCTGACGTAAGGAGCTGGATTGGATTTGGTGACATGCTGACATGGTAGGACTTATCACTCGGGTTGGAGTGCCCGAGGGGCCTAGGACGCTGGATCTGTTGGGACTTATAACCCGGGTTGGTGTCCCCGGGATGCGGCCGAAGGTTCTTATTTCCAGGGATAGAGATCCCAGGGTACCCTAAGCAGCACATACTCATAGCATCCGTACTAACTTCTCGATGGTCGGTAGATCAGCTTGCTGCTACTCGGTAGCTTGCGTCCCCCGTCGTTCGTCGGGGAAGAACAAAACGTCCCGATACACTCCTTACAGGAGTCGCTTGCTTTCCACGGAGTCCCCCGGAGAAACAGCGTCTTAGAACCATGCGCTTGCTAGATTGCTTACAGGGGGAAAAAGCGTCCCTCCTCCGTCTATCTCCCGGCGCCGGGGGGTGTTCCTTAGTTCCGCTGTGGGAAAGACGTCCGCACCGAAGGGTATACAACTGCTACTGTATCGGAAAAGGTATTAATTATTTTTATCTAGCTAAGCAAAGACTGCTTTAATGAATTAGCCGTAATGATTTTCACGGGTATTTTTCACTCATGCAATAGTTAAACAACATAGCTAGCGTTTTCGGCCCTCTTCCCTCAACATTTAGTAAAATAGTTGTACCAGTTTATATTTTAAAATATGTTACATGTTTGTTACTGATTTATAATTATTTTTATCATATATTGTTTTCAGGTTTGTCTCACTTTCGATTCTTGAGCGGCTGGTCATTTCCATTGAATTGAGGTACCACCTTAAGCGTAAGTTAGTATTATTAACTATTTGGAAGGAAATAGATTATATGAATGCTCATTCCACATAGGGGAAATGTCCCTATTCCTATCTCACATTCTAAGCGTGAAAGGGAGAAATACAGCATCACTCGAAATTTGACTCATTGATTACCCATACCACCAGTAGTGCCTGGAGTGGGTAGGCCAAGTAGGACCTGTCATAGGCGCGAATTTTCCTGGGTGGGACAGTCAAGGCATCGTCGTACCCATGATTCTGATGAGAAGGCATCATCTAGGTAATTAAAAATATCATAAAATATAAAACAGTTTAATGTACTATTATTTTAAATTATTAGATGTCCACGAGAAAAAGTTTTGTAGAAACCAAGAAGGATTTATGGAAATCTAAGAAATCACAAACATCCTTAAAGACAATCCTCACGGAATCCAAAACAAGAAGCACTCGCTTTATTAAATAATGATTTGCTCTTACAAATGTGATAAACTAGGTCACGTCTCTTATGAAGTGTTACTTAGTAGCAAGTGATAATAAATAAAACAAACCCCTAAAAATCGTGGTTTGGAGGGATCATCAATGAGAACATAATTCTCGCGCAGTAGTCTAATGTAGTGTAAACTACGCGAAATAGGGCAAAAATTACATTTGATAGCTGATTTTCATCTTAATGTTTTCCGTCTAGTGCTCCGCTCGAAAAAAAAAAACGAACAATGCTTTCAAAATTAGGGACTGTGGTTCTACTAAAAAGCTTCAAATATTTTTCTAATCAATATGGAAGACTTATGCAACTCTCCAACGGAATATTTTACTTGATGTTGGAGCTTGTTTGTGGATATTAATGTGGACTAAATATGCAAATCGATGAAAAACTGGCGTCAAAATCTTATTGAACCAACGAAACCAAAACGTCTCAAATCTAGCGAGCCCATTATTCAAATTACTATCACGGTCGTTGTTGCTGCGTTTCCACCCTCACTCGAAGAGATCGTTATCGCATAAAACTCGACCACGGTAATTGCTGTTTATGCTGTTAATGATCTACATCGAGACATCAAGCCAAGAGCCATCATGCAACGGATAACGCAAGCAGAAACAGTCACAATAGCGTTTGGTAATATTAGACCGCCTGCCAAACCATTTGTATCAGATCAACGACAGTCGGGAAAGAAAGCCTTTTTATTGCATTATTCGAGAGCACGCTGCGGCGCTCTCTGTGTGTATCATTCAGCTTCGGAACGCAAAATACTTCCTCAATGGCCACTTTTCTCTGTTTTGGACACTTTCGAAACAGATGCTGATCGATCCACAACCGTATCGATCCGTCACGCTACCAACAAAAGTGGGCTGGCAGACAATGGGCGTCGCGTCGACCAAGTCCAAGAGGTTGTGAAATATGCAAATTATCGTCGAGATTACAATCTATAAGTCAGTAGGTATACCACCACGGCATGGGTTTCGATCGATGCCGGAGAAGGACTTTCATCACCGCCAACGACCCGCGCCGTCACACAAATTGTCCGGAGGCCTAAAAGAAATGTGAGGGTAGCGGCTTATCGCGAGCGAGACTCGGCCCGTCAGTTCGGCAACGGCGAGCCAATTTCCGCATGAACCAACGATCAGCGCTCCAGCCAGCCAGCGACCCCAGCAGCACACGGGGAAGTTTATTTAAAAACTTTCAAAAGTGAGGAATCTTTTTATCGGCGGGGCATAGCATCGTCGCAGTTGGTCGAGCAAGTTGCACGAATCGAGCCTCTCATTTAAATGCGCCCGATTGTTTTCGATTTTGTTACTTTTCTTCCCTGGGAATTAGGATAAAGCTATGAGAGTGGCTTTTGTGCACTATTGGATGTGTTTAGCGCAATTGATACGGAACTAACTATCAAAAATTCGTTCATAAAATGCGTAAAAGGGCTTCAAGCATTACTTTTCTTAGTTCAGCAGTGAGATGTGGATTGTGCGAACAAGAGACTAATGGAGATACGGACAGTATTTTATCGCCCTAGACAAGTTGCGGTGGTCGTTAATATTTTATTAATCTCAGTCACAAGATTCCTTGGGCACCTAGCAGTGCTGAAAATAATATTACTGAAGCCGTCCACGGATCTATTTCCGATGAAAACAATCGATAAAGCTCAGTAGTGTAAGAAAGACCGAACCTCATTTTAGGAGAGCAAGTTAGGCGCTAGTTTTGCATCACCTCCTCGAAGATTTGCGTTGCACAAACTATCCGCGAGAAAAGAAAAAACAGATCACTTTACAAGATAAACGCCAAACTGAACTGAAACAACAACAGCAATTGAAAGTTATTGCGCTCTGAAGTGGCATAAAACGATGTTGGTACGCCGCTGACTGGTCGGTACGCCGAAGGGATTGCGCAGCAGGGTGGCGGGAACTTGCCAGTTGAAGAAGAAACTGGAGTGGAAAATGGTTGCATAAATCCGAAGAGTTTGCTGGTTGCTGCCCTCTGCTGGTGAAGCGAAAGTGGATTTGAATGTTATTAGCATTATTCATCGCACTATACTGCGGCAACAGCTGCCCGGGGGTTTTGTCATTTCGAGTGATTTTCGTTAGCACCAGGAAGGTGACGCGAAGTAATTTTTTGAGGAATGTAGATGCTGCTTGAGTTTTGGCGGTTCGGTAGCTACTCCCAAGTGGCTGGATTGTAGGTAGCATATAATCAAATTTTTTTCTGTTGAAATGATTAGTGCTTAAGACATAACCCACAGGCAATAAATCGGATTATTTATTTTCCTATGTGAAATGGTAGCAACTTTCAATTTTCCAAGCTCAAAGTAAAGAGATATTCTACAATGTTTACTGTAGGGATTGAGAGGGGTATGAGTAAATATATTGACTGAATAAAAGGGCATATAGTCATGACTCATGAGTACTAGATGCGATGGTCACAGTGAGCATTCAGTTTTGTGATGTATTTCCCGGGAAGCAGTAGTGCTTCGGAGCTGCTGCGAATCGAGCAGCAGCTAGAGACGGCTGATTTGGATGCAGCCGTCTCCTAAGGACACAACACTTACTATTAAAGCTAGCCGATAGCTATTAAAAAACTAGTAAAGCAATAGGAGTGTTGTACAATTTTTCAAAAGATATGCTAATCAAGGATGTTAACGATCATTCAGTAATTTGCGTTCGATCATTTAGTAGTTTGTTAATAACACATTCCAGAAGCTGAATTTCAGAATATGTTGTATGGTGGACTTCTAGTGCGAAGGTTTTTCTACAACTTTGCCTAATGGTTCGTTATTAGAATTCAACTAATAACGGAGTTAGAGCGCTAGTTGCAGTAACTCAAACTAAATGATTGAAATTTTGTTATCATTTAGTCTAAGTTACTGAAACTATAGCTATAACTCCGTTACTAGTGGAATTCAAACAACGAACTATTAGGCAGAGTTGTAGAATAACCTTCGCACTAGAAGTCATCCATACAACATATTTTGAAATTCTGCTTCTGAAATGTGTTATTGTCAAACTACTAACTAACAAACTACGAAAGCAAATTACTGAATGATCGTTAACATCCTTGATGCTAATAATTACGATTTGGCCACTAGATCCCTTGCTACACAACGTATGCAACGAACCAAACATAAAACTATGCTTCACTAAGAAATCCACGTTGCTTTCAATGTTTCAGAAAATATGGGAGTTGTTCTTCAGAAATTTAAGAGATTGCTAGTAGAAGTTCTTTAGAAACCCGACTAGAAGGTCATATCAAAATTATATCAACCTATGTTATTATGTTATACTAAATTTTTATTACAAAATTTGTTAGAAACGTGGTGCAGGATGTTGTTAAAATATCTAAATTTCTATCAAAAAACACACTACTGGAAACAAAAAACTATCAAATTTTGTTACAATTTTATCATAAAAATAACATATTTTTTTAGAAATTTAACAGAAAAATAACAGAATCAGATACAAAATATATTGATTCTGTGTAATTGCAAATTTTTACAATTCGTGAAAAGTCTCCAGATTGTGATCAACAATACGAAACTTTTGTTTTTGCCTGAACAAGAATATTTTTCGAGAACATGAAACTAACAACATTACAAATAAGGCAACCTTTGCAAATTATATCAGCGTTGTGATATATACCCGACTAGAAGGTCATATCAAAATTATATCATCATATGTTATTATGTTACACAAAATTTTTATAACAAAATTTGTTAGAAATATGGTGCAGGATGTTGTTAAAATATCAAAAATTCTATCAAAAATTACACTACACGAAACAAAAAACTATCAAATTCTGTTACAATTTTATCATAAGAATAACATATTTTGTTAGAAATTTATAACAGAATCAGATACAAAATATATTGTTTATTGTGCAGTTACAGGTCGTGATAGGTCTCCAGATTGTGATCAACATTCAGAAATATTGTTTTTTTTTTCTGAACAAGAATATTTTTCAAGAACATGAAACTAAGAACATTACAAATTAGACAACTTTTTCAAATTATATCAGCGTGTGTGATATCTATGGCAGGAGACTTTGCTACATCTATTTTAATTGCCTACTGTTGGGCAATTCGGTATTAGGCATTTTTTAAATCTTATTATGTTAAAATCCTGTTACAACATTTTAAAGATAATGGCCACTAAGAACAAAATTGTATCAAAATAAGTTATAAAGATCACAATATGTTAAAATTGTGTTAAGTTTTAGTTATGCTCTTCTAGTCGGGTATGGCTGGAAGACTTTGTTACATATGTTTTAATTGCCTACTGTTGGGCAATTCGGAGTTAAGTATTTTCTAAATCATATTATGATAAAATCCTGTTACAATATTTGAAAGATAATGGTTATTAAAAACAAAATTGTATCAAAATAGGTTATAAATATCACAATATGTTAATATTGTGTTTAGTTTCTGTTATGCTCTTCTAGTCGGGAATCTTACTACTAGAATTCTTTTGGTATTTCGCCCAAATTTTTTCAGAATTTACTTGATTTTTTTTTTCAAATACCTCGTGAACTTCTTTGGATAATAATTCAATTTTTAGCTTCTTCTTCAACTTCTTTCTTTGATAATTTCTCTTGGAAGTCCATCGTAAAATACATCCCAAGTAACATTTTAAGTTTTATTCCGCTCTAGGAATGGTTTTCAAGATAAAATTATAAGATCTGACAATAAACCCATGACTACATAACAACCTTCTGATGACCACTATAAGAGTAAGATATGGCCAAGTGGCCCTCTCTAGATTACTACTATAAACCTATTATAAGAGTTATTCAGAAATTCTTTTTAAACCACCCGGAAAAAGGGAATTTGGCTGCGACAATTGTCAAAAAAGATGCATTAAAAAAGAAGAAACGAAAACTTTGCTGAAAAATAATAACAAAATAAATTGATGATGACAATCGCGATGAGGATGATTCAAGGGCTGAATATAAAATAATATTTTTTCAGGTCTGTTTTTCAATTCACTTCTATCCAAATGAGGTGCGCTTTCAATTTCACGGCGAATGCTAGTGAAAAAATAAAATTGAATACCACGCTCTCTCAAAATAATGTAGTTTTGGGTTTTTGAGTTAAAATAATCATAACAGCAATATCGCAAATTTCCACTGATTCGATTGATAATTTCACTGTCTTAAAAAGCTTCCCTATTTTCAATATGGCCTTCACAAATTTCGATCAGAAAAATGTTGCTCTCATTAAATACCATCATTATCTCTTTGCATTGCAAATATTCTTATTGGGGTAATTCATTTGACCACATTTCGACCAAAAATTGTAGCATTTATCGAGCTGTGAAAATAGGATTTATCACGCTCTTCATCACGACCGTAGTGCTGCTCATAAGGTCAATAAGCGTTTGACGTTTGAAGCTTTTTCAGCATATTTATAAGAGGTTTATTGATAGCAATAAGATCGACAATAAAACTGAGCAACTAGCTATGGCGATTGCTATTATAAATCCACTATAAGAATTAAATAAGTCCAAGAAGCATGGAAATTGTTACTTGGGATCCGATTTGTTTATCCAAAACTTGTCAAATCGAAACCCGCGAATTTCTCCTGGATTTTTTTCAATAACTCTTCTGGATTTTTTTCGCCGGATGAAAACTACTTAAAGAAGTCATCCAAAAAATCCTCCAAGGATTCAAAACAGGAATTTCTTCACGAAATCCGCCAGGAGTGAGGAAAGATTTGAAAGATTTTCAACAGAAATTCGTGAAGGAATCGGACGAATTTCTAGAGGAATCTTGTTAGAAATATCCTGAAGAATTTATGAAGGAACATCCTATGAACTCTATTACGTTTTTTCGGGGGAATTATTGAAGGAGATTTGGATGAAATACCTAAAGAAAACTCGGATGAATTCCGGGAGGATTTTTTGGAAGTTTTTCCAGAAAAATGGATGTGACATTTTTTGGAGGCAATCGTAATTGAATTTCCGTAACATTTTCATGAAACTTCTAGAAGCCAGGGAATGAGTGGTAGATGGGAAGGAATTCCATTTAAATTTTGAAACGAATTCAGTGAGAGCTGCGGTGTAGATCTCGTAGAAATTTGTTAAGAGTTTTTGGCGGAATTTGTAATGGATTTCACGGGGAAATTCGTGGAATAGCTCCTAGTGGAATTTTTGGACTCCAGAAGAATTTTGGAAAAACTTCCAAAACAATTTAAGGACGAACATTTGGTGCAATTTATGGAGAAATTTTCGGAAGGATTCCTAGAACAATTTTTGAGAAACTTCCAGGGGCATCCCTGGATCAAGTTTTCGAAGGAATTCCTGGAGAAACCTCCGGAAACACTTTTGGATGAACTTCCGAAAGAACTCCTGAAGAAAATTCCGGAAGAACTCCTGGAGGAACTTCCGAAGGAACTCTTGGAGGAGCCTCCGGGGGAACTGCTGGAGGAAATACCGAAGGAATTTCTAGATGAACCTCCGACAACAATCCTAGAAGAACTTCCGGAGAAATTCTTGGAGGAACCTCCGTAGGAATTTCGGGTTAAAATTCCAGAAGAATTCCTGAAGAAACCTCCAGAGGCTTTTCTGGAAAAAAATTCTGGAAGAACTCATGGAAGAGCCACCGAAAGAATTCGTGTAGCAACTTCCAGAGGAACTCGTGGAGGAACTTCGGGAGGAATTCCTCTGGAACCCCTGGAGGATCTTCCAGAGGAATTTCTGATGGAACTTTCCAAACAAACTTCCTACCAAGGATCCTTCGGAACCTACGAAGGATCTTCCGGAGGAATTCTTGAACCACTTCCGGAGGAACTCTTGGAGGAGCTTCCGGGGGAACTGCTGGAGGAAATACCGAAGGAATTTCTAGATGATCCTCCAAAGGAATTTCCGGATGAACCTCCGAAAAAATTCCTAGAAGAACTTCTGGAGGAATTCCTGGAGGAACTTCCGGAGTATTTCCTGGAGAAGCTTCCAGAGGAATTCCTGGAGGAACTTTCGGTGGAACTCCTTGAGGAACTTCCGAAGGAATTCTTGGAAGAACTTCCAGAGGAATTCCTGGATGTACTTCTGGAGGAATCCCTGGACAAACTTTCAAAGCATTTCGTGGAGGAACTTCTTTAAGAATTCGTGGAAAAATTTCTGGAGGAACTATCGAAGAAATGTCGGGGAATGTTTGATACATGAAATTGATTTATGCCACCACGCTGCCACCGCCATTTTACCGAAATTCGTCGAAATTATTACCAATATCTCGGCTGTTGGATTCTCGGCAATCGGTAAACCTAAATTTGTGTGTTGATGATGTTTCTCTGAGCCTTGCTGCCATCGCCCGTAGCAACCATCATTGCTGTTGCCTTCTCCGCAGCCTTTCCACCGCCGGTAATGTCTGGTTGGCACTGCGATGCAATTGTCCTGCCGATTTTCCGAGAAAACCAGACTACGGCTTGTCAGAATACATTTGCATGAAGTCCGAGGCCCCGCCCCTTTGGGAGCCGTATCATTGCCATCGGCTTGCTTGCTCCGCCTATCTTTCGTTCGATGCCAGTGCTCTTGTACATAACCAGGGCCTCTTCTTCTCCTTCTTCTTATTCTTCTTTTACTTTTTCAAAGTGCAAATTATAATCTCTTGGCATCGGCTTGCTTGCTCCGCCTTTCGTTCGTTCGATGTCAGTGCTTTCGTACATAACCAGGGGCCGTTCTTCTTCTTTTACTTCTTCAAAGTGCAAATTATTATCGCTTGGCGTCGGGAGCAGCGCAAGCGCTATTCGGAGGGGGATGCTGCGAAAATGGATTCGCATGGATGGTGTCTATCGCGTTTTAGCGGTAACTTATCGAGTGGCTGACATTGGGGTCAGTAGCAATGAAATGAAATTTTCTCTGATTCTGCTTCGGTTTTGTCGCTGCTTGTGATTGGGAAGGTGTATTACTGAAAACGAATGGGTTCTTTTCAGAATCATAATTTCACACGAGAGATTGAGACGAGACAAATATTTTTCTAAATATTTTCTAAGTACAAATAAGCAAATAAGCTTTGTTGCTGCTTGTGATTGGATAGGCGTATTGTGGAAAACAAATTGGTTCTTATCATAACCATCATATTACATGTGAGAAGTTTGAGCTGAGACGAATTTTCTTCAAAGTGCAATTCATAATTGCATGAGAGCAACAAAACAACGCCGTATTCAAATAAATATGAAAATTGCTAACAGTTGGGTAAATTTTCAATCGAATATCATTCTTAATCCCAGAACCTACTAATCTGAGAACCTATAGAGATTTCATCTTGTTCATGAAGCAGTTTCTCTATCTGGATTGTGCTTCGGATCCAACAGCGACTACTCTGGGTGGCACATGTCTTGATCTAACGTTCACCCGGAAGTGTGGAATGCAGGAGATACTGCACGTACTTCTCCTACCGCCGGCCTATTTTGTCGATTCTTGCCGAGGTAAAACTAATGATTTAGAATTAAACACAGTTCCCTTCATCAGTTATGTTATTTTATTCTAGAACCAATGCCATCCCAGTGAAGTGGATTAACGTCACTGATCGTCGTTGTTCCGCTAGTTCATCTGCCAAAACGTTCGATTTCAACCTGAATGACCAATCATTGACATCAGCCGTACAGTCCGTAGCAAAAATAGATAATTGCTCCTGAAAATGAAGCTTGAGTATTTGGTAACTAAATTTATATTTGGATCATAATGTATTTAATATGAAACATTCTTTCCGTTTTGTTCTTTTCTTCGTTTTCTACAGATTCAGCCCAACAGTGCATTGATACAGCCTTTAACATTCATCGGGACCACGGCGTACATCACTTCAAAAGGCTTCAAGCCAACATAAACAAACGGCCCTTTTAAGGGCCACCAAATATTCATGGAGGAAGTTGTTAAGGTTGTTGTTTACCGATCTTCTGTTTTTTTTAATGCTGTGCTTATAGTTATAAACCGAAATGAGTTTAAAGTAACAATCGGGCTTTCGACCATTTATTTCCAGGATATGAGACATGCCGAGGATATTCCAACCCAGATTGAATTTACAGCCCCATCTTCGAAAATCAGCACCAAGGAATATATTCAGAACTAGCGAAAGCAGGGTTCTTATATCAGGGTTCACTCACTTCGACAGTAGATAGGAGAGACTAGCGCGGGGGTGAAAAAATCATTTTCAGTGCAAAAAATATAGATATCAGTACAACGTGGATTGTTGCTGGATTAATCGAAACAATTATTTATAGGGGTACCGTCCCGGGAACAACTTGACATCTGTAGTACGATCACTGTACCCCGAAATTTTGATTTAAGTTTTATTGGTCCTGTCAAACTTGTGATTTCATTTTATGAAAAAAGCGAAAAAGAAGGTAATGTCCAGTACAAAATACCGTGACAAAAATCATCCAAAAAATTCAAACTATAATTAATATTAATAGGAAAGAGGTGGTAGCTGATGACTCTAAGATTACCGAATTTCGCAGATAGAATATGTTTTGTGATATATTAATGGGTGAACTGGGCTGAAAATACAGTGGAGGAAAGTAAAGTTATTGGATAAATGGGCACGGGAGATGTTGCTTTTCAAAATAGCTCATAAAAATTCTCAGATAAAAATCTAACGCAAAATGGGTCATTCATCCTTCTTATTTTTAATTTAAAGTAAACCCCCGCGAAATATTTCTCTAGTTGATCCGATTGTCAAATCCATACAAATGAACCAAAATAAACTCACAGCCATTTGAAAACAGACAAGATAATATATTTAAATGGGTGTTTGTACTTTTCTTTCTGGATAAATCTAAATTTGCCGGACTAACGAGAGGCTTTCTTTGAGATAAAAGTAACCTTACACATTGGAAAAATTTTCCGCCAGATTTTGGTTCCCGTATCCCGTGTATTTTAAATGGGGCCGGGATTGTGATTATCCGTGCTCAATTTCGAATAATTAGTGCCCAACATCGCATAATATGTAAAAACGGGAAAAAAAAATTCGCGAACCAAATTCCCGAGGTGTGAGGCTACCTTAATATGAAACTTTGGGTTGTAAAGTTTCTCGACTTCCCTCACACAAAAAGATGTTGGAGTTGTAATAATCGTACCGAGGGTTAATTTAAGAATATGTGCCGACGATTCACTGCAGTTAACAAACCCGTACATCATTACGCGCAGTAAAAATAAACTGGTTATTTATTTAATTAAAATGGAACATCGATTTAAGTACTCTACAAAACCTGTACAAAACTATCCTTCGTTACGAAAATACCACGTTTTATTCTTATCCAAATGTGAAGCATTACGTATGTTTTAAAAAGAATCTACCTAGTCATGATGATAGCATCAAATAAAAGATATTTTAGTTACTAAATAAAGTTTGTCGCTGTCGTCGCTGTCCGGAACATCTTTTGCTGGCGAGGATAGGGGAGCTAAATTTCAAAGAAGGAAAATCCATACGATTTGACAGCTTGGTACCCAACATGTTCCGGACAGCAGAACAAAGGGAGCTGAAGTGACAATCTTTATCTAGTAACTAAAATATCTTTTCATCAAATCAACCGCAAGTTCCTTTGTTCTCACATCTTATCATTTTATGATAATCTAGTTATAAAGCTGTATGATAAAGAATAATCATTTATACAGCTAATAAATTCAACTTCTTAGATTCACCTATTAAAACTGCATAGATCAGTGGGAACTCGTTGTCTAAAATTAAATGGGTAATAATATAAAACAAATTTCGTTTTCCAAAGCGACAAATTTCAACATCTAAAGCATTGGAAGTTTTGTTCAGAATCTTTTCATTAATTGCAATTACCAATTCACGCTATCCATATGATGCTCCTGTCCGTTGTTTGTTGACAACAAATGACGAAACAAAAAAACAAGGTTTCTACGGAACGAAAGTGTGGCGGCAGTGTAGGATGACGACCATTGTTTATGTTTCGAAGCGCCATCTGCGATTTGCAAGTGGGTACGCGAAACTAAGGCCAAATGTCAAGTTGTGGGGGGGCTGACATAAACAAACTCGGTGGCTGCCCCATATAAAAATCCAAGATGGCTGATTCATGTAATTGGCATACTGCTACACCGGTTTGTATTCACCTTGAGCGAAAGAAACCCAGCCTTGCCCGGGTGTTGCAAATGTCACAATGAACTTTTTTGCAGCACCGCACTCTAGATCAATATCCATGCGTTTGTTTTGTTTTCCTCAACAGCTGACCCAAAATTGTATTCTAATGATTTTTTTACATTTCCCATTAAATTCATCATTTTTTTGTATATACAAACCTTGCGGATCCCAAAACGAATCGATTAGGGAAAACATCTTGTAAATCGGTCAACCCGTTCGCGAGGTAAATCGTCAGGAAGGATGACTCAACTCATTTTTATTATATAGAGATTTCAAAATAAAATCTTCTACACTTCACGTAATCCTACGTCCAATTGGCGGTCGTGTCTTGGATTCAACCTTCTATTTTTTCTTCCTTGGAAATATAAAGTAGGCCCTAAACTTTAAATGACAAAAGTAAAAAAACATTAGGTACCGCCATCCGGTGGTTCCCCCCAGGGTTCTTATATCAGGGTTCACTCACTTTGACAGTAGATGGGAGAGACTAGCGCGGGGGGGAAAAATTCATTTTCAGTGCAAAACATAAACAAACTCTCTGGCTGCCCCATATCAAAATCCAAGATGGCTGAATCATGTAATATGGTTTCACAGTGTGACGTCACACGTATGTAGCCACGGCTGCGTCCTGGTGAATTTCTTCCATATTTGACAGGTATCGGTGGTTTGTATATAAACAAAGGTTCATCCGCTTGCTGTGGGAGATAGGATGAACCTCATGAACCTACCACCGATAAATGTCAAATTGAGTTCATTCGATTGAGTTTTTGAGGTTATGTTTATTTGATGTAAAACCTTATTGGCATACTGCTACACCTGTTTGTATTCACCTTGGTTCCCCCTGAAACACACATCAATGATGGCTTCTAAAGGTACGTGTTAAACAAACTTGCAGTGTTATATAAGATTTTATTTGCGGCTCAATTAAGATATCAAGTAATTAATTAGATGTACGGAATTATATTCCATGAACCGAAATCCGTGCACTGTGGACGGATTTCGTTTTGAGAGGAGTTCATTTTATTCTTATTTTGAAAAGATTTGGATATCAATAAGTTGATAAATGTTTCACCTTAGAAAAATAGAGACCTGTATCAAGTAGAACACATAACAAACATGTTAGTTGGATTAGAATTGTGAATTATAGTGGCTTTTTTTGCGATTGATGTGCATAAATGTACTGATTTCGGTGCCCCACGGTATGCAGTTTGAAGTTTGAATTAGTTTGTTGATCAACATAATTTGACGGTTTCGTGTAATGCATTTAATATTTTTGTAAATATTTTGAATTTTATGAATATTTCTGATTAGTTTTACACGTTTGAGTAAAAATATTTTCAAAAAAGCGACAAGATAAATATGAATTTTTCTAAAAGTCGATAAATTTTATAAATTTTGATAGGGGGAAAGACGGCTTTGGCAGGTTTTGTTCTATTATTGGCAGGAGGGTTTTTGTCGACCAAATTTTATGAAATTTGGCCACAATATTCTTTGATATGCAAAGAATGTTTAGGCCAAATTTGAGCCTAGTCGGTCATAAAAAACCCCCCTGCCAATAATAGAACAAAACCTGCCAAAGCCGTCATTCCCCCTATATTGTGAATTTCTAAATTGGTTTTTGACAGGTAAAATTTCAAACTGTTTTTCGTGCTTTGCCATTAAAATGTTTGGCAATGTTGGACAAAATGAAGATTTCGGGTCAGTTGTTAAAATATTCAAAGTTAGCTCAAGGACAAAATTTGTAATTTATTGTCACAAAAGAGAATGATTCCACATAACATTCTGTTATCGATCAAGAATAAACTATTTCAGACAATTTCTATAAAAATACACCTTTCAAGCGTAGGGAGAAAAATTAAGCCTGTGCGCTATTTTACCGGTTCGCAGCTTACGCGACCAAGTCTCCAAAAGTCCCCTTATCGATGAGTTCCAGCTGGATAAATATTCCTATATATTGCGTTGCCGTCAGTGAATTCCGTGCGAATGTGCCCGAAACAATGACCAAACCGGATGGTGCTAATTCAAATAGCCTTTTCATGCTATCTCTTCATAATCGAAATCGCCGCGACCAGCTAATACGATATTCATGAAAACGACTGTTTTGAATCGACTTAAAATGCCTTCCTTCCTGTCGTCGTCGTCGCCATCGCCACCGTGCCAGTCAATTTGGACGCACAAATCGGGCTCGAGAAGCATCCAATTCGCGCCCTGCTATCCGCTGCTGCCCCTTTGTATGCCGAGCGATGTGCCTTCCCGGGCCGACAAATGACAACGACCTCTGGGCTGTTTGACTATGACGGTGCCGAACGATGATGGAAGCTTGAGTGATGGGGAAGGGGCACGTTGGCTGTGCCATCCGGTGCAGCGACGAGGGGACTCATCTTCATCTTCAACCTTTCAGCCGGCCGAGTGATAGAGAAAACCGCAAATTGAAATGATGAAAGCGAAAAAAGTGTCAATCAGTGTGGGCCCGCGATGAAATGGAAGACTCAAATTCCGCACGAATGGATGCAATCGTCGTCTCTGTGAGGCTGAGAGCTTCGGACGGCGCGAACCTTTTTAGGACGTCTGTACCACGGATGGAAGATCAGTCTGACTATAAGTGGGCGTGAGGCGGTAGGCGATTCGCGGGCTTTCGCCTTTGCCGTCGAAGGTACATCTTCAGATTAGGTACGACAAACGCCTGGTGCTCGCAGGATGGTGGCTTCCTTCAAGCATGGCGGCCAGCTACGAAGTGCAAATTACAAACACTCTACTCGGCTGCCAAATCGTGGTGCAAATGGAATGGCAAATTATTTCTAGAAATGGATGGAAATATGCAATCATCATCTGACACGACCTCTCGCTCTCCGCGCCTTATAGAGGTGGATGTTGGGCGGTTGGTGCCAATGCCATCTTTGGGATGCAGAATTTGATCTTTTTGAAGAACTCTGCTTGATCAAAATAGTGTTTTTTTGTCAGCTACCTTAATATTGACAAATGGTATTATGAGTGCAGGTAGAGAGTCACACTGATTTTTTTCTAGTGTTATTATTGAGATTTATAATTGAAATAGAATCTATTACTACCATTAAAGAATTCAGCTAAGTGCTTCTTTTTCTTCAATGGTTCTATTGAGTAAGGTATTAAAAAGTTTGATTAGCTGTGGCAGAGAAAATTAAAAAAAAAACAGAATAAATCTATAAAAAGGGAAAGAAGTGTACTTTGATGCTTATGCGTCTTATTTTTTTAACTAAATTTATAATGGCCTGCCTTCTAACTTATTCCTATGATTAGCATTTTAGTGTTGCAAGCATCCACGATAGAATTTTGGTTTTAATTAAATCATGTAACAAAACTCAAATTCCAAACTGGGTTCTAATTGTGCTATAAATATACATCGTTCTATCATCATAGTTCTGCCTTCTGGCTTCACAATTCGGAATATTCGATTACTTACCATTAGCGCAATCAATTTCCAAGTAAACCGCGCGCATTTTCGAGAATTACGGTCAATACCGACGCAAATGCCCAATGGCATGTGCACTTCGGATTGCATCACAGCCCCAAACAATGCACGCGGTCATTAATATTTTGATATGCTCGAGCACATTGCCCGTACGCGGCTCTTGGCGACCACCAAACAAAGCATACTTAATTCTCCGTTATGGCCAACGCATTTGCAGGCTCCGATAGGTGCCTGGTGCCTTTCTCTGTCCCACAATTTGCCTCCGATACGCCCCACATATCTTCCAAGAAATCAACTCCGGCAGCATCAAACGCCATCGCACCGCGCGTTCGCTCCATTCCCATTATGTAAGCCATTTAATTCCATTTGAAACCCATATGCCCATACGGCCCTTAATAAAATTCAATTCCACTTCCTTCATCGGCCGACTGAACGACCGACCCAAACGGGCCCAAACCGAACTGGACCGGACCACGTTTCGCCCACTTGACCACAGCCAGTTTGCAAATAGGTATCGGCCATCGCGTTGGCTTGACGGTCGGTTGGTCTCCGTCAGGGCCCATTGTCATTGGCAACACGGCAGAACTGTGAACGCGCTTTGCGTCGGTTGGGCCTCTTCGCACAGGTACGGGAGCGGAATGGAGTGTCGCAATAATGTGGAAGATTTGAATTTAAATTTCTGTAGATAATGTTTAAGAATGACTTTGTTAGATAATTGAATTATTAAAGTAATTGTTTGAATATTCAATAAATTTCTTTTTGTAAATATTAAACTTTTATAGAGATATTGCAACTTTATTATGGAACGAACATATTTAAGCCACCAAGTAGGTTCCTACTTACTTTCCATTACGCAAATGAGGTCGCTGCAGCTCCAGATAGAGCCCGTGTCACATTGTCGTTGTAGGCTTCGCCGGTTCGGTCCAGAAGTTGGTAATTAAATCAACATCTCGCTTTGACCACGAACCACGGAACCAGCATCCCACCGCACCGCTGCGCTGCTGCGTTGCGTTGCCGCCCCGTTGCACATTTGCCTACCTCTATGTAGGCACGCTGATACGGGCGCCTAGTGACATATCGCAATCGCATGGTGGCGGTGCGGTAGTCCGGTGTTCGGTTCTGATGGTGATCCACAATGTGGTTACTGCTGCCGGAATCCGATTGTAACCGGGGCGGCCGGCAAGAATTAACGGTGTCGGTAGATTGGACGTGGAGGTTCTCAATCAATTGAGTTGAATTGAAGCTAATGTGAATGCACCTGAAATGATCTACGCTGGTGTTTAAAATTTTCGAGCGCATATTATGTAACCCTGTCGGGATGGATGGAACAGATATGATTGGTTGTGTAAAAACAGAAGAGTGCCAGGCCCTCACTCGGAGATGCTCGGTCCATGGCTGTACGTCGCCAACCACGCAGTCTACGGAGGGCCCACAAATCGTCCTCCACCTGATCGATCCACCTTGCTCGCTGCGCACCTCACCTTCTTGTGCACGTCGGATCGTTGTTGAGGATTACAATCTGACATTCTAGCTACGTGCCCGGCCCACCGCAGTCGTCCGATTTCGTGGTAGGAACGATGAATGGTTCTCCCAACAGCTGATGCAACTCGTGGTTCATTCGCCTCCTCCACGTACCAGATCTCGTGTCTAGACTACCGGTCTAAGGAGCGTTTTGAAGATAGTCAGTTTCTTGTGGAGTACAAAACATGTACTGTTTCCAGCCACGATACGTCGCCGAATTTTTGTTCAATAAACATCATGTAAATCCAATTTTTTTGAATACCAGATATTCAAGGTACTACAAAACGTTCGCGAGTTCAACCCAAGGTATCTACCATGCTTTTGTAATGCCCTCATCGTCGGTATACACCCAATTCGGTTCAATAAGGATATGAATACTAACTTCTATGAACATGATTTTTTTAGAAATCCAGCTGAATCAGATTTTTCCAGAATAAAAAGTACAAATACTCATTTAAATATATTATCCTGTCTGTTTTAAAATGGCTGTGGATTTATTTTGGTTAATTTGTATGGATTTGACAATCGAAATAACTAGAGAAATATTATACAGGGGTTTACTATTAATTAAAAATGAAAAAGATGAACGCTATCGATGTAAATGAACCGTCACTAAAATTTCCGCCATTTGATTTGTTTTGGCAATCGCTTCCTCGACCTTCAGTCGGTCATCTTAGGGTTATAAACTACCATCTCTTTCTTTATATTAATTCTACTTTGGAATGATTTTTGTCACGGTATTGTGTACTGGACATTACCGTCGTTTTCGCTTTTTTTTTTTTTATAAAATGATTCAGATAATCACAAGTTTGACAGAATCAATTAAACTTATTTAGCATCTAGCAGTTCGCACAAATTCGTACGTGGTACAAACCAAGACTATTGTATGAGGCTAGTATCACTTTCATCCGTTACCACAGATATTGATTTGGGACTAATCACTAACTCATAGATGGAAGCAATGCATTCTCCAATAGTCGAGATCTGTCCTGGCCACGTCCTTGCGAATGCTGAGGAAGGGGAAGGATGGTTTGTTGGACACCTACTTAAGAAAGATGCAGAGAACTCTACGACCTCTCATAGGTGCCACGGGAGGTTTTGGGATTGTGTGGAAGGTTATAACAGTAGGAATCGTTTTGGTATAACGTGAAACACAGAAAGAACTAAGATAGAAATACAAAGTAGGAAAGGGACGAGCCTGGAATTGAACCCACGACCTCCTGCTTATAAGGCAGAAGCGATAGCCACTAGACCACCGAGCTCGACCACCGATCACCACCACCACCGACCGACCACCAATCAAACTTATTGAACCAAAATCTCGGGGTACAGTGATATCGTACTACAGATGTCAAGTTGTTCCCGGGTTGGTACCCCTATGAATAATTGTTGCGATTAATCCAATAACAAACCATGTTGTAGTGATATCTATATTTTTAAGTACCCAGTCCCGTAATGCTTGAGATTTAGCGCCGATATTAAAATAACTAATGAGTAATGCAATTATTGTGTTATTAAGAATAAAAAAAAAGATTTATCTTTAACCTTTTACGCCATAATCGAGAACCACCTGAACCAATTTTTCGGGGTACACTGACAATGTACTGGATCCGTCAAGTTGCTCACGGGTTGATACCAACAGTTCATGGCTACGACCCGAGCAAAGTCGGTTAACAAAACGAGAGCAAATTGATATTAGGCTCTGTTGTTGAGATTATATTGATGTCAATCGTTAATTAATACAAATTTATATCGCAACATGTTTTCAATATGCATTCCTCGGTTATCATAATGATAGCAGTTTTACATCAAATTATGCATTCGATTAGGGGCCGTACACTGTAACGTTTTCACTTTGTGGACCACAAATTAATACTTTTGCGCGGGGACCAGCATGATTTGTACCTAGCAAACAAATCTGATTGGCTACAATTTAATTTTGTCGGTGATGTTACTGATTCGCTGTTGATGACGATATAATTTTGAATCTTGATTGGATGGATTTATTCGAGCTACTATTACTATATCATTTTTATTTATATGAAGCGTAAGAAAATGGCAGACCCTCCCTCACCCCATAAGTGCTTACGTAATTAGTGTACGACCCGTTATCTAAAGTGTGCTATTTACAAAAATTAAAAGCAATCTGCAAACAAAATATGCTGTTGTTGGTTCTAATCTGATTGAATACTCATTTCGATTTTTTTGTTAAATATCTTGGCTGTGCATATGAACAGCACATGTTCCGAAATGGATAAATTGATATGAAATTTGCGAAAAAGAATCCACGTGTCTAGTAGGAAACTCGAACCCTCAACCTCCTGAGGGTTCGAGTCCCTCCAAGACACGTGGTGGGCGCAGTTGTATGGAAAAACGCAAACTTCGTCCGATCAAGTGAGATCAAGGTTTTTCTGAATCGTTTTGGGACCCCAATCAACTGTGCAAAATATGGGCTCGATTGGTTGCGACCTCGCATGCCGCATCGCGTTTTAAATTTACATGGAGATTAGTATGGGAAAACGTACTTTTTTACATTTTTGCTATCAGCGGCTTCAATTTATCATCAATCACGTGACTCAATACGTTAGCATATAGTCTGGAAGATGCCGAAAGACTTTGCCGAAGAAGGTACGTAGCTGGAAGGTCTACAAAAAATGTTATTACGTTTCGAAAATTGATTGTCCAAGCCATATGCATGAAATCAATGTTTCTGCCAGCACTACTGGACGACCTATGGTTATCGAAGGTGAAAGTTAATATTTAATTTAATCCAAGCTCAGGGTCAATCCGGGAGTTATTGAATGACGGAACGAGCTTCCCACGTTTATGCACCGATCAAACACTAACTCAATTAAATTCAAAGATGGTGGAATAGGGATAATATGGTCTAAGAAAATAATAAATAATAAATAGTGGAATGAACTAATAATAAAGCAATTTTATTATAATTTTAATAATTCTAGGAATGGAAATGGGGACAAGATATAACACACCTTTTACTCGGGTAGCGGTCATCCACGGCGTATGTAGTGCAGTGAGCAGACTCCAGTTGCTGCAATTTCTGCTGGCATTCATCGGGGTATTGAAGCGGGGTGGGGTGAAGAAAACACGGAGACGTTCCTAATCTCGTTGACGGAGTGACAACCCATCGGATATTGAGCGTCCTGCAAGGGAGGTAATCTCTCACCGGACCTTACAGGGGTTCTCACCTCCAAAACGGCCGTTGTCACGCTCTCGCCACGTGTGATGCGACGATAATTACGGGGGTCGTCGATCACCAGCCTAGGACTCGCCACCACCCATAATCCGGTCGAAGTTGACGTCGCTCCCTCGATGAACAGGCCCCTCGTCCCGATGTTCTGTGGATGAATTGTTTGGTCGCCGTGATGGTTTGGCGCCTCTCTATGGCTTCGGTAAGCTTCATTCGCTGCGTTCACCACCTACGATCCGGTCGATGTACGGCTACGTGGCACAATTGGCAGGCACTAGGTTTACTACAGATATCAGGATGGTAGAATCGCGCACAGAATCTTCCACAACTAGCACTCCGACTGGTAGTTTTGCGAACACTGGCATACAAACTTCAAACGCGATGCGGAAAGCGAGGGAGCAACCAATCGGTCCCAAATTCTGCACAGTTGTTCAGGACCCAGAATGGCTTCGAAAAACCATTGATTTGAAAAAATGACCATGACGCCCCACTCTAATATGCACAGCCAAGATATTGAACAAAAAATGATTTTCGTACGGCCGATTTGCCAAATAATATGCAATTAATTGTTACTCGTTTCGATATCAAGTAAAGAATCATATGATATCAAATTTAGTAATCATGTTGATTTAATTGACAGCAGAATGTGTTTTCAGTATGATTTCACAGTGTAAAAATATGTTCTCATTTCTGCTGTGTTAACCGTTAATCCATACAAAACGAGATTAAATGGAGTAATCAAATAAATGACATCACGACAGCAAATTTTGATTTCAAATTGATTTTAAACTTTGCTGTCCATACTCACACCTATGCGCTCAATCTTCTGTTATGCCTCGAGGTGGTGACTGCGTTTGCCACCCGCTGCGACTCTCTTACATGTGCAGACAATGTGCCCTGTACAGACTCGTTCACCTTAGAAAACCCCAGAAAAAAATGCTTACATAATATGTGTACGATCTTTAGGTAGATATCGCTCTGAGACACATCAAGTCCAGGACAGGCCACCGTATCTAAGGATAGTTACGGCAACACCCGCCAGTAGCCTGAAAGAATATGAAATTCACATGTGATCTAATTTTTATTTGACGTGAATATTCTGTGACTTAATCGAGAAAATGTCATAATTTTATGTACCTGCCAATGTATATTTGAAATCAAATTCTCAACTCACATTGAACTGCATTCAACCTAACTTCATAACCCAGCAGACGTAAATTTACATGATTCATGATGATTTTTCAGTTTTAATATAACCTTGAATGCTGCTGACGTTTCAGTCAGTTTTCCATAGCCGTACGGTAGCGGTACGTAGCGGTTGTATTTTTGTGGCGCATAAAAGAAAGTATCACGGAGGAAATAATTGCTTTCGACATTTCACGACAAAATTGTTGTACATCTAATTCGGTTTATATATTAGATTAGTGTTCATTTCGTGATAAAAACCGGTCCGCTCGGCCTTCTCGCCAAGGCTGTCGAAGAAAAAAAATTTCTAGTGTTCCTTCTTGAGCGCTTACCATACAAATAAATGCAATATGGGAAGATCCATTGATAACGTAACGCAGAAATTGACTATTTTCAACCCCCCTCCCGACTATGTTACACTTTTTATACGAATCATTATTATTTTTTGTATGGATTGCCACACTTCGGCCAACCACCGTCCCCCATCCGAGCGTTACGTAATTTATGGATGCTCCCTATATTGATGCTAGAATTGAAGCAAATGTTTGATCGCTTCAAGTAACGTGATCAAGAATTGTTGGATTTGTACAAAACTGCTTCAATAAGTGTTATTGAAAGCATTTTGTCCCTCGTGTGATTTCCGTCGAGGAAGTGTTTGTTTGACTCTTAAATGCACGGTGCGTAAATTATGTGTTATTGTGGCTGTTCATTGATAAGTGAATTTTCTGTGAGTTTATTTATCAGGAAATGTTCGAAGTTCATAGAACAATTCAATGGAAATATTTACAAGTAGTAATAACGGCAAGTGGTGTTTTCGGTGCTTTTACGAAGGTTTTGTAAATCGTATATCAAAGTTATTGCTTATTTTGGGATAAATATTATGCGTGTTGCTGGATAATGGGAATGAATTAACAGCATTAGCACGGTGACGATCGAGAGCGAACAATGGCGCTTAAACCTAGGCTATTTAGCCAGGGCAAGTTTAATAGCTTTGTCCCATCCCAGGAAAACCATCAATGGAGTGATATAATTTTCTTAGCATGGTCACTCCCAACGTATGTTCAAACTTATTATATCATTTGCTTATGATGATACATGTAATCTTCGATATAACATACCCCCGACATAACGTACACTCGATATTACGTCACTCGATATAGCGTACATTTTTTCCCGTTATAACGTACACTTTGAAAAATAATTTTAATTTTGGTAGTTATTACAAAATAATTTACTAAATCGTTATGATCATTCATGTAGGGATGGTATTATTGTATGGAGTCTAATTGTATCAGCTAGAAGCATTAATTACTGTTTTTTTCACTTTGCACTATCCTCAGAATTCTCCCGAGGTATTGGATGATATTGAGTTAATGAGGTTTTAGGCATGTCTAGTTGATATTAGTCAAAGTCAGAATTGATGACGGGTTGTCTTCAGGTCTAAGTCAGCTAATGTCGAGTGAAGTAATGGTATTGTAGATCCAGGCTTGAAATGCGTACCAGATTATTTTAAAATTAATCCTAGAGGAAATTCCTGGAGAAGCTCCCAAAATAATTTCTGGTGAATTTTGTAGAGGAATTCCTGAAGAAAATTCTAAAATAATTAAAAAAAAAATCCGAATTAATTCTTATAAAAAATCTGATTGAATTCATGAAGGGATTAAAAGAAACTGAATAAATTTTCAAAACTAATTCGTGAAGTAATTTCTGGAAGAATATTTTAAAGAATGTTAATATATTTTCAAGCAATTCCTAAAGGTATTTAGGTAGGAACTCTAAATAGAATTTGCTAAGAAATTCCTAAATTTCTTCAGCAATTCCTTCGGCAGTTCCTTTAGGGACTCCGGCAATTCCCGGAGGGATTTCCTCAAAACATCATCCCGAAATGAATCCAGTAATTGCTTCGAAAATTCTTCCAGCAATTCTTTCGGAATTTCCCATAGACATTAGGTCAATACTTTTACATCGTATTCTTTCTTTATTTTTCAAGTTTTTTCAAGAAAATCCCAAGACCACCAGCCCCCTTTCGGAAACTCTTTGAGCAATACTTTTAGAAATCATCCCATCTAGAATAAAAGTGATGAGTGTTTCCGAGAAATTCTTGAAAATGTAATTTAATTACTTAATTGTTTGTGAATGGCAGGTAAAACTCGTCTCGTAGGTTTTTCCCTGCAGTAGAGCAGGGCATGATGAGCCTCCACCACCTTATATGACCGCATCCAACCACTCACCATAGTCCTCCAACCCAACACCAGAAGGCCAGAAGTACCTTCGTTAAGTAGCCATTAAGGGGTGGCGTAATTGGGTCGATACTATGAGACGAGGTCACTGACTTAAAAAAGGAGGTTATGACCCTGGGATGCGGTCACTATTCCAAAGTATTTTGAAGCGAACGGATGTAACAAAGTTACAATGTTACCAAAGTTGGAAGTTGAAGAGTAGAGAGAAAGTACTTGGGACAAGGGAAGGCGTTGAGGACAACCCCACGGTCTTCACGTTGAAAACCCCAGCAAGAACCGCCTTGGTTCCGTAGTCGGCCCAATCCGACATTGTTTCCGCTGATAGTCGATCGCCCTTCTTACTGGTCGAGTTGTAACGAAGCAAGAAGCGAGGAAGATCTCCAAGCCCGCACAGCCACAGAAGGAAGGAAGGAAGAAGAGGAAGGAAAAAGTGGTGCAGTACTGCGAGGAAGGCCAGTGCTCTAAAGACAGGTTAACTAGCTGGGATTTTTTTTAAAAATCATCCGGAAATAACTTCGGAGATAATGATTATGATTAATTATTTTAACCTTCGGAGATAAATCTAAAAATCATTTTTAAATTCGTCCTCAATGTTTCTTCGAAAAGAATGAATTTTAAGAATTACTTTAGAATCTACCTAATGAGTTCCTTCGGAATTCAAATCTTCTTCCTGGAATTTATTGGGAAATTCTTCGGATCATTCATTTAGAAATATATTCACGAATTCCTTTTAAAAAACCTTCCGAAACTCCTTTAGAAAGATCCACGGAAAATATTTTGGTAATTCTTTCGGATATTCCTTCAAAAATTCATTTGGAGATTCGTTCTGGAATTCCTTTACAAATTTCTTCGAAATTTAAAATTATTAACGTTTTGAAAATTCGCTTAGGAATTTCTTCGGAAGTTGCTTTAGATTTATTTTTTAGGAATTCATTTAACAGTTCCTTCAGGAATTCCACCCTATGGAGATTCTTTTGCAAATACCTTAGGAATTTTTTTCAGAAATTCCTGTTAGCGTCGAGCTTAATTTCTAAATTAAAAAAAGACGTTAATAAAAATTTACAAAATTAAGGATTTTCTAAAAAGTCTTCCAGAAATTCGTTTAGAAATTTCTCCTTCAAGTATTTCAGATCTTTCTGCAGGAAGTTACTTTGCATGTTCTCAGTTTTTTCAGCAACTCTTTCAGAAGCTTCTTCGGAAATTCCTCTGGAATTTTCTTCAGAATTTCTTTGAACATTTCGCAGGAAATTACTTTAGATTGTTTTTCGGTAATATCAGCAGATAATGCTTCGGAGAATTCTTTTGATTTTTCAGGAATTCCTTTGGGAAATAGTTTAGAAATGCCGTTTGGAATTTCTTAGCATATCCCTTTAGGAAATCTTTTTCGTTGAAAATTCCATCAAAATATCCTTCAAACATTTTGTTGAAAATTCCTTCAAGGCAATATTAAAATTTCTGGAAGAATACATCCAACAAAATATCGGATAGAATTAAGATATTTTGTATGATTTAATTGAAGAAAAGAATTCCTAAAGGAATCTGTATAAAAATTAACAAAGGAATTTCCGATAAAAAAAATCATAAAATCTCCAGACTTTTATTCATGAACTTCTCTAGAAATTCCATTGGAAATTTCGAATAAAATTGATAAAATTAATTTATCAATAAAAATATTACCGTGACATCAGCTTTTTTTTCAGAATAATGTTGGCGTGTATAATTAAATATTTATGAAAATATTCAATTTGGCGAGTCACGTGCTTCATCGTGCCCTAGTTTAAATCCACTAAAGATCGTGGAGACTCAATAAATCAAACAAACGGTGGCTGTTCGGCCACATTGAGAGTTGACGTAAAGTCAATGTCAACTTCTCTTCCCGAACAGCCAAGATAGCTGTGTGGTGTCGGCAGCCAGTTATCTGGCTAAGAATAACGCTACGGATTGCCTGTTCCGGTGGTAGAAGTCCACCATACAGGTGACCCCAAATTCTTGGTGTGATGCGGCTTTATGCTTACCGTGCCTACGAATGAATGGTTAGGGGGGTCTAAAAGAACCTAACCGCTAACGGAGCCTGTGAAGCACCAGGGCACCCTTCACAGTATCTAGCCCTTACTGCGCTAACCGGAGCTATGGCGTAGTTGACTTTTTGCTTCTCCGAAATAATCGGCTACTCTTATTCAATCTCAACTTGAGGTCAAATAAGGGTGGGATTATGAATATGTGTTTTACTTAGTTTTCAACAAATTGTCACCTATATGGATTCGCTTTATGCGTTATACACATTGTACTCTGTGTTTCGTCTTTGACTTTCCTGATAAGATACCAATTTGGTTTCATCGTTGCTGTTCATATTAATGCTGAAGTTGTGGAGTGCATTATCTTAATTTGCAATGGCTTCAGTTAAGATAGCTCAAATCAATCTTCAGCATAAAAGAACAGCAACGATTAATCTTTGTAGACTCATGCAAAATGGCAAATCCCAAGTGGCTTTGGTGCAGGAACCCTATTTTCGCAAGGGTAGCTTCTACCTAGGTAACCTAGTGAACCCGGTTTTTGCTGCTTTCAGTAAAGAAATGGCAAACTCTCGATCAATGCCGCGTGCATGTGTGCTTGTTAACAATGCTATTATTGCTACACTTATCTCTGAACTAACAACCAGAGATGTATGTGCTGTCACAATTGATGCAACTGGCGGAACCCCGTCAGGAAATACGTCTATTGTTCGGTTTATCTACCACATGATGAACCATCCCCTACGGATGCTTTCAAACGAGTTGTCATATATTGCACTTCAAAAGGCCTTCCGCTAATTGTCGGCAGTGATGCTAATGCTCATCACATCATCTGGGGTAGCTCGGATATCAATCTGAGAGGCTCCAGCTTGATGGAATACTTAAGTAGTACCGAACTTAGTTTACTTAACATAGGCAATCGCCCAACCTTTATGGTATCTAATAGAGCAGAAGTGTTAGACATAACCCTTTGCTCCAATAGAATCAGTCACGAATTGACGAATTGGCATGTGTCAGATGAGGAATCGATATCTGACCATCGCTACATCTACTTTGATCATTTGAATGTTACTTCGCAGACCTTGCGTTTTAGAAATCCCCGTTCAACAAACTGGGATCTTTACACAGAGTTGCTCTCTACCAAATTTCATGGATATCTACCTTCTATAGAAACTCCTACCGACTTGGATGATGCAGTTGATACTACAACGTTGCACATCATGGAAGCTTTCGAAGAAGCTTGCCCTTTACGTTCTGTAAAAACCTCAAGAGGAACCCCTTGGTGGAATTCCGATTTGGCTAAGCTAAGGAAGCAGTGCAGAAGGAGTTGGAACAGACGCCATTCAGCAGGGACGGATTCTTTCAAGTTGGCTCGCAAAGCTTACAAGAAGGCTCTACGATCTGCTGAACGATCCGGCTGGAAAAACCTTTGTGCAAATGTTTCCAATTTGAGTGAAGCCAGTCGATTGAATAAAATTCTTGCGAGATCCAAGGATTTCCAAGTTGGCGAAATTCGCAAGCCAAATGGCGACTACACTTCTTCTGATGAAGAATCGTTAGAGCACTTATTTGATACGCACTTCCCTGGATGTGTCGATATAACATCTTCGGATGATCCTGATGTCTTTTCATGTAGCTATGGGTCTTGGGCTCAAGCACGTAGAATCATAACTACTGAATCGATTCAATGGGCACTTAACAGTTTTGCTCCCTACAAATCTCCAGGGGAGGATGGGATTTATCCCGTTCTACTTCAGAAAGGTTTTGAACATATCAAACATGTTTTGAAAAAGCTTCTAGTATGCAGTTTTGCTACTGGGTATATTCCCATATCCTGGCGGGATGTCACTGTAAAGTTTATCCCAAAAGGAGGACGTGCTTCGTATGAAGAAGCGAAGAGTTTTAGACCCATCAGTCTGACCTCATTTCTTCTGAAATGCTTAGAACGTATTATCGATCATCACATTCGTGATGACTGTTTGGTAAACATGCCTCTCCATGTTAATCAACATGCTTACCAATCTGGAAAGTCCACCGTGACTCTTCTACACAAGGTTGTGTACGATATCGAGAAAGCATTCGCTCAAAAGCAATCGTGCTTGGGTGCTTTCTTAGATATTGAAGGTGCTTTCGACAACGTGTCTTTCGATGCAATATTGGAAGCCGCACGTTGTCATGGGCTACCTAATATTATTACCAAATGGATTCACCAGATGCTTAAAAACCGACATCTCTACTCGACATTACGTCAAGCAGCGATTAGGAAATTAAGTGTCTGCGGATGCCCTCAAGGGGAGTATTATCTCCACTTTTGTGGAATCTCGTTGCAGATACGCTATTGAGGTTACTCAATAATGGCGGTTTTCCTACCTATGGATTTGCCGACGACTATCTTACATTGATAGTGGGTTTGTGCATTACTACCTTATTCGACCTGATGCAAAATGCCCTTCAGGTAGTTGAAAGTTGGTGTCGCCAATATGGCCTTTCGGTCAATCCGAATAAAACATCTATTGTTCTTTTCACGGAAAAACGTAATCGTAATGGTATTCGCCCATTACATTTTTTGGTTCTCAAATCAATGTAACTGATCAAGTAAAGTATGTGGGTCTAATTTTGGATTCAAAGCTTTCCTGGACTCCTAACATTGAGTTCAGAATCAAAAAGGCGTGTATGGCTTTCGGCCAATGCCGACGAACCTTTGGTAAAACTTGGGGTCTTAAACCCAAATATATCAAATGGATTTACACAACAGTTGTACGACCAATTTTGGCTTATGGATGTCTTGTGTGGTGGTGAGGACAATTCAGTCTAAATTAGGCCATCTTCAAAGGATGTGCCTAATGGCAATGACTGGTGCGTTCTCTTCAACTCCCACGGCTGCTCTCGAAGTTCTCTTCGACGTGGCCCCACTACACATACATCTCAAACAAGAAGCATTTTCTTGTACTTACCGACTATGGGTTCTCGGTTTTATGGAAGAGAATCCTGTAAACCGCAGTTCTACACACACTTCGTTGTTACCGCTTATGGTTAATTGGGACAAAATTTTCCTTGCTCCAAGTGATCTCACACACGTTAGTAGTTTTCCTTATAGGACATTTTCAACACAATTCCCCTCGCGGGATGAGTGGACATCTGGCTATTTGGAGAGAAGTATGTCGGACAGCATTGTTTGTTACACTGACGGCTCCCTCCTCGAAGGTAGAGCAGGTGCAGGCGTCTATTCGCGTGAGCTGAGATTGGAACAGTCACACTCACTGGGTACACACTGCACTGTCTTTCAGGCGGAAATATTTGCCATTATGTGTGGAGTGCAATCTGCACTGCAGCAACGCATTATGGGCAAAGTAATATACTTCTGTTCAGATAGCCAAGCAGCTATTAAAGCTCTCGCCTCGGCCAACTCAAGGTCGAAGTTATTAATCGCATGTCGAACTCAAATTGAGGAACTGAATTCAGTTAATACTTTACACCTTATATGGGTACCTGGCCATTCTTCCATAGCTGGAAACGAATTGGCTGATGAGTTAGCTCGTAATGGAGCATTGCATGACTTTATTGGTCCTGAGCCAGCTATTCCAATATCCAAGTGTTGGGTGAAGCTTTTGATCAACTCTTGGGCTGTCACTCAGCACAAATGGCATTGGACTAGTCTGGATTCATGTCATCAAACAAAATTGTACATCCGGGAGCCATCTCCGGTAGTAGCAAGCTATTTAGCTAATCTGTCTAAACAGAATTGCAGTGTCTTAGTCAAGGCCTTGACAGGTCACTGCCGACTGAACTATCACATGGCAAATATTCAACGCGTTGAATCATCTGTTTGTGATAGTTGTGAATCCGATTATGGAACTTCTTATCATCTAATATGTAACTGCCCAGTCTATGCACAATTGCGCTTCCAAATATTTGGTAAACACTTACTTAGTGAAATTGACTTCAGAAACCTGAACCTTCAGAGTATTTTGTTGTTCATAACCCGTTGTGGTAAGGAGCTATAAGCTCTTGTACGCTAATGCGTTGTATGCCCTCTTCAAGGGCCCTTTTCCAAACATTCCCTTTGTTCTCCCATCCACATTCCTTTCCTTTTGTTCACTTCCTTTTCCGTCAGGTGTGTGATGAAAAAGGCTGTGAAGGCGATGGCACAAATCTCCCAAATTGAGGTGAACGTGCCCCTGGAGCCGACGTTCTGATACCTGATACCTGATGATTTAATTGAAGAAAAGAATTCCTAAAGGAATCTGTAAAAAAATTAACAAAGGAATTTCCGATGAAAAAAATCATAAAAATCTCCAGACTTTTATTCATGAACTTCTCTAGAAATTCCATTGGAAATTTCGAATAAAATTGATAAAATTAATTTATCAATAAAAATATTACCGTGACATCAGCTTTTTTTCAGAATAATGTTGGCGTATATAATTAAATATTTATGAAAATATTCAATTTGGCGAGTCACGTGCTTCATCGTGCCCTAGTTTAAATCCACTAAAGATCGTGGATACTCAATAAATCAAACAAACGGTGCAACGAAAAGCAAGCCTTGTGTTTCCAGTGCCTCTTAGCCTTTTATTTCCTGTACTTTATATAGAAATAAAATCACGAACACAATTCTCCGGGTCATTTTTCTTAGCAACGAACAAGTTTGTAGGAATTGTCCACAAGAAAATCTGTTTCACACTGCTGGCTGAGCATTATATATATAAAAAAAATTCGCCCATGAAGTACATGATAGTACAACATTTATGTAGTGTAAAATAAGAATTATTACTCATGCTTCGATATAACGTACAATTCGATATAACGTACAAACTTGAAATCGATATGTACGTTATATCGAAGTTTACCTGTATTCCTAAACTATATCCCCTACCAACCATCCAACTCCTTGACATCTATGAGGGCGTCGGTGAGTCGCTGGCCTCTCGCTAAGTAGATGTCATATCATCATTTCCTCCCTTTCCCTAGTAACGGAGAAGATGGGCGTGGCCAACAATGGTAGCTTTCATGCTTTATCCTTTTGGACCTCTAATTGGGTTGCTATTAAATCCCAAATAGTAATCCATAAGCAATTGGAGTAAGAAAGTTAAAGAATATACATGACAGCTATCAGTATGCAATCTACGAAATACTCCGTTACAACGCAACGCAACGCAACGCAATGAATTAACAGCATCAGCACAAGGTATGTACGATCAATTATCTAATAACAATGGACATTTATTACATTATTACACGTCATGAAGTGAACGGGTGAAAGTGAGCAGTGCTTGCTTTTACGTCATGACGTGTACTTTTTTTTGAATCTGATGTCATCTAAATTAAAAGGCTGACGTTATTTCACGACATATTTGCCGCTCCATTTATGTGTATGTTTCAAGCCATAATTTTTCACGATATTTTTTAAGTGTGTACGTCTACTGGCACACACCTTGAAGCTGTTGAACATCATCCTCGATAATGCCGCAAAAGCAAGTGAAGTCCTCTAGAATGCATAGTAGGCGTGGCTGCCAAAGGACAGCTGGTCGTCTATCATGACCTCGATGAGCTTTAGGCTCCGCTATTATGTGATCGCAACTTCACATACAAGAATCACTGCGATTATTGACGATAACAATCTCCGTCTTATGTTGATCGAACTCCAGGAAATTTGCACTCATCCAATCCGCCACAGGGCTGATCGAGTGTGCTGCGGTCAGTGCTACCTCAGGAATTGACTCTCCGTAAACTTCTAGGGTTACATAATCGGATACGATCTTAACACCAGGGAACTTGAGTCTCAGCCTGACCCCGTCACACATAAGGGTCCATAATACCGGACCCAGTATCGATCCTTGTGGAACTCCTGCGGTACGCTTCAAAGACCGATATCGGTTTCGTATCATAGTACATGGTTCTGGAAACGAGTACTTTGGTATGATCCAAACTCCGTTCTGGATTGGATTGAGATGAATCGGTGACGGTATCACCATAGCCGATCTGCCCTGGGAGCGATTATCAGATAGATCCCATGGAGTATCCAATACTAACATGTAACCGGTTCAGCAGATACAACGTACTATGGCATATGTATAGAGATTCCTCAAGAATATCCGGCTTGTCATCGAAATGATCCGCAGTTTTTTTGACCATTGACACTAGAGGAGTTAGTAGTTTCCGAGAGATGTCCCATTACACTTTTTCTTGTCGATTACTTTCATCGTAGTTTCTGCCATCGCAATCGCGAGAGTTTTGTTAAAAAAAATACGGCAACACTATGAAATCCTGAAACTATGTACTATTGTCTGTGGTGGTGGAGTTCCAAGGTAACAGTGCCTCAATAGTAGGGTGTCCCAAAATTGGACAAAGTCTGGGATTTTTGGGGCTCAACCTTCAAATGAAAGCTTAGGGTAAAACAAAAGAAAAATTGTTCTACGACAACTCTGGGAAATGACGTTTAGGGGTGGCCCCGACGCGTTTTATGAAAAAAGTGCATTTTTTATAGGTAACATCGAAAATACCGGTATATCGGAAAGAAATTCGATGAAACCCATCCATTTTATATTTTTTACATTTAACTTAGGGTCTATACTTTATGGTAAAACTTTGATACCGCATGTTTTAGGTCTATATATTTTTCACTGATGCTTTAAATGCCCAAAAATGATGAATAATATTTTTAGAGTTTTGCAATTAGTTGCACACACTATTTTTTGCAATGGCGTAAAATGAGCTTCAATATGGCGTAAAATATGACAAATCGATATCAAAATGATCTAGTTGGATTTGCTTCACATGATCGTTCTTGCAAAAAATCAAGATGGTCACAAAACAACTAATTTCCATGTTATCGTGAAACATTGCACAGCTCACCAAACCATGAAACGATAGCTGAACCTACCTATGGGTAGTTTGAAACCATATTCATCAATCTATTTGAGTACTCACCCAGACTAACTGAACAATTTGTAGTCAGTCATGTTACTGCTGGTCCATCGTTGGGTTTCCATTATAACACTCAAATAAGTATTAAAATCAATTTTATGCAACTCATATGAATACTATATTGGTTATTAAACTGCTCATTTGGTTGGTATGGAAAAGTAGGCGTTTTTTTACTTAAACATGATCCAGGTATTATGATCCGAAATTTCAAAAAGTCTTTTTCCAAGCTGTAGTAAATCGTGAATAACTTTTAAACGGATAGAGATAGAAGGTTGCTATTTTTAGCAAAATATTCGTTATAAAATTCCCCATCTTTCTATGTTTATCTAGTTTCGAAAGCATTATGATGGATACCCGTTTTGGATGCATTAATAAAAAAATATTAAGAAAAATTCATCATTTTTGGGCATTTAAAGCATCAGTGAAAAATATATAGACCTAAAACATGCGGTATCAAAGTTTTACCATAAAATATAGACCCTAAGTTAAATGTAAAAAATATAAAATGGATGGGTTTCATCGAATTTCTTTCCGATATACCGGTATTTTCGATGTTACCTATAAAAAATGCACTTTTTTCATAAAACGCGTCGGGGCCACCCCTAAACGTCATTTCCCAGAGTTGTCGTAGAACAATTTTTCTTTTGATATACCCTAAGCTTTCATTTGAAGGTTGAGCCCCCAAAATCCCAGACTTGGTCCAATTTTGGGACACCCTACTCAATAGTTGTTTTTGATTTCTGTTTTCATAAATCCATATAATAAAAATGAAATAGTCTGTGTTCGTATCCGCATAAACTCAAAAACGGCTGGATGGATTTTCTACATTTCTTCAGCAGATATGTTTGTTATTGTTTTCGACGGGTTTATATGATATTTCTTCTTACGAAAATCACAACTTAAGTTGAGTAAATCGTGAAAAACTGAAATTAAGATTTGTATAGGAATTTGAGCAGTACTAAGCAGGACAACGTCTGCCGGGTCGACTAGTTTCATATATTAATTAATCATTTTTTCCCATTTCAGGTAATCAAATGCGCACTGAACAATGATTCACGACAGGTAACTATTTTTTATTTATTCCCTTGAGCTCGTGAGAATTCCTTCCTCTATCTTCTCTGATACACAATGGCGTAAACCGGGACAAATCCTCAAAAAAAAATTCGTTCGTTTCGCGAAGCTCGTATTATTTTTAATTTCACACATATATTAAATGAACTGATTCCAAAATTTGACAATTGTAGCTTATACATTTAATTATTGGTGGCTTGTTGAAGTTAATGATGTAAATCATCTCCCGAACAAATTTGTATGGCAAAAGAAAATTTGACTAAACTTTTTTCGGGTAAGATTCGGAACGATCTGATATCATGTAATAAAACCTATTTTGCCTTTCTCGTATTTTTGACTACTTTCCGGTGGTTAGTGTGCTGATTTGCTAGTTGCTCCAAAGCTTGAAATTGACTGTTCCAATGTTAGAATGAGTACCCTTTTAATGCTTCAGACCTTAAGGCTTGCGCATACAGAAGTATTTGAGTAGCATAGTATATGTTGGTCCCCTCCCTATTTCGTAGAATATCTTCCGGAAATTTGGGAGAATCTTCCTCCTTCCAAATCAGGAGAAAATCGGAGGAATTGCCTCTCAACCTTGATTCCTCCAGAAATTCGGGAGATTTTTTCCTGGAAATTCGGGAAAATCTATCTTTTAGTTCGGTGCATTCCCTCCCCAATATTGGAAAAAAAGAAAGATTTATCCCGAATTCGTTGGAAATTAGGATTCGTAAGTAAATTTATGAATATTTTAATATATTTTCTCTCTATTATTGTTTTGATAACTGCTTATGTATACAGACAGGTACTATTCCCATGAACCAATTTGCGACAATATACAGTAGACTGCAGAATTGAGCATTTTAACGCCCCCACTTTGTAAACATCGGAGGTGGCTATATAATGCTCAACCGAGCAATATTGTCGCAAGTTGTTTCTTGGGGGTACTGCCCATGATCGCATATTTGTAACACTCGCATTTCAGTTCATTTTGTAAAAAAAACTGTGAATCGTTCAGAAATCTCAATTTACTGCATCTAATATCACAGTAGTAAGATAGGCTTTTGGGGCCCTCCTTAGCCGTGCGGCAAGACGCGCGGCTACAAAGCAAGACCATGCTGAGGGTGGCTGGGTTCGATTCCCGGTGCCGGTCTAGGCAATTTTCAGATTTGACTTCCCTGGGCATAAAAGTATCATCGTGTTAGCCTCATGATATACGAATGCAAAAATGGTAACTTGGCTTAGAAACCTCGCAGTTAATAACTGTGGAAGTGCTTAATGAACACTAAGCTGCGAGGCGGCTCTGTCCCAGTGTGGGGATGTTATGCCAATAAGAAGAAG
The DNA here is from genome assembly GCF_024139115.2 of Armigeres subalbatus. Lineage (NCBI taxonomy): Eukaryota > Metazoa > Arthropoda > Insecta > Diptera > Culicidae > Armigeres > Armigeres subalbatus. The sequence continues at coordinate 33,393,342 of NC_085140.1, read as the reverse complement.
AAGAAGATAGGCTTTACTATCTTCCTTATCTACGGTAAGCGGGAAATGATTGAGTTTGTGAGGAGGATTGACAAACAGTTTACAAAATCAACCAAAATGCAAATGTTATAAATATGCGATCATGGGCAGAGTAGTACCTTTCCCTATTCAGAAGCAGTTATCAATACAAATATAGAGAGAAACATATTTAACTATATTCATACATTTACTAACATACCGTCAAAAACGAAACAAAATAGTCCGCGTCTTACAAATGTTCCGACCCCTATATAAAACTCGTTCAGTCACGCACTGATTAACTTACTCACTGGCCGCAAACGGCACACACTCGAATTTCGCGACTATTCCACGTCCTAATATAAACACATCCAATCGCGAACTTCCCATTTCAAAAATATATCATCCCCATTTGGGATAATTTTCCCGGAATATATAGGAATTTTATCTGGGAAAATTTCTACCTCTTCCCTGAATACATAAGAATTGCTCCCGGAATTTCAAAAGGCTTCCCCCTCCCCCTTGATTCAAGAGAATTTTCCCTGGAAATTTTTAAGAATTCCCTTTCCAATTTGTGGATCTCCCCTGAATTGGGAATATTTCATCCTCTTAATTGATAGAGTTTCCCCGAGACATACAGGACTTTTTTTTCGGGAGAATTTCCTTCATAAATTTGTTAGAATTTTTTGCTTCTAATTTTGGAAAATCCCATCCCATCCCATCATGAATTTTGGGGTGACAAAACCGTTTTTTTATTTTCAATTTAATTATTTTTCACAAATATGAATTAGCGTATACCTTGGAATGACAAAATGCGTAAACCGTACCTGTTACTCTCTGTCGAAAATGCTTACAGAATCTTATACAGATACTCCGAAGCCATACATAATGAACAACACACGGTAAAAGTTTTTTAATGACAATCATTGCTGTTTGCAGTAGTATTTACAGACATAAAAAGAACGATAAAAATTTTCAAAAAATCAAGTTTACAAAACCGGGTCGAAGACCTAATAAAATCGAGGGTAGACAAAATCGGGGAGTGACAAAATCGGATCTACACGGTAGTACTATCTCGTCTGAAGTAAAGAAATTCCATTACAAAGCTTTAAAAATGTTCTGATATATTCGGAACAATTTATATCAACGAAAATTAAGGATAATTTCTTTCGGAAATTCGAGACAATACTTCCCTCCTAACTTGTGAGATTTTTTTCCGGAAACTCGGGGAAATTTCGTTGCTAAGAAATTCCACTAGAAACTCAGAAAGCGTTTCAAAAATTACTATTCGTGGTTTTCAGAGGCGCATCCACGTTCCAAGTCGTGGGTAGGACAAATACGAGAAATTATTATTTAGGGAAAAAATTATAGTGTTGAAAAATCGATGCAAATTTTACATGAAATTAACTCTAAATATCAAAAATCTTGACTCCCGGGCAGAATCCTCACAAATGTTGTGAAATTTTCGTTGGTCTTCAGAACAAACATTGTATTTCCAAATATCAGGATTGTTCATTCCACAGTTGCCTGTTGCTCTTTTAATTAAAACGATGATAATCACAGTCGATCACTCTCAATGTCCATTAAAAAATGGCTCGTTGTAACGATTCAGGAGCTATACTCCATGATAAGTGCTTTAAAAACAGCCCCAATTGCGGGGCACACTGGTTCTGATTATTTATTTTATTTTTTTTTATACAGATATGCGAGAAAAGTATGGTCCTCAACGGAAAATGAGCGAGAACGAAGCGTATTATCTTAACTTTCCAGTGGGACTGCCTATCCAATTCTGTTTTTCATGACTTATAATGACTTATAGAGGTTTCTACCTCTCTCGTTGTTTGTTGTCTATTAAAAGTTATTTTTGCAAGCCCTGCGTACTCCACATAACACAGAATCAAGCTTTTTCGATAGAAACGACGCGTACTATAAGTGCACGACGATCCGTCAAGCACTAATTATTTAACTTCATTGTATCGTGATTCAAGACAAACATAACACACACACATTGCTCGCCCGGTGACTGGAGAATACTAAACTAAATTTTGCTTTAGAAGTGTTTCCAAAATTATTGTTGAAAATATTTTCTCAGTCATCATGTAGGGGGAATGACGGCTCTTTGGCAGGTTTTGTTCTATTATTGTCAGGGGGGTTTTTATGACTGATTATGCTCAAATTTGGCCTAAACATTCTTTGCATATCAAAGAATATTGTGGCCATATTTCATAAAATTCGGTAGACAAAAACCCCCTGCCAATAATAGAACAAAACCTGCCAAAGCCGTCTTTTCCCCTACATGAAATTAGGAATTTTTGAATTTTGTTCATTCGAACTTCTGTTCCTTCAATCTTTTGCCTATCCGATCTCTAGTAATTTTAACCTTTTTGTCTCACTGTCCATTCTGGAATCCAATCAGTGGACTATGTTTTAGGATACTATGTTGGAACAATCAGTGGACTATGTTTTAGGATCTTAGAAGCCTCTATGATTACGGTATAGAGTCTGGATACCTTTGGAACCGCATTTGTTAACACAAAGGTTTTGCAAGACGATGCCTTCATACAAATACTACATACCGTAAACTGTCTAACGTTTGATGAAATTTTTAAGACTTGGAAAATCAGACCTACCAGGTGATATGTTCTTACCATAATCATGGGTAGGACAATGCCTTGACTGTCCCACCCAGGAATATTCATGCGTAGGACATGTCCTACTTGTCCTACCCACTCCCGGCGCAACTGGTGGTTTTAGATGGGCCGCATTCCAAGCACGTTCGATATGAAAATTGGATCAAAATGGAGCAACCGAATACAATTTTGCACTTGAGGCTGAATGAACATGGAAAAGCGATATGGAATATAAATCCACTTGAAAAGCTTTAAATCTTTGAAATACGGAAATATAGCGATGATCTAATTCAGTCTATTCTATCTGCGAACATGCTTGTTGACCGCTCAAATAACTTCAAAACTGTGTCAAACTGTGATCATCCTATCATGGGAGCTATGAGATAAAGAATCGGAACCTAACCCAGTAGAAAGAAAGTAGTATCAATTGTCCAGGTATATCGCAATTCGGCCAAACAGGATACTTATTTCACAATATGCTGATGGTCAGAAACCGCGCTTGTCGTCATCTGCACATTGCGCCACTTATCGTCATTCGTCATTGCCTTGCCTTGTCGGTGCGGTAGCAGCGGCCTCATAATACCGCGGCTCCAATTGTTGTCCGTCTTTGTTTGATTCCTGGCTGGCACGTTGGCTACAAACAACCGGACCTATCAACCGCAACCCAGAAACAATGGATTCCGCCGCCACTGCCGCACAGCAGCAGCATCGAGGCCCTCAAGGCAATCGCATTCGACCAGCCGAAGTGCAACTGAGAAGATCAATACCGTCGCGTCATGTCGGAGTACAGGAGATGCAGTTTACCCCGGTTTGAGTCTGTAATCTGTTTTGCATACCGTTCGTCGATAGCAACATCAAAAGTGGCCATTGTTGTCGAACGATATTTTTGTCTTCGGAAGCAAAAATTGCTTCCAGTGCATCCGCGCCGAATTGATTCAAAATGGATGGGAAATGGACGGTGGCTTCAGTGTGGCCGCGGCGGTAATTATTTCCACTCTCGCAATGATATTCCCGCAGTGGTGCGGCGCCGTGTCTTGGCTGTTTCGACATGCGTCTTTTTTTTCCTTCGATAATAAGAGTGTAATTGCTTCAGTGAGTAGGAGATCAACCAGACCGCGCGACAAGCAATGATACATGCGTGTAATTTCCATGCCATTACACGTTAAATTGCTGCCGCCAACGACGACGATGCTGGCTGGAAATCATAAAATTGGATGTTTTCACGACAAAAAACGTTGTCTGCCATTGTGTTACATTGTTGTACCTGGAAGTTTAATTACTATTACTGCGAATGATTATTCGTCTACTGGGGATCTCTTTCTCGGAGAAACGACATGGAACGGAAACGATAGCTTAGGTGGTTCGTTAGCCAATTAGCTTGCATACGGAATTTGAAGACGCTGAAGATGTATGTATGATGAACAAGTGTGACGCCATAGTCTCATTAATTGTCATGGTATGATTGTGTGTCAGTGGTTTGTGGGGTTGCGAACGTGAACCATGTTTTATTGTGCGTTGAAATAATGTCTTACGCATTAAGCTGGCTGGGATTGACACAGTTTCTGTTTCAATTTCAAGGCAATTTGATAAAGATGAAATTGTTACACAAATTGGAATGTTCATCTCGAAAATATAATTATTTAGCACATTGTAAAGTATTCAGAGTATCAAAGCTGACTTGAATGCAGAAGTTGTACTCCGAAGCTATTATTATGATAATAAGAGAAATGGTTCTGGTCAAAATTCTGGCTTTGAAGAGATGCTTCAGTTTCGCGCGTCAATGCAGTTACCATCTATGGTGTTGATTTCAGATGGATTGTGAACTCCTTCTCGCTTCGAATTGTTCCAAAGTTGTTTGGCTTGGAGGTCACATGAAAAGTGCTCTTCAGCGTAACGTTTTTATTTTGCAACAAAGATAACAGTATTTATCTTCTTACGTTGTCGGATGTATTCGGTCCACTGAACATCTCCTCTTCGTCGAATTGGGTTGCGGGAGATAAGCATGTAAGCAAGATTCCTCACTTCAATTGCATTTTTAATCTCGGCTGTTATTAATTGTTGGTTCGGAAGAGACTGGAGGTGGGATGTAAGTTATTCGTATTTAGCTTCGACACATTCAGATCGGAAGAATAATTCCTAGTCCTTGGACAAGAAATTGGCTTGAAGACGAACGGGGTCGATCCTTCGGAGGCTGCGAACTTTCGAACGGATTCAGGTGGCAGTAGGAATTCGTGCATCAGCAATAAATCAAACTTTTTAATCTGGCAAAGTGATGTTTGGCCTCTTTATGTCTGTAAAAATACCTCCAAAAACGGCATTCTTAGCTCTGTGGTCGGCGTATGATAGTAGGAGCGATCGATCGATATATCGGTGTATTTCGACGGTTTCGAGGGTTTTCGAAAGCATGAGAGGAGCTGCTGGGTGATTTGCTGCACACCAACTAACTGAATTATCTTTCGATAACGGCTCTGGCATTCTCATCCTTTTTGACTCCTTGTTGATGGCAAGTCAGCAACTGTTCGCACAGTGAACTCTCCCTAACTCGATGTTCTGTAACTCGATATTTTCCCAGAATCGATGCAATCTAAAGTCCCTTAAATCTAGCATACTGCGTTCCCTCCGTAAGTCGAGTCCCTTACTCTATATTTTCTAAGTCGAAGTAATTTTCCAATGCATTTTCACCTCGCTAACTCTAATTTTTTAGAAACGGTTCACATGCACAATATACACAGTGTAGGGCCATTTAGCCGAATTTGGCCGTTTGGTCGAATGCCGTTTTTCCGAATAGCTTAAAACATATATTATGAGTAGTGGAAAGTAAGTATTGAGAAGTAAGAAGTTGGAGTAAGGAATTTGAAGTGAAAAGTGCGAAGTGAGCAGTGGAAAGAGAGTAATGATAAGCAAAAAGTGGGAAGTGAAAAGTGAGAAGAGGAAAGTGGAAAAAGAGAAGTATGAACTAAGAAGTGAAAAGTTAAAAGTGAGCAATAAGAAATGATAAGTTAGCTTTCTTCTTCTTTATTCACTCTTCCTTCTACTTTCTTTTTATTTCCCTTCACTTTTTCCCATTATGTCTTTTTCTTTCTTCTCTCTGCCTTCGTCTTACTTCCGCTTTTTTCCTTCTTTCTTCTTCTTTCTTCATTAGATAAAAGTGAGAAGTAAAAAATAAGAAGTGTGAAGTGGGAATTGAGAATTGAGAACAGAGAAGTGTGTGGTGAGCAGTGAGAAGAGAAGTGAAAAGTGAGAAGGGAAAACTGAGAAATGAGAAGAGAGAATGTGTTAAATGTAAAGTAAAAGTGAGAAGTGAAAAGTAAATTATGTGAGGTAAAAAGTAAAAAGTGAGAAGTGATAAGTGAGTGAGCAGTAAGGAATGTGAGATGAAAAGTGAGGAGTCACGGGTGAGATATGAGAAGTGAAAAGAGAGAAGTGAAAAATGAGTAGTGATAAATGAGAAATGGGATGTGACTGGTAAGAAGGGGGAAGTGAGAATTGAAAATTGTGAAGTTAATGCCTATTCTTTATAATTTCCATTATTTCTATTTTTGCTTTCTTTGTCCTTCACAATTTCTTCTTCCTTTATATATTTCCTTCTTTCTTTATGGTTATTCCATATTTCTGATATTTTTTTCTTTTCCTTTTCCCTTTCTCTTATTTCCTCTTCTTTCTTTCCTTCTACTTCTCCTTCTCCTTCTATCTTCCATATTCCTTCTTTCTTCTTCCTTCTTCCGTATTCCTTCGTCCCTTTTCCTTCTTCTTTCTTTCTTCTTTTTCCTACTTTTTCCTACTTCTTTCTACTACTTCCTATTTCTTCCTTGTTCCTTCGTATTTTTTTTCTTCCCTCCTTCTTTCTTTCTACTTCTGTCTTCCTACTTCATTCTATCTTTTATCTCACCACTCACTTTCACTTAAGATCATCTCGTTTCTAGAGTTCTAATTCCTTACTTCTTGATTCTGCTGTTCTCACTACTCACTTCGCCACTATAGAATCTTCTTCTTCTGACTTCTGAGGACTTAGAAATGAAAAATGAAAGTGAGAAGTGAAAAGTGAAAAGTAAGAAGTAAAATATGATAAGTTAAAAGTGAAAAGTAAGAAGTGAGAAGTGATAAATGAGAAAAGAGAAGTGAGAAGTGACAAGTGATAAGTGAGTAGTGAGCAGTGTGGAGTGTGTGATATGAAAAGTTAGGAGTGACGGGTGATATGTGGGAAGTAAAAAGTGAGAAGTGGAAAATGAGTAATGAGAACTATGGATCCAGGAGTGAGAAATGGGATGTGACTGGTGAGAATGGGGAAGTGAAAATTAAAAGTTGGGAAGTTAATGCATATTCCTTCCAATTTCTTTCTTTTCTCTTATTGCTCCCTTTGTCTTTCTTCATTCTTCTTCCTTTACCTATTTCCTTATTTTTTCTTGCTTATCCCTCTTTCTTCTACTCTCTCCCTTCTTCCTTTTCCTTTGCCCTTTCTCCCATATTTTTTATTTCTTTCCTCTTCCTTCTCCTTTCTTCTGTTTTTATTCTTCTTTCTCCTTCTATATTCATTATTCCTTCTTTCTTCTAGCTTCTTCCTTATTTCTTCGTCCCTTGTCCTTCTTCTTTCTTCCTACTAGTTCCAACTTCATCCTACTTCTTCCTTCGTATTGTTATCTTACCTCTTACTTCTTCCTTCTTACTTCTACCTTCCTTCTTCTTTCTGTTTTTTATCTGACCACTCACATTCACTTCTGAGGATCTCGTATCTTGGATCCCAATTATCATTCCACACTTCTTGATTCTGCTGTCCTCGCTACTCACTTCACCACTATGGCATCTCACTTCTCACCACTCGCTTCTTACTTCTCATTTCTGACTTCGCGCTACTCACTTCTCATTTCCTACTCCACACATCTCACTACTAAGTACTCCTTTCCATTTTCCAGTACTAACTTCTCACTACCCTGGACTCACTTCGAACATCTCATTCCTCACTTCTCAGCTCTCACTTTTAACTATTCTATTAAAAAATCTCACCACTCCCCTCACCTGATGAGGAAACTATTTTAACTATTCGGGCAAATGGCATTCAGCCAAATTACCTTAAACAATATTTCTAAATGCTATGAAACGTATTTGATATTCTGGGAAACAATATAAATGTATTCCCTTTCTTTTCAATATCGAGTAAGAGAGAGAGTTCAGGAGTAAATGATACAGCAACCGTGGATGCGAGTTTTGCCCCAGATTCGATTAGTTCAATCTTCTTCTCGATACAAAAAGAGCGTATGACATTGCTCGAAATGTTTTGAACTACTTCGTTCGGATTTTGCTAGCTTGCTTTGGATACTATTTTCCAATTAAAGACATTGAAATACTTCCTGATTCATTGTAGATTTTCATTTATTTTGCTTACTTCTAAACCAGCGGTTCTTAACCTGGGGTACATGTACCCCTGGGGGTACCTTCGCTGGCCTTAGGGGGTACCTCGGACAAAAATAAGTAATGGCGGATGAATAACAATTCCAATTAAAACTCATTGATGAAGTTTTGATAATTGTATATTTTTTATTTATGTTGTACATAATATGCAATGCGATCAATAAATCCCAATTGAATCCAGCCTTCCACAACCAGCACAATGTATGAAGGGCTGCTGAACAAAAGATCAAACGAACAAAACGTCAAATAAACAAAATGTTTTTTTTTCTCACTAAAGCTCGTTTGCTTCGTTGCAAGTGGATTAGAAGCATCCTTCTACGCTTCTTAGAAGCCTTCTTCCAAGCTTGAAGGCCTCCTTTCAAAAGGCTCGGAAGCCTCCTTTCAAGATCTTTTCAAGGGGCTAAAACGCCTCTTTCCAAAAGGCTTGGAGGCTCCTTTCAAGAGGCTCGGAAGCCTCATTGCAAGAGATTCAAAAGTCCCTTTCAAAAGGCTGAAAAGCCTCCTTTCAAGAGGCTTGTAATCCTTCTCTCAAGAGGTTCGGAAGCCTCCTTTCAAGAAGCTCAAAAGCCTCCTTTTCTAATGGCTCAAAAGCCTCCTAGCTAGAGGCTCGGAAGCCTCCTTTCAATATCCTTTCAAGAGGCTCGGAAGCCTCCTTTCAAGTGGCTCGGAAGCCTTTTTTCAGGATCCTTTGAAGAGGCTCGGAAGCCTCTTTTCAAGAGGCTCAGAAACCTCTTTTCAAGAGGCTCAAAAACATCCGTCCAAGAAGCTCAAAAGCCTCCTTTCAATAGGCCCCGAAGCCTATTTCTGAAAGGCTTGGAAGGCTCCTTTCAAGAAGCCCAAAAGCTTCCTTTTCTAGAGGATCAAAAGCATCCAAAAAGGCTCGGAAGCCTTCTTTCAAGAGGTTCGGAAGCCTCCTTTTAGAGGCTCAGAAGCATCCGTTGAAAAGGCTCAGAAGCCTCCTTCCAAGAGGCTCAGAACCCGACTAGAAGGTCATATCAAAATTATATCATCCTATGTTATTATGTTATACTAAATTTTTATAACAAAATGTGTTAGAAACATGGTGCAGGATGTTGTTAAAATATCTAAATTTCTATCAAAAACTGCACGACTGGAAACAAAAAACTATCAAATTTTGTTACAATTTGATCATAAAAATAACATATTTTATTAGAAATTTATAACAGAATCAGATACAAAATATATTGATTCTGTGCAGTTGGAATTTTTACATGTCGTGATAGGGCTACAGATTGCGATCAACAATCATAATTTTTTGTTTTTGTCTGAACAAGAATATTTTTCGAGAACATGAAATTACCAACATTACAAATAAGGCAACCGTCTCAAATTATATCAGCGTTGTGATATCTATGGCTGGGAGACTTTGCTATATCTATTTTAATTGCCTACTGTTGGGCAATTCGGTGTTAAACATTTTTTAAATCATATTATGATATAATCCTGTTACAACATTTGAAAGATAATGGCTACTGAGAACTAAATTGTATCAAAATAAGTTATAAATATCACAATATGTTAAAATTGTGTTAAATTTTTGTTATGCTCTTCTAGTCGGGAAGCCTCCTTTCAAGAAGCTCAAAAGCCTCCTTTAAAAATACTTTGAAGCCTTTTTCCTTCCGAGAGGCTTGGAAGCCTCTTTTCAAGAGGCTCGGAAGTCTCCTTTCGAGTGGATAGGTTGACTCCTTTCAAGAGGCTCAAAAGCCCGCTTTCAAAAAGGCTTGGAAGTCTACTTTCAAGAGGTTCGGAAGCCTCCTTTCAAGAGGCTCGGAAGCCTCGCTTCAAAAAGATCGGAATTCTTCCTTCAGAAGCGACCTCTCAAGATGCAAAGGAAGCCTTTCAAGTGGCTCGCGAACCGCCTTCAAGAGGCTTCGAAGCCTATCTACAAGAGACTAAGAAGTCTTTAATCAAGAGGCGCCGAAACCTACCTTAAAGGGATTCAAAAGCTGAAAGGACGTTCCCTTCAAAGGGCTTGGAATTATTTTTTCAAGAGGATTGGAAGCCTTCTTTCGAGCGGCGGTACCTCAATTAATGCAAAAGTTCGAAGGGGTACATCTCAAGAAAAAGGTTGAGAACCGCTGTTTTAAACAGATAACACTGAATCAACAATTTGACGCCGTAATATGTACACTGTTTGAGGCCACCTCTCTCCGCGGTTGTTTTATTTCAATAAAAATTTCCCTGAATTACGTTTTACCCTGATTTACGCTTAAATGATTCTCTTCCTAACAAATTTGCTTTCAACTTGCATGCAATATAGACAATCGTCAAAAATAGTATACTTTTTTATCTTTATTAAGGTGTTTTTTAAATCTACAGACTAAGTTCAACACCGAAAAATAGTATACGTGCCGTATATGTTCATGATTTTTAGCGTAAATTTTAATGGATTTTTCTATCTGTACATCATCTCCTTAAAAGAGGCATAAAGACATAGTTTTGTCTGCTTAGTTCTTGTCTAGTGTTTTTTTTTCGTTGAACATATTCGAAAAATTTTGATTACAAAAATTGGAATTTCACCCGTATTTATCCGGAATTAACTTCTAGGTCGCGTGAATTTGGCGCGAATCGTATTTCATGCCGCTCGGAAATCGCGCGGATTCCATTTTAGGTGGCGCACAAAATATTTCTAAATCCCCGTGACAACCCTGCCATTTACTTTGACATTAAAATAGACTTTCATGAAGGTACCTTTGCCCTTTTTATAAAATTTATTAAATAAATAGGCGTCTCGAAAAAAAAAAGAACTAGAAAAAAAAAGTAGGTACACTAAGTGATATGAAACTATTTTTAAATGGAATTGTTTCAGAAAACTGTCAAGGGATAAAATATGGTCAATTCTGCGACGTAACGATACGAATATTTCTGGTACTCTCTCAAGATAAATTAAATTACTATAACCGTCATTTGTATTCTTCGCGTAGCTCTAAACAGCTTTCGACCCTCTCAAATTTGATATTATACTTCTCGGCATGATCCACTCCAAAAAGCAAGCCTGTTTTCGATGTAATTAAAATTTCATCTCCACCGCAAAGCATTCCTTCTGCGGTCAAAGTAATTCACGCCGAGAAAGATCACTAAGCCCATCCTCGTTACCGCCCCCGTGTCGTTGCGCTTTCCCCATCCAGACGCAACTTCCCAACCAGAACAAAACTAGCAATGAGCTGTGAAAGACTCCACCGCCGCGCGCCGTAAGAATTTCCCTCGATCCAAAACCACAGACGGGCCCCATTCAATGCTGCTAAGCACCGACCGACCGGCCGGAGCACAGTAGCGGCCCAATCACAGCTGCTGCCATCATCATTGTTGTGATAATCACGAGCCAGCAGTAGCCGAAGACGTATACGGGGCCGGCCGGCCGGTTCGGTCGTTGTCTTCCAGTTCCGAACCTCAAAACATCGAAGCGCGGTCAGAGCAGAAGGCAGCAGGGCCATGCTGCTCAATCTAACAATTAACATAACTGTTAACGAACGGGGTCTGCTCTGGGCCGTTCTCAGCATTGCCGAGGCCGGGGCCGAAGAAAGCTTTTGTATAGATTATGCTAATTGTCGCGTCGTAGAACTAGTTTTTATTGGCCCGTTCTGTCTTTGTTATTATGGGCTGCTTTCATGTGAAGAGATGACTCGTCTAGGTGGATCGGCAGAAGAACCCATTCCCCCAGTGGATGTTTGTATAAATTGATTTTATTGAACTTTTGTAAGAGATTAGATTTTAATTTTGGAGAGCCAATTAAATTTTATTACTACTCATTATTTAAAAAAAAAATTGTTTTATCACTTTTTCTATCCATAGGTTGAGGCTTCGAATGTATTGTCCAGAATCAAATAAAGCAGCAGACACGCTTGATTATTGTTGAGAGGTATAATAATTGATTTCTTAAATTACGGTAACTTGTTTATTAATGGTTTTTGCCCTTTTAAAGGCATCTGTGTGTTTTTCGAAATTAGCCATGGTCACCAGATTCTGTAGATATTTTTGATTTCCTGAAAGTATGTTTGAAATCTTTCAACTTTGAATAAATATATTTAATTGTTCATCAACCTTTGCTGATTGGATTCATATGCCAAGATCCAGCGTTGAACCACAATGAGATTTTTTAGTTTTTAGGTTAGATTAATTTGGGTTTTTTTTCTATCCAGGTTTCCACACTCTTGTGTTGATGGGACCACTGGTCCTCTGGATTTTGTGTGAATCTCCTGTCCGTTGTCTAATCCGACCCAAATTTTTCCATGTCTCGTTCATATTATTTCCAAGAGAAAGATCCATTTTGTTCATAACCAATCAACTTTGAAATTGCTGTCTATAAATGATTGGAAGCTCAGTTTTAGACACACTAATGAAATGGTGTTCGTTAAATAAATGGTGGACTATATTTATTGATGTTTCACCTTATTAAAAACTTGAATCTTGAAAATAACCACACTTAAAATAAGTCGCAGATTTCTGGGAAATTTCACCGAAATCTCAACAGCAGAACTGTTCGGTGAATAATTTTACAGATTTTCGGTAATTTTGACAGTTGAACAAAGGAAAAATCGCAGAAAATTTGGTGAAATAATTACCGAACAGTTCTGCTGTTGAGATTTCGGTGAATTGAAGCAAAATTCACCGAAATCTGTGAAATGATTTAAGTGTGACCATCCTAGTGGGGTTATAAAAATCCAACCTGTCCCTGTCGCGGAATACGAGTGATGCAATAAATTAAAATTGAAATATTTTGATTATGAAATTTTCACCTGTACGATGACAAGATATAATATTTTGAATACAATGTTGACCCGATTTTGTACATCCGGTTTCATAGCGTTCTAGACTCAATTTTATCACGTTTTTGACCTGACTAGTTTTTCTTTATACTCGTAAATAATACCGCAAACAACAATGATTTAACAATGAAATAACTTTCAACGTCTCTAATTTATTATGAATTTTTTCTAAGTTGATGCCAAGGCTTTTGTTTCAACTTTAAATAACGGATACCGGTAACACGTGTTAGCTTCCCAAGGCATGATTGATTCAAATTTTTGAAATTAATTAAAAATTGAAAATATTTTTTTCCGATTTTTTTTATTCATATGTTTATTTGGTAGGCACTCTGTGTTCTTAACCGCTACTGTGCCGTTATCTACTGTGGTACTCTGCAGTACAGAATTCACACAGAATCTATTTTAAGATATCCATTATTCGTTATTGTTGTCGTTGCCAGTTCATCTTGTCGTGAGTCCATTGTGTCCGTTTGTCCATGTCATCATGTACCCAATGATCGTTGCAATGTTCGGTTGCCATTTAATCCGGGTAACGTTGGAGGAATGCCTCCGAGAAGAACAAGTTGGCAGTCGTTATCAGGCAGCCGGGACGGTAAGGTGAGTACCCGAAAACGCCACCGTATGGGCTGCGGATCCGGCGACTGACGAGGCTAAAACTTCATGGTCTGAGATTGCCAAATAATTCAACGGAATAATTTTTTGCCGAGGCCGTGAAACTCTTTATGAATCACATGAAAAAGAGAATGAAAACTTTCTAAAAATCCCCAAAGGTCAGGGTTTGCAAAATAGATAGTCGCTTGATCGTTCTGCGTGCTATAGGAAACACGATTGGATGCGCACCAAACTTGCTTATCAATTTACTAATTTGCACAATGCAGAACAAAATGTTACGATGATCGCACGATCGTTCTGCATGCTTAAAGAAACCCGATCAGACGCGTACTCCAAAACATATAATTTTACTTACATGAACTATAAATAGTAGTAGTGAATAGTGAGACGTCTCACTACTCACTTAACGCTTCTCACTTTTCACAGTGAGAAGTGAGAAATGAGGAATGGGAATTGTGACGTCTCTCTTCTCACTCCTAATTTCTCACTTCTCAAATGACCTTTTCGGTCAAATGTTCTATTCGGTCTAATGACCTATTCGGCCAAATGACCTTTTCTGACAAATGGCCTATTTGGCCAAATGACCCTTTCGGCCAAATGACCCTTTCTGCCACATGACCTTTCCTGCCAAATGACCCTTTCGGTCAAATGACGCTTTCGGCCAAATGACCCTTTCGGCCTATTGACCCTCTCGGCCAAATGGCCCTTTCGGCCAAACGACTTTTTTGGCCTAATGGTCTGTTCGGCCAAATGACTTTCGGGCTAATGGTCTGTTCGGGCAAATGGTATATTCGGCCAAACAACTTTCTGTCTAGTGGCATTCGGCCAAATGGTATTTAGCCGAACGGTATTCGGCCAAATGGTTTTTAGCCGAACGGTATTCGGCCAAACGGCCCTTCCCCCACTAATTCTAGTTCTGCTAAATAAAACCACGATCCCCTCACGGTGATGGTGTCTTTCCGGTGCATTACAAAATCGATAACAAACTCATAAAAATGATCTCATATAGTACTAGTAGGTACATTTGGTTATAGTTTGGGAGGGGGAAACAGAGTCGAAAAATGAATATGTCAAGCAAAGGCAAAATCTAGCTGCCAGAGCGAGCCGATTTAAAAACTCTCAAATTTTCAAGACAATTTAACAACAATAACACGCAAAACAAAATTTCTAGGATTTTTTTTCAAATAGGGGTTACTATATTTAGTTGTTAGGTTTGATATTAGATGAGGAAAAGATCTAATATCCTTTGACAGCTGATACAATAGCCTAATAGGGACACGGCAGGTATTCCCGTCCATAGTAATAGGGGCTAAAACCAATGAAAGCAACGCACAATGGGGAAAATGCGACCCAAAAAGGTACCTATTTATTGCGGCTACATGATGCAGCAGAGAAATACCCTTCCTTAAGGGAAAATCCACGAAAAATCGAATAGTGCTATTTTCGTTCGCCGGAAATTATGGAAACTGGCCGTTTTGCCCCATTTACCCCTAAAAACATATTTTTTCTATGGCAGCTATACTTAAATACCGATTGCGACTAATTACTCCTATGTTTTCTAATGTGAATTTTGTAGAGAATACGTATGGTATATATTTCGGCCCTGGATCGTGACTGGAAGGGGCTGTTTTGCCCCATTTCCCTCTAAAAAATGCATTTTTTCTACGACAGCTACTCTTTAGAACCAATTGCGGCTTTCTACTACTATGTTTTCTGATGCTATTTTAGTAGATATTAAGTATGTTATGTATTCCGACCTCAAATCATGACTGGAAGTGGCTGTTTTGCCCATTTTCCTCTACAGAATGCATTTTCTATGACAGCAACCATTTAAAACCGATTGCGACTATTTATTTCTATGTTTCCTGATGGTAATTTAGTAGAGAATACGTATGGTATATATGCAAGCTTTAGATCATGACTGGATTTCACTGTTTTGCCCCATTCTCCTCTATAAAATTTATATTATTATATTTAAAATCAATTGTAGCTAACTATTTATATATTTTCTGATTCTAACTAAGTAGAAAATATGTATGGCATATATTTCTGGCTGCGAGAAAGTGACTATTTAGTCCCATATTCCCTCAAGAAAAATAAAGTTTTACATTCTTAAGAATTTATATTTTTAAGAAAATACCTACATATTGTGCATATTTCGTTCCAGATGTCCTATAGTCCTAACTTTCTAGTACCAATGAACTAAACATAGCAACCCATATTGTTGATCAATTGTTATTTACTACTGCGAATCAGCAAGAAATAACAGAAGAAGTTTTCCTGGGGTACATGGGGCAAAACGGCCCTTTTAGTTGCGATTTAGATTCGGAGTGTATGGCATTCTCAACAAAATTAGCATCAGAAAACATAAGAGTAGTGGGCCGCAATCGATATTTAAGTATAGCTACCATAGAAAAAATATGTTTATCAGGGGTAAATGGGGCAAAACAGCCACTTGCAGTCATGTTTTGGGTCCAGAACACATACCATACTTATTCTCTACAAAAAGAGCATCAGGAAACATAGGGGTAATTAGCCGCAATCGGTTTTAAAAAGTAGCTGTCATAAAAAAAATTAATTTTTCACAGATAGAATGGGGTAAAACAGACCCTTTCAGTCACGATCCAGGGCCGGAATAAATACCATAAGTATTATCAACTAAATTAACATTAGAAAACATAGGAGTTAAATAATAAAATTTTAAATAAAAGCTGTCATAGTAAAATGATTTTATAGAGGAGAATGGGGCAAAACAGCGAAATCCAGTCATGATCTTAGGCATGCATATATACCATACGTATTCTCTAGTAAATTACCATCAGGAAACATAGATATTAATAGTTGCAATCGGTTTTAAGTGGTTGCTGTCATAGAAAAATGCATTTTATAGAGGAAAATGGGGCAAAACAGCCACTTTCAGTTTCGGAACGTATAACATATGTATTCTCTACAAATTTAGCATAAGAAAACAAAAACAAAAATTAGTAGCAAATGGTTTTAAAGAGTAGCTGTCACAGAATAAATGCATTTTTAGAGGAAAATGGGGGAAAACAGTTACTTCCAGTCGTAATCTAGGGCCGGAATATATACCATACTTATTTTCCACACAAATATCATAAGAAAAAATAAAATTGGTTAGTCGTAATCGATTTTAAAACATAGCTATCATAGAAAATATGCATTTTTGAAGGAAAGTGGGGCAAAACAGCCACTTCCAGTCATGATTCAGGGACGGAATATATACCATACTTATTCTCTACTAAATTAGCATCAGAAAACATAGGAGTAGTAAACCGCAATTTGTTTTAAATAGTAGCTGTTATAAAAAAATTGCATTTTTCAGAGGAAATGGGTCAAAACAGCCCCTTCCAGTTACGGTACAGGGCCGGAATATCTACCAGACGTATTCTCTACAAAATTCACATTAGAAAACTTACGAGTAGTTAGCCGCAATCGGTTTTTAAGTATAGCTGCCAAAGAAAAAATATGTTTTTTAGGGGTAAATGGGGCAAAACAGCCAGTTCCCATAATTTCCGGCGAACGAAAATAGCACCATTCGATTTGTCGTGAATTTTCCCTTAAGGAAGGGTGCTTTTCTGCCGCAGCAAGTAGCCGCAATAAATAGGTACCTTTTTGGGTCGCTTTCTCCCCACTGTGCAACGGATGGAAAGGTACGGATGAGTTTGGCACAAAGTATCTCTTTCATTGGTTTTCGAGACTATGACGAAAAGACGAAAATGCCTGATATATTAAAGAAGACTGATGCACCGGTGTGTTTCATATGCCATCTTCTGTAGGATAAGATTGCTTTAAGGATATTTTAATAGATTGAAGGCAAACAGGCGATTCCATATTGTTTGATATTTATAAAATAGTATAATGTTCAAGATTGTTACTGAACTCTATCCGAATAATATTATGGCTGTTGGTTGGTATGAGTAGTAGTTAAAACAGTATAATGTGATTTGTTTATTTGTGTGCTAGACCTACTGAATTATCGTATTTAATAACAGTTTCGAGTGTGTCGAGAAATCTACTCTAAGTGGTTATTTTGTTCTGAATTCCTCCCCCAATAAAAATAATGATTAACAATAAGGGAGATATTTCCAGCCTGGAGACGGCGAGTTTCAATCTTGGTCCGGCCCAGAATGATACAGGTATAATGGGCCATCCATAAAGTACGTCACGCCTCTAGAGGGATGGAATTTCAAGAAGCGTGACGATCCATAAATTTTTTAAGAGAATTCATATAAAAAGCGTGACGATGGGAGACGGGGAGGTTAAGAATTACCATTTCTCGAGTATCGTAGGGGAGGAGGTTCAGTTGTGAGCACACCTTTGAATTTTGTCCATAACTTTGGTTCTAGTTGGTATTCTGTCTACATTTTTATACCAATTGAAAGCTAGACGTACAACCTTACTGCTAGAGAAAAATTTGGTTTGTTTTCATCGATTTGAAACACTTTATTGCCAATTTCGCAAATTTGGAATTTTTAAACATTTTAGTTTTGTGATTCGGTTGGGGAAAGTGGTGGCCAAAAATCAAGCAGTTGTTCGATGTATCATATTCAGTGGCGTGCTCTGGAAAACGCGAGTGAATTTTGTTTTGGATTCCGAGATGTTTCCCGGGTAGAAGCTATGAACAGAATAACAAAACATGATATGGACTTGATTGATATAAGAGATAAAAGAACAGGCCACAATATCAAAAATTTGCACCGAAATATCATTTAAATATCAAGATATGTTATGGATAAGAACAAACTAATGGCACTTGATATTGATCACTTATTACAAATAACATATCTTGATATCCTCATTATATTTCAGTGCAAAATATTGATATTGTCGCCTGATCTTTTATCTCTTATATCAATCATGTCCATATCTCATTTTGCTATCTTATCAACATTTGATATTATTGAGCTATTTTCGTCTACTCGGGTTGTCCTTCATATGTCAAATTCTTACATACTTAATTATTATTTTTGTTAAAGTTGGGAAAAACGGACCGAAAAAAGTTGACTCTGTAAAGGTGCCAATTTACATTAATTGTACTTAAATTTGATTTAGTTCCAAAAGAAAGTTAATAACAATAATTTATTATGACAATTTATCAATAAAAAATTATGTTTAAATTTGTAGTAGGGGAACTGCTCCTTAATTTCGTCTCATGACTCCGATGATCATCCCATCAAAAACAAAGCAATGATAAGGTATTTGATCTAGAAGGACTAAAATTTGTGCATTATTTCTTTGTTTCGCGATCAGTGCACTATGGTCCAGGATACAGATTTACGCGGAAAGATGAATTTTACGCCAAAACTATATTTTTTAGAAAAAACTGTTAATCTACAAAATTGTTCGAAATACTAAGGCCATCATTATGGTTCTACCAAAAAATAGGGTGGCCCATCATATAAAAAAAATTAGAAAATATTTTTTTTATTTCTCAGAATATTGACATGTTATGTTCTACAAAGTTGTAGCGCAGCTAATTCCAATCAATTCTGTTAAAAATTTTTTTTCTGTAGCTCTTAAGTTGGCTGATTTAGAGCAATTTTACCTAATTGGATTAGGGTGTACCTCAAAAAAACAGTATTTTTGACCTGTCATAAGACGAGTTTAAACAATCCCATTGAATTCCACCACTTAATTGTATCCTGACAGATACGTATTTCGACCTCAACAGTAAGGCCGTCTTCAGTGTCTTGTACTTGACTCGACTTACTCTAACTAACTTAGTCGAGTCAAGTACAAGACACTGAAGACGGCCTTACTGTTGAGGTCGAAATACGTATCTGTCAGGATACAATTAAGTGGTGGAATTCAATGGGATTGTTTAAACTCGTCTTATGACAGGTGAAAACATTCCACTAAAAAGCTCAAAATAATTTTCTTATCAGTATTTTTGATCTAATTTTTTTGTTTCAGATTTCTCGAAAAATTCGTCTTCAAGTGGCTTTTAGAGTTAAAAAAATGCAACTTTTGATGGGTAAATATGCTCAATATCTTTTTCCGATCAAAAGTTATAATCGTTTTTCTGTCAAAATTAATTTTTTTTATGAGTTGATATCTCCGGTTAGGGCAGACCAAAAAAATATGTTTACACGGCATTTGAAAGATAAATTAATATTCTTTATTATGTCAAAAAATTGGGGATATGTTATTTTTTTATCTCAAGTTTTACCAATTTTACTAAAATCATGTTTTATTAAATAAATTAATATAACTCGACAACGGAAAAAGATACAGACGATATTCTTATAGCAAAACACGCGTTTTGAAAAGCCCCAAAAGTCTTCAGAATACTAAAAAAAATATCATTCAAGTTTATTGTTCAAGAGTACGTAGCTCATTACTGGGTTGAATACTAGTTACACCTTCCGGATGCAATGAAAATGCATATATATGATTAATCTTATGCTAATCTTGCCTAAATACTAAAAAAAATCCAGAAAAACCAAAAAAAAAATAGTATTGGCCACAACATTGTATGGAGCCGCCCCATAGTGCATTTGTAGCAAGGTTGCAAGGACCGTATGCACGCATTGTATATGTTGCATGACTGTGACGTCGTCTGAAGATTCACTTATCATAAGACGAGTTTGTACAATCCCATTGAATTCCACCACTTAATTGTATCTTGACAGATACGTATTTCGACCTCAACAGTAAGGCCGTCTTCAGTGTCTGGTACTTGACTCGACTGAGTACGAGACACTGAAGACGGCCTTACTGTTGAGGTCGAAATACGTATCTGTCAAGATACAATTAAGTGGTGTAATTTAATGGGATTGTACATACTCGTCTTATGACAAGTTAAGACATTCCACTAAAAAGCTCAAAATAATTTTCTTAACAGTCTGAAGATTGTTGCCCTGGACATGTTTTTGAGCTTGGCTAGAAAAACTTGCAAAAAGAGAATAAATAGTTCTCCAAACCTCACAAAGCGCAAAAAAAAATACACAAATTTACGTCCAAAAGTTCTAATTATTCACAAAACATATCGAACATTTTTCAACTCTGTAAAGGAGGATATTCTATTCGGAATGAGTGCATAAATAAATTTTAATTACTCGTGCAACATTTATGAGCAAAGTATTGCAGGACAATCAAAAAGCTATTTGAAGTGGTTGAGCAGAGCCCCTTCTTCTTCGTTGGCATTACATCCCTCACTGGGACAGAGCCGCCTCGCAGCTTAGTGTTCATTAAGCACTTCCACAGTTATTAACTGCGAGGTTTCTAAGCCAAGTTACCATTTCTGCATTCGTACATCATGAGGCTAACACGATGATACTTTTATGCCCAGGGAAGTCGAGACAATTTCCAATCCGAAAATTGCCTAGACCGGCACCGGGAATCGAACCCAGCCACCCTCAGCATGGTCTTGCTTTGTAGCCGCGCATCTTACCGCACGGCTAAGCAGAGCCCCTACTAAAAGCAAGTTGGACATGACTGGCTCTTGCCAGACCGAACGTTCGATCGGAAAAACATCTGATAGATATTCGTTGACAATCAAGCGTAATCAGAAGCATCTGCATATAAAGCTGAGTAGGGTTATAAAGCGATTGAACTAGCTCCTGGTTTGATGCAGGAATGAATCATCGCATCTTTTTGCCAACGATACGATTCACAAACTACTCTATGAATTGTTGAACGAGAGCTTCGTTGAGGATTAGATGAATATTTCCGGTGCGCGTATTCAGTAACCGTCAAAGTATTCGGAAGTCCCGCGTATGGAAACAAAAGTTACACGTGAATGTCGACAAGAATCCATCAGTAATCGAAGGTATTCCATAAAGTGATCAAAGCTTCTCATAAGAGGAAGTGTTCAGATGGATTGACCCAAAAACGATCAGAAGTGTCCAAAGAGTATCCGGAAATGACTAAAAGAGTAACCAAAGTAGCCCAGCAAGTTAGAATAAGTTGCCATATATTCAAAAAATCAATCCATCAGTGATCAAAAGAACAACCAGCGAAGTGCAGCGCTGATGACACTTTTTCCGTATGTAGCTCAAAACAGCTGTCGCAGTACGGCCAACGTGAGCTGATGACTATTGTCGAGACAGTCAGTGAGCCTTTTCATGTTCGGTTTATGGTCGATTCGCTGTTATCGTTGCAGAGCTTTGACCTCATCTGGCAATTGCACATAGTAGTAAATGAGGTAAATTCCTGGCCATAATTATTTGGTGCTTTCATTGATGTTATTTAGACTTGTATGAAGTTTAACTAATGCTACAATTTACAATGTTATGGAAACTCATATGTGAATATGTACGTTATGTGGAAGATATTGATTTGAAAAATGTATTGGAGGTAACCACTTTCCCTTCGATGGGACTCGAACCCATGACCCTACAGTACGCTAGACTGGTGCTTTAACCAACTAAGCTACGAAGGACCTCCGTCGGCCTTCGCAACCTAGCGGCTACTGAACGAGCTCGAGATTCCCAAATTGGACGCATAGTCAAATCACTCGCAATCCATTTCTCAAGCCAATACTTCCACATGTGTATTGTACACGTCCACATTAGAGGAGCGTGAGTATTTAGAATGTCTGGCGGCTATACACATTCTTCATCAGCAACGGTACTGATCAAGTGAGGTTGTGTAAGCATTTGCCAGTCGGTCGTCAAGCTCAGACCCGACCGCATTGCGTAGGCAAGAGCACGCAACTCAGGTTCAGTTCAATCAAAGTTAATTGCCTATTTCCGGGGATTAAACCACCCGACTTGGACGTTAATTTACAATGTTATGGAAACTCATATGTGAATATGTACGTTATGTGGAAGATATTGATTTGAAAAATGTATTGGAGGTAACCACTTTCCCTTCGATGGGACTCGAACCCATGACCCTACAGTACGCTAGACTGGTGCTTTAACCAACTAAGCTACGAAGGACCTCCGTCGGCCTTCGCAACCTAGCGGCTACTGAACGAGCTCGAGATTCCCAACTTGCCTACGCAATGCGGTCGGGTCTGAGCTTGACGACCGACTGGCAAATGCTTACACAACCTCACTTGATCAGTACCGTTGCTGATGAAGAATGTGTATAGCCGCCAGACATTCTAAATACTCACGCTCCTCTAATGTGGACGTGTACAATACACATGTGGAAGTATTGGCTTGAGAAATGGATTGCGAGTGATTTGACTATGCGTCCAATTTGGGAATCTCGAGCTCGTTCAGTAGCCGCTAGGTTGCGAAGGCCGACGGAGGTCCTTCGTAGCTTAGTTGGTTAAAGCACCAGTCTAGCGTACTGTAGGGTCATGGGTTCGAGTCCCATCGAAGGGAAAGTGGTTACCTCCAATACATTTTTCAAATCAATATCTTCCACATAACGTACATATTCACATATGAGTTTCCATAACATTGTAAATTAACGTCCAAGTCGGGTGGTTTAATCCCCGGAAATAGGCAATTAACTTTGATTGAACTAATGCTACAATTTGATTCTGATCATTTTTGGCGACATTTGATTTTTAGCTTGATTAAGGGTATATGGTATGTATTTTAAATTGGCGATCTATCTAAAAAAAAACACCAAACATCAACAATTTTAAGTATAACTGGTTGGATAACATATTTTATCATTAGGATATCATTATCCGTCATAATACATAATGAAATTATGGATTTCTTGGCGATTCCCATGTGCTACAAACAAAGAACACTGGAAATCTAACTTTTTATTCAAAGTAGTATAACTCTGGAGTTCGGACGAGTTCGGATAAGTTCTTGGCAGCAATAGAAGCGTGGAAAAGCTATCTTTCATTCTGTTCTGTTTCCAGAATTCTATTCTATTTTATTCACAACTAAAACTTAATTTTTAAATTTGAGAAAAATTATTAAACAACTCAAATAAACTTACATATTAGTTCATCATATGAACTAACATACCTCAAACTAGAAAGTCCATATTGAAAAGTCCATCAAAATAGTAAATAACGCTGCGAATAACTCATTTTATGAGCATATTGGAATGGAGAAAAACGCTATTAATTTTATTTAAAAAACAACAGACTTTCATCGACTATCTTTCAATGTAGACATACTTGTTGCGTCCTGAAAACCCCGCATGGTTATTCTATAAACTATATATTATGGAATGGAACTATATTTGTTTGGGTTTATTCGATTTCATAAATGTGGAGTGTAAATTGGAGTGTAGTTGTCACCCTATTTGGGTCATCCGTTTGTCAGCCCGTTATGCAGCCTTGTGGATTCATGTTTCCAAAATTGACTACATATTCGGAAAATTGACGCGATTCTAAATCGGCAGGATTCTCCAACGAATTTTACAAGCACTTCAACTTCAACACGTCTGCTGAAACCTTCAAAAATAGACTTCAAGTCAGTTGACATGGACCAGAAGCTGAGTCAATGTGCAGTCCATCATCCCAATAGTGGAGAATTTTTCTACCTTTCCTTTAATGCAATAATAATGCAATAACAGTACGAGACGAGACGCTATGGGTCAGATTTATATAGACAACAGTCTTCTTAGGTTTCATATTTTATTAATGATAAGTGAATGTTTGTAGTCCGTACATGAAATATTTTGTATTGTTTTATTTTGTCTTATTTTGTAATGATGCTAAACAGGTGTGGAGTATTTACGCCATATTCAGTTTGCTACAGGGGTAGTCGCTCAATATAGATTTTTTTCATCAGGCTTCATTATAGAACTGTGCTGAAATAAATACTAAATGAAGAGACAACTACTTGGCTCTACAACTTTACGATATCACCAACTAGTACTACCTCGTACTTTCGAAACAGGATCCTTAGTAGACGCTGCGTGGTCTTCCCAAAGGTTGGAGTGTATTGTTATCCAATTTGGAGCTCATCCAATGGATGATCATTGCACCCCTAACCTCAGCTTCCTCTCCTAACTACTTCCAGATTTCCAACCGCTGCTGTTTGAGTTCATTATCCAAGACATGGATAGGCACGACTTCTTCTCCACCGTCGGATACTTTGTTACTCGTAGAATATAGTACAGCTTCTCAAATTTGTCATGGTCCT
The DNA here is from genome assembly GCF_024139115.2 of Armigeres subalbatus. Taxonomy (NCBI): domain Eukaryota; kingdom Metazoa; phylum Arthropoda; class Insecta; order Diptera; family Culicidae; genus Armigeres; species Armigeres subalbatus. The sequence continues at coordinate 33,368,877 of NC_085140.1, read as the reverse complement.
CGTTGCAGTTATATTAATAGTCGATATTATCCAGCCTCGAGCTCGACTGCACTTTCCCATTTTGAACATCTGGGACGTTAGGAGTATTAAAAACCCGACAATGCGCTCTCGCTTTTGAAGCTTTTGTAGACTTTTTTGCATGCCTACCGGAGTACGGTCGTTATCGCACTTTGAATTTTGGCTTAGGAGTACGATTATATCCGTATGGTGTAAACAGCAATGTAAGCTAATTTACAGACAACTAATGACTAATGCACACACTCCAATAACAAACCCGGGAAGAAGGAAAATAAAGAATTTGCATGTTGTCTTGCAAAATATAGATTTCTAGAAAATATCTCGCCGATTACATGAATCGCATAAATCTTGCCGATTTACAAACAAAACTGTTATGAAAGCTAAATCATTTTGGATGTTCTTACTTGGCTGATTTCTTACCGTTCCATCTTCCATTATTTACATACCAAATGCTGGCATTGATTTTAAAACGTTAATATTTGATCTGAATTTAATGGTTAACTTGAATCGCGGATAAATATTTTCATTCTTTACTGCTACTGATTGCTCACCCGACTGTATGCTTTGACGTAATTGAATGCAACACACATAACTGTGCTTCGCACTTGCACCCACCCCACGCCCACAGAAGAAATATTTTGAAGCACTTGTTTGCGTCAAGTCATCCTCACCTGGTCCATCGAAACCCCTTTTGCCTAATCGGCACAACTCGTGTACCAAACGATGGCATTTGCGAGGAATAAACCTAACTGGAAAGGCCTCGTCCGAAAAAGAAGATATATTTAGGAAAACCCCACTCAGATCGTATCCACTTAATTACCCATCTGCCACCATTGCGATGATGATTCCATCGTGGTGGATGGACGAGAAGATTGATGCAACCCATCAACGCCAACGATCCACCTTCTCCCATCGCCACGGCGGGCGGCTTGCCATCGTGCAAGACAAGAACCGTTTTGTGGGTGAACGGCATGACGCGTCGGCTCAGTTCTCCAAACTCCGGTAGCCGCGCGGTCGCTCCTCCATGATGGGCTTCGTCTCCAGGTTTCTCAAGCCTCGGTGTTACGAATTTGAATAACAATGAAAATTGAGTTATAAACGGTTCGGCGCACATTTCGTTCTAGCTGTTTCGGCGCGGCCTGCCTGCCACCGACTGGCAGAGATGCGGATGGAAGCAAGGTGACGCTGCTGCCGGCTGGCATGGCGCTACGGTAAGGCCGTGGTTGACCAAATTCTACGCAGTTGACTGGAGTTGTTTTTCTTTGGAATGGAACAGTTTGGGACAATATGCTGAACGACGGCGATGGCGACGACGACGACGACGACAACAACGGGGAAGATACGAAGATGGCTTTGTGCGGACTTGCCGAAGAATGTCAGCTATTTAGGCGGCACTGCGAGGGGTTGATTATATTTTCCAGTGGGGGGCTCTCGATTAGTCATTAAGTAATCTGGCTGAGATGGGTCGGTTAGTTGAATGCCAGAATGTTTTTTTCTCAAACTTTACTTTAAGTGCTATTTCATCATTGTTCAAAACATATTGAGTGATCAGCATGGGAAATTAATAAATCACGTGCCGTGCAGAAGCAATCGGCATTGTTTGGCCCAACCTATTAGAAATAACGCATCAGTCGACTTGCTGAAATGGTGGAAGTCCTTCAAAGAAGTTAATGGTTTAATGTGTCTGTAGACTTACCGTGTCTATGAATAAATGGTTCAGGAGAGTTTCAATAAAATCGTGCCTTACCAGTGCATCCTTCACAGTTTTTTTATCTACTCCATTAATGGAATCAATGGTAGTAAAATTTTGAGTTCGCTGGAAAAATGTGCTACCAATATTAGTTTCTGAAATCTCGAAGTGTACCGTAAACTGGGGGGAAGATGATCATTGAGGTGAAAATGATCATTTGATGTGTCAGGCAAAAGCACCAATTTTTTTATGAAACGGTAGTCAACAATATTCTCCGTTTAAGTAATGTTACCGCTAGGTAGAAATCCGAGTTTTTCGATTATAATCATGAAAATGTATTTTGTGGAAGAAAGAGAGAGATAGTAAAAAATGACGCTATTTTCGTTTCAAATATTGACTTCGTAGACTTCTATACGTAGTAAATTCAACATTCATACAAATAACCTAGTGTATTTTGACCACTAGGTCATAATGATTTTAGAACAGCTGTCTTGATCAACTTCACCCCAAACCAGATTACTCAAAAAATGTATGATAATTTAATTTATTTTAATAAATGCGAGCGCATTTCAGAAAACTAAAGTTGCTGATTATTGCAACGTATAGCAGTACATGTTTTGAAAACATTTGTTTCGATTTAAAATGTGAACATACATTGTTATTGCATGTTTTGTCTTAAAAATGATCATCTTTCCCCCAGTTGACGGTACCATTTCATCTCTTATATCAATCATGTCCACATTTGTTTTCTTAATATATCACGATTTGATATTGATGGACTATTTTCGGTTTCGCGGGACAGAGTGGTTTCGAAATGAGGCTCCTGACCCTCTTGAAAGAAATCTTCCAAGGCTCTTGGAAGGAGGCTTCCAAGGCTCTTGGAAGGAGGCTTCCAAGGCTCTTGGAAGGAGAATTCCGAGCCTCTTGGAAGGAGGCTTCCGAGCCTCTTGGAAGGAGGCTTCCGAGCCTCTTGGAAGGAGACTTCCGAGCCTCTTGGAAGGAGGCTTCCGAGCCTCTTGGAAGGAGGCTTCCGAGCCTCTTGGAAGGAGGCTTCCGAGCCTCTTGGAAGGAGGCTTCCGAGCCTCTTGGAAGGAGGCTTCCGGGCCTCTGTGGAGGAGGCTTCCGGGCCTCTTGGTAGGCGGCTACCGAGCCTCTTGGAAGGAGGCTTCCGAGCATCTTGGACGGAGGCTTCTGAGCCTCTTGGAAGGAGGCTTCCAGAGCCTCTTGGAGGAGGCTTCCAGAGCGTCTTGGGAGGAGGCTTCCGAGCCTCTTGGAAGGAGGCTTCCGAGCCGCTGGGAGGGGGGCTGCAGAGCCGCGTGGGAGGTGGCTGCCGGGCCTCTTCGAAGGAGGCTTCCGAGCCTCTTGGAAGGAGGCTTCCGAGCCTCTTGGAAGGAGGCTTCCTGCCTCTTGGAAGGAGGCTTGAGGCCTCTTGGAAGGAGGCTTCCGAGCCTCTTGGAAGGAGGCTTCCGAGCCTCTTGGAGGAGGCTTCCAGGCCTCTTGGAAGGAGGCTCTGAGCCTCTTGGAAGGAGGCTTCCGAGCCTCTTGGAAGGAGGCTTCCGAGCCTCTTGGAAGGAGGCTTCCAGAGCCTCTTGAAAGAGGCCTGAGCCTCTTGGAAGGAGGCTTCCGAGCCTCTTGGAAGGAGGCTTCCTGAGCCTCTTGAAGGAGGCTTCCGAGCCTCTTGAAAGGAGGCTTCCAGGCCTCTTGAAAGGAGGCTTCTGAGCCTCTTGAAGGAGGCCTGAGCCTCTTGGAAAGGAGGCTTCTGAGCCTCTTGAAAGGAGGCTTCCGAGCCTCTTGAAAGGAGGCTTCCGAGCCTCTTGAAAGGAGGCTTCCAGGCCTCTTGAAAGGAGGCTCTGAGCCTCTTGAAAGGAGGCTTCTGAGCCTCTTGAAAGGAGGCTTCTGAGCTCTTGAAAGGAGGCTTGAGCCTCTTGAAAGGAGGCTGAGCCTCTTGAAAGGAGGCTGAGCCTCTTGAAAGGAGGCTTCCAGGCCTCTTGAGGGCTTCCAGGCCTCTTGAAAGGAGGCTTCTGAGCCTCTTGAAGGAGGCCTGAGCCTCTTGAAAGGAGGCTTCTGAGCCTCTTGAAAGGAGGCTTCTGAGCCTCTTGAAAGGAGGCTTCCGGGCCTCTTGAAAGGAGGCCTGAGCCTCTTGAAAGGAGGCTTCCTGAGCCTCTTGAAAGGAGGCTTCTGAGCCTCTTGAAGGAGGCCTGAGCCTCTTGAAAGGAGGCTCTGAGCCTCTTGAAAGGAGGCTTCCTGAGCCTCTTGAAAGGAGGCTTCCGGGCCTCTTGAAAGGAGGCTTCCTGAGCCTCTTGAAAGGAGGCTTCCAGGCCTCTTGAAAGGAGGCTGAGCCTCTTGAAGGAGGCTCTGAGCCTCTTGAAAGGAGGCTCTGAGGCCTCTTGAAAGGAGGCTGAGCCTCTTGAAAGGAGGCCTGAGCCTCTTGAAAGGAGGCTTCCAGCCTCTTGAAAGGAGGCTCTGAGCCTCTTGAAAGGAGGCTTCCGAGCCTCTTGAAAGGAGGCTTCCAGGCCTCTTGAAAGGAGGCTTCCGAGCCTCTTGAAAGGAGGCTTCCGAGGCCTCTTGAAAGGAGGCTTTGAGGCCTCTTGAAAGGAGGCTTCTGAGCCTCTTGAAAGGAGGCTTCTGAGCCTCTTGAAAGGAGGCTTCCGAGCCTCTTGAAAGGAGGCTTCCGAGCCTCTTGAAAGGAGGCTTCCGAGCCTCTTGAAAGGAGGCTGGGAGCCTGTTGAAAGGAGGCTTGAGCCTCTTGAAAGGAGGCTTTGAGGCCTCTTGAAAGGAGGCTTCCGAGGCCTCTTGAAAGGAGGCTTTCTGAGCCTCTTGAAAGGAGGCTTTGAGTCTTGAAAGGAGGCTTCTGAGCCTCTTGAAAGGAGGCTTCCTGAGCCTCTTGAAAGGAGGCTTCTGAGCCTCTTGAAAGGAGGCTTCTGAGCCTCTTGAAAGGAGGCTTCTGAGCTCTTGAAAGGAGGCTTGAGCCTCTTGAAAGGAGGCTTGAGGCCTCTTGAAGGGCTTTCCTGAGCCTCTTGAAAGGAGGCTTCCGAGCCTCTTGAAAGGAGGCTTGAGCCTCTTGAAAGGAGGCTTCTGAGCCTCTTGAAAGGAGGCTTGAGCCTCTTGAAAGGAGGCTTCTGAGCCTCTTGAAAGGAGGCTTCTGAGCCTCTTGAAAGGAGGCTTCCGAGCCTCTTGAAAGGAGGCTTCTGAGCCTCTTGAAGGAGGCTTGAGCCTCTTGAAAGGAGGCTTCTGAGCCTCTTGAAAGGAGGCTCTGAGCTCTTGAAAGGAGGCTTCTGAGGCCTCTTGAAAGGAGGCTTCTGAGCCTCTTGAAAGGAGGCTTCCGAGCCTCTTGAAAGGAGGCTCTGAGCCTCTTGAAAGGAGGCTTCCAGGCCTCTTGAAAGGAGGCTTCCAGGCCTCTTGAAAGGAGGCTTCTGAGGCCTCTTGAAAGGAGGCTGAGCCTCTTGAAAGGAGGCTTCCAGGCCTCTTGAAAGGAGGCTTCTGAGCCTCTTGAAAGGAGGCTTCTGAGCCTCTTGAAAGGAGGCTTCTGAGCCTCTTGAAAGGAGGCTCTGGAGCTCTTGAAAGGAGGCTCTGAGCCTCTTGAAAGGAGGCTTCCTGAGCCTCTTGAAAGGAGGCTTCCGAGCCTCTTGAAAGGAGGCTCTGAGCCTCTTGAAAGGAGGCTCTGAGCCTCTTGAAAGGAGGCTTCTGAGCCTCTTGAAAGGAGGCTTCCAGGCCTCTTGAAGGAGGCTTCCGAGCCTCTTGAAAGGAGGCTTGAGCCTCTTGAAAGGAGGCTTCCGAGCCTCTTGAAAGGAGGCTCTGAGCTCTTGAAAGGAGGCTGAGCCTCTTGAAAGGAGGCTTCCTGAGCCTCTTGAAAGGAGGCTGAGTCTTGAAAGGAGGCTTGAGCTGGGCCTCTTGAAAGGAGGCTTCTGAGCCTCTTGAAAGGAGGCTTCTGAGCCTCTTGAAAGGAGGCTTCCTGAGCCTCTTGAAAGGAGGCTTGAGCCTCTTGAAAGGAGGCTCTGAGCCTCTTGAAAGGAGGCTTCCTGAGCCTCTTGAAAGGAGGCTCTGAGCCTCTTGAAAGGAGGCTTCTGAGCCTCTTGAAAGGAGGCTTCCTGAGCCTCTTGAAAGGAGGCTTCTGAGCCTCTTGAAAGGAGGCTTCTGAGCCTCTTGAAAGGAGGCTTCCTGAGCCTCTTGAAAGGAGGCCTGAGCCTCTTGAAGGAGGCTTCCGAGCCTCTTGAAAGGAGGCTCTGAGCCTCTTGAAAGGAGGCTTCCGAGCCTCTTGAAAGGAGGCTTCCTGAGCCTCTTGAAAGGAGGCTCTGAGCCTCTTGAAAGGAGGCTCTGAGCCTCTTGAAAGGAGGCTTCCAGGCCTCTTGAAAGGAGGCTTCTGAGCCTCTTGAAAGGAGGCCTGAGCCTCTTGAAAGGAGGCTTGAGCCTCTTGAAAGGAGGCCTGAGCCTCTTGAAAGGAGGCCTGAGCCTCTTGAAAGGAGGCTTCCTGGCCTCTTGAAAGGAGGCTTCCGGGCCTCTTGAAAGGAGGCTTCTGAGCCTCTTGAAAGGAGGCTCTGGAGCCTCTTGAAAGGAGGCTTCGAGCCTCTTGAAGGAGGCTTGAGCCTCTTGAAAGGAGGCTGGAGCCTCTTGAAAGGAGGCTTCCTGAGCTCTTGAAAGGAGGCTCTGAGCCTCTTGAAAGGAGGCTTCTGAGCCTCTTGAAGGAAGGAGGCTCTGAGCCTCTTGAAAGGAGGCCTGAGCCTCTTGAAAGGAGGCTTCCTGAGCCTCTTGAAAGGAGGCTCTGAGCCTCTTGAAAGGAGGCTTCCTGAGCCTCTTGAAAGGAGGCTTCTGAGCCTCTTGAAAGGAGGCTGGAGCCTCTTGAAAGGAGGCTGGAGCCTCTTGAAAGGAGGCTTCCGAGCCTCTTGAAAGGAGGCTTCCTGAGCCTCTTGAAAGGAGGCTTCCTGAGCCTCTTGAAAGGAGGCTTCTGAGCCTCTTGAAAGGAGGCTTCCAGGCCTCTTGAAAGGAGGCTGGAGCCTCTTGAAGGAGGCTGGGGCCTCTTGAAAGGAGGCTTCCTGAGCCTCTTGAAAGGAGGCTTCTGAGCCTCTTGAAAGGAGGCTTCCAGGCCTCTTGAAAGGAGGCTTCTGAGCCTCTTGAAAGGAGGCTGGGCCTCTTGAAAGGAGGCTTCTGAGCCTCTTGAAAGGAGGCTTCCTGAGCCTCTTGAAAGGAGGCTTCCAGGCCTCTTGAAAGGAGGCTTCCGAGCCTCTTGAAAGGAGGCTTCCGGGCCTCTTGAAAGGAGGCTTCTGAGCCTCTTGAAAGGAGGCTTCCAGGCCTCTTGAAAGGAGGCTCTGAGCCTCTTGAAAGGAGGCTTCCGAGCCTCTTGAAAGGAGGCTTCCAGGCCTCTTGAAAGGAGGCTTCTGAGCCTCTTGAAAGGAGGCTCTGAGCCTCTTGAAAGGAGGCTTCTGAGCCTCTTGAAAGGAGGCTTCCGAGCCTCTTGAAAGGAGGCTTCCTGAGCCTCTTGAAAGGAGGCTCTGAGCCTCTTGAAAGGAGGCTTCCTGAGCCTCTTGAAAGGAGGCTTCTGAGCCTCTTGAAAGGAGGCTCTGAGCCTCTTGAAAGGAGGCTTCCAGGCCTCTTGAAAGGAGGCTTCTGAGCCTCTTGAAAGGAGGCTTCCAGGCCTCTTGAAAGGAGGCTTCCGAGCCTCTTGAAAGGAGGCTTCTGAGCCTCTTGAAAGGAGGCTTCCAGGCCTCTTGAAAGGAGGCTTCCGAGCCTCTTGAAAGGAGGCTTCCAGGCCTCTTGAAAGGAGGCTTCCAGGCCTCTTGAAAGGAGGCTTCCAGGCCTCTTGAAAGGAGGCTTGAGCCTCTTGAAAGGAGGCTTCCGGGCCTCTTGAAAGGAGGCTTCCAGGCCTCTTGAAAGGAGGCTTCCAGAGCCTCTTGAAAGGAGGCTCTGAGCCTCTTGAAAGGAGGCTTCTGAGCCTCTTGAAAGGAGGCTTCCAGGCCTCTTGAAAGGAGGCTTCGAGCCTCTTGAAAGGAGGCTTCTGAGCCTCTTGAAAGGAGGCTTCCGAGCCTCTTGAAGGGCTGAGGCCTCTTGAAGGAGGCTTCCAGGCCTCTTGAAAGGAGGCTTGAGCCTCTTGAAAGGAGGCTGAGCCTCTTGAAGGAGGCTTCCGGGCCTCTTGAAAGGAGGCTTCCAGGCCTCTTGAAAGGAGGCTTCCAGGCCTCTTGAAAGGAGGCTCTGAGCCTCTTGAAAGGAGGCTTCCAGGCCTCTTGAAGGAGGCTTCCAGGCCTCTTGAAAGGAGGCTTCTGAGCCTCTTGAAAGGAGGCTTCCAGGCCTCTTGAAAGGAGGCTTCCAAGCCTCTTGAAAGGAGGCTTGGCCTCTTGAAGGAGGCTGAGCCTCTTGAAAGGAGGCTCTGAGCCTCTTGAAAGGAGGCTTCCGAGCCTCTTGAAAGGAGGCTTCCTGAGCCTCTTGAAAGGAGGCTTCCGGGCCTCTTGAAAGGAGGCTTCCAGGCCTCTTGAAAGGAGGCTGAGCCTCTTGAAGGAGGCTGGAGCCTCTTGAAAGGAGGCTGAGCCTCTTGAAAGGAGGCTTCCAGGCCTCTTGAAAGGAGGCTTCCAGCCTCTTGAAGGAGGCTCTGAGCCTCTTGAAAGGAGGCTTCCAGCCTCTTGAAAGGAGGCTTGAGCCTCTTGAAAGGAGGCTTCTGAGCCTCTTGAAAGGAGGCTTCCTGAGCCTCTTGAAAGGAGGCTTCCTGAGCCTCTTGACAGGAGGCTTCTGAGCCTCTTGACAGGAGGCTTCTGAGCCTCTTGACAGGAGGCCTGAGCCTCTTGACAGGAGGCTTCCAGGCCTCTTGACAGGAGGCTTCCGAGACTCTTGAAAGGAGGCTTCCGAGCCTCTTGACAGGAGGCTTCCACGCCTATTGAAGGAGGCTTCCGAGGCCTCTTGAAAGGAGGCTTCCGAGCCTCTTGAAAGGAGGCTTCCGAGCCTCTTGAAAGGAGGCTTCCGGGCCTCTTGAAAGGAGGCTTCCGGGCCTCTTGAAAGGAGGCTTCCGAGCCTCTTGATAGGAGGCTTCCGAGCCTCTTGAAAGGAGGCTTCCGAGCCTCTTGAAAGGAGGCTTCCGAGCCTCTTGAAAGGAGGCTTCCGAGCCTCTTGAAAGGAGGCTTCCGCTTTTGGACCTAAAACAGTTTCACAACAATTAACCCTCTAACGCTCAAGACCTTCCTTAGACGGGTTACATTGATATTTTTTTGTAGTTTTCAACTGTTCAGATTTCAAAAAGTGTCTGATGTCTCATTCAATAAAAATCTATAGTGGTGGATAGTACAATCTAAAATATTTAACCAATTTGAAGAACTCACGAATAAAAAATTTCATTTGCTAAAAAAGTGTTCAGATCGATTTTTTTAAAGTAAAATAGTTATTTTTAGCGACATAAAAGCTTCTCAAATAAACGAATGATTAAAAAGTAGTTTTTTTTATCTAATTCAGTTCTTTTTCATATTTCAGGTAACTACAGTACGTTCCGTTTGGATCACGTAACCACGGAGTAAGGTATGGAACTTCCATCTGTAGGGCTGCACTTGTTTGAATTCGGTACACTTTTGCAATTCTTCTTAAACCTTGCCCAGTGTTGTACCGTGAAGCTGGACGGTATTGCACCTTCCAAAAAAATGCCTTCTCATTCGAAACAGCACCCAAGCATGAAAATCTTTTACGCCTTCACGCTCACCGAACCACAACTCGCAAGCCGAATCAATCAGATAAGCAGCTGCAATCACAGGTTTCAAAAAGTGTATGCTGCCACTGCCACCAATAATAGCAAAGGAAGGAGAAACAACTCCAAGTGCTGAAATCATCCTCTGCGGGCGGCAGGCATATTATCGGCCATGCGCGATAGGATGGTTCATAGAATTAATCTGATACTGATTCTGTTAGTGAATTGAATGCAGACGATTTTGCAGTGTACCATAGAGTAGGCTGAATTTGATTTTGTTACATCTTTCACTTTATGGTCAGCTGTCGGATATTCATGTCAACTGAGCTCTGTAGAGATGTGTAAAAAGGGACAAATTTCGATTATACTAACGGTTTGGCAGAGAAAAATCGTTTTTTGAATCGATCCAACTAAAGTGTGAACTACTGTACCTAATTGAGAAAACGCAAAAAGTAGCCAACGCAAATACCCACGTAATGTGGATATCTCATCTGTACATCATCTCTAAATCATTTTCACACAAATTGCCAAACAAATGAATTGAATTCGCCATCAATCTTCTCCGCTGGTTGTTTCATACCATTTTTCCGTCCAATCTCTCCGGTTGATGCATGCGGAGAGAACCCACTCGATACTCGTCGTCGTCGTCGTGATAAATGTTCGTCTATCGGAAAATGACGTATTGCACACTGTTTTCGCTAAGGTTGGCGGGGTCGGTCGGTTCAAATGACGCGACTGACTATCGTGAATAGTTTGAAGTTCCAAGCAGGGTGTGTGTGTGATTTTGCAATTACATATTGTAAGCAGATGAGATGCACCAAGATTTGCGCCCCGGCGATGTGCATTCCAATGTGCACTTCTCGGCGGACTGAAAAGGTGGTACGGGCTTTGCAGCAAAAACCGGCGAATTTGTATCTAAATCATCTGTTTGCGTAATCACGATTGATTACAGTCCTTTAAGACGACAGACAGTGCAAAGACGAAGCAATTTGGAAATCAATGGAGATGGGTTTATGAAACATTTGGAAGCAAGGGAACGAAAATGAATTGCTTCGATGTAGGGGAAACTGGGGTAATATGCACCCCCGGGGCAAAACGACCCTTTGGCATTTTTAAGTGCATTTTCGGCAGTTTTTCGAGAGTATTTACCACAGCGCATGTAGTTCGGATCTCGAACTACTAATCCAGTAGTAAACATTCTTGAAAATATTCCTGGAACACTGCTAAAAATACCAAAAGGTCGTTTTGCCCCGGGGGTGCATATTACCCCAGTTTACCCTACATATACCTTTGTGTGGAATTTAAGATATCTTAGAAATCATTTAATATGAATTAAAGAGCTCGTGTTATTTCGGAGCGCATAAAGATCACAAAAAAAGAAGACTTCAGATCAGCTGCTGGATCGTATGCCGCAAATATTCAAATTTCCACAGAGAAGAATAACATGTTTTCTCGTCGTTATGATTGTAAACTTAGGTATGACAAAAAAGTGTTGAAACCACCAATACCGAGGGACGAACGGGTGGTTCACGGCTATAAAAATAACGCAAAAGTGTAGGATATTATTCAAATGATCTTGCAATATTACTTTATTCCAGATAAGATATAAAAACGGCACAATTATATTAATTTATCATTTGATCAAATTCTGTCCGGCTTATTTTTTTGCACCTGATTGTTTTCCGTAATTGTTTCCTGATTTTGCCTGATTCACTGCATCTTTCACTATGGAAGCTCTAGCTCCACCCTGAGCCGGGTTTCCATAAACGGCTGCCCTAATAGCCTCTCCACGAAGTTGTTCATTTTTGTTCGGCATGATTATCTAAAATAAAAATTAAAAATGATTTACGACCCACGATTCATCACTTTGCCAAAATCAATTAGTGTGGAAAGAAAAATAAAGAAAAAATTAACAAGATATTGTTAATGTCCAGTCATAAATTAGTACTAAGTTGTATGTCTAACTTTATAGTAAACATTAGCAGAAATTTAAAAAAATCTCATATCTTGTTCCTAATAAAAAATGGCTGAAACATAATTCCAAATTTGATAAAATCTGCCTTATGCAACACTGTCGTGTGCACGTGCATCATACGTTACGAAATTTGGTTTTTAATCAACAATAAAGCATAACAATGGCTTACCAAAAAATAATTCCTTATGGAATAGTTACGGCGTTGATCTATGGTTTGAAACTGCTGCTACACACGAAGATAACTGATGCAGTTTTCTGTGCAAGCCCCTCCTTATATAGGCCATGGAATATAGATGGTGAGTTCCCTTTTGGGGCTTTCCTTAGTCTGGCTGCACGACAATAAAGCACGACCATGCTGAAGATGACTGGGTTCGATTTCTGGTTCGGGTCAGTGAAATTGTGGAACGAAAATTTTCTCAACTAGTTCCTGCCTTATGGACACTGAACCGTGAGCCAACATTGTTCCAGTGGGGGAGGTGTTGTCATACAAAAAGAAGAAGAAGAATAATAAGATAAAGAAGAAGAAGAGCTTTTATCGTTTTGAGAATCGGCCATTAACAAACTGCTGATCAGGGACATTTGCACTCTTCGAATTTCAAACACGATCGCTCAACCGGACCGGTCATTAAGTTCGCGTGGGTCGAGTGGGGTTAACGATTCGACGAAATGAATCTTTGTTTACAATACATTTCCTCTGAAATTCCACTCCGGAATTCATGGATATATTGCATTATTTCCGTGCCATCATGTAAGTTTGAATAGTTCTCAAAAAATGGGTAGAACCAATTAGTTCGATGAATTAAGCATTTTCGTTCATTGAAATCTTTCGTATATATTTTTTCTGGGTTACCGGTGGACTGCTAAATTCGGGAAAATCTTGGGAATTTAAAAACACAAGGGAGATATTGATATTATCAAATGGATAATGGATCCATAAATAGACTTCCGGATTATCTAATCCAGCGCGTATTTAGTTTTTTTTTAATGAAATTAGAGTGCAAATTGAAACAATCTCACCAAATCTGTAGCATCAGCAACTATCTGGGAATCGGCTTCGTAGCGCATATAGAAGATACGCCAACACGTGAATTCACTTTCCAACGCGACCCTCAGTCAGCAACGCTGCATCCGACCTGTGGTTAATTCCAAATACCAAATTGCACTACTTAAGTGCTCAGAACAAAAACACAAGCGTCAAAACGGACTTCAACCGTAGACGGACTTTATCAAACGAAAACCGAACTCTGTTCATTTTGAATGTAACGCAGTGTTGACCTCGTTGGAACAGCTTCCAGGAGGCGTCTATTTTCTCCAGCACAGAACTTCCCGATCACAATCTCGCAATGCATATTCCCGAAAAACACATAACAATAATGCATAGAAATCCTAACACACAAATCTCCGGCCATTTACTAAACGAAAACACATCCACCCGCGAGCACGGCACACTTCGGTTTTTCAAAAGGTCAAAGGGACTAAAAGTTCAATACAAAATTTTCAAAACTACTTATCTGCTTTTGTAAACAAAGATTCAAACGACGATTTGGCGAATCTGACAACTCTCCCACGCAAACTAACACCATCAATAGGTAGGTGAAGGTTTCCGCTACCTGCTGATGGTGTTAGTTTGCGTGGGAGAGCTGTCAGATTCGTCAAATCGTCGTTTGAATCTTTGTTTACAAAAGCAGATAAGTCGTTTTGAAAATTTTGTCTTGAGTTGAAACAAAAAAATATGAGACAAAAGGTCGAAGGACACAAGGTCGAAAGAACAAAAGATGGATATATTACGGAGAAAAAGAAAAAATTTGGATTTGGAATTTTCCAACATTCCAAATTTTTCTTGCAAGGCGTAATAACGTACAACTGACCTGCGCGCGCGAGAAGCATCTTTCTTGTAATCAATAAAGTAAGCCCATTAGTCCCGCCTCTTTGTTATCGGTATGAATGCAAATATTATTTGCAACCATAACACTCTTCAAAGGGGCGTGGCTATATGTTTTACTTTATTGCTTACATAAAAGCTGCTTTCCCACGCGCGTGAGCCATTTCGTTCAACATATCGCGGAGAGGGTATAACCGTCAGCCTTACTGACCTTCCCGTTTTTTTTTTTTTTTTTTAACTAATTTTATTTGCTAATTATCTAATACATGCATTCATCTCTTAGACTAGGTGTTCCGTGTTTTCTTAACACTATCATCCTTATTTGCTATGTTACGCTTTTAGTTATTATTAATACATTTCAATTGCCTCTGGCAGTTAGAATTTTTTCCTCTGGTTGAATTGAACCATGTAGGAATTACAATGTTTTGAGCATGAGCATGAGCATGAGCATGAGCATGATTGACCGCCCACGGTTGCTACTCCGTTATTGCCAGGTCAGCTGTAATTACACAGAGAACCAACAGATGAAGTTTGGGACTAACAACATCTTCAATGTGTAAGAACTGGTGACCCAAAAATAAGCAATACCAGCGCCGGCCGTGTCCGAATGCAGGTCAATTGAGGAATGGGTAGGAAAATGTTGACATGATTCTCGCTTTGATAGAAGCCGACGAGTCATCTGCACTTCCACGAGAAATCACTGGGATGTTGGATATATGGGGTAGGGAGTGTGGCAGGGTTCGTTTTGGTAAACGGTATGCCGTGTATAGCGTGTAGTTTGATCGATAAAAACAAAACTAATAATTTTAATTTAAAGCCGCACAAAGCAGAACAAAATTTCGGTGACCGGCTGATCGTTCTGCCTACCGCACAAAGCAGAACAAAGTTTCGATGACCGGCCGATCGTTCTGCTCCCCGAAGAACACATGTCTGGACGCGATCTAAATTTTAACTTTCTAATTAATTTACTTACTCGCACTGCGCAGAACAATATTTCGGTGACCGATCGATCGTTTACCGCACAAAGCAGAACACAATTTTGATGACCGGCTGATCGTTCTGCTTAATGAAGAAAACATGGACGCGATTTGCGATCCTTTTACGTCCTACAAAACACGAACAAACCTGCACTGATTGTTCCACTTTATTATTAATTTACCCACCCGCACAACAGAACCGGACATTAAGATAATCGCGCGATCATTTTATGTCCAATACAAAGCACAAAAAAAACTGATTTTTTCATTTTCCTATATTTGTACCTCACCAGCACTGCAGAATCGGACATTTCGATAACCACGCGGTTGTTCTGCGTCCAACATGAAAAAGCTTGCGCTCGCATGTTACATCGAGAAAATTAAGAAAAAATAAATAAATAAATAAAAGAGTGGAGATCATGTGTGTCCAATTTCTCCTAATATATGAAGTGAATAATAAAAATATAACAGAAAGACATGTATTGCTCTTTTCACAATTGTTTAGCTTTATGTGATAATCCTTCTCTCCCCGTTTTCGAACTTCGCACTGTCAACCGCTTTGAGACGATGATGAAAACAAACTCGACTCATACAAAAAATTTGGAGTTTTAATACAAAAAGTGTGACGAAGGGGGGGAGGGGGGGTTGAAAATCGCCAATTTTTGCGTGACGTACTTTATGGATCTTCCCTCACCACAAATTTTCGCGAAAAGTGAATAAGGAGTAAAAAAGAAGAAACGAAAATAAAATCATCAGGAAAGCCGATTTTCGTTTATCTCCCAGGTTCATTCTAGAGAAAAGAGGAGTAAACTTCATACCAATATTCTTTCAGATCAGTTTGTTAATCGTAATAATCATGTGAAGGTAACTGTTTGCAGAGTGCAAAAACAGCACAACTTGAGTAAAATGGATTTAAAATTACTACCAGGCCAATCATTTTATATTGTGACAGACTGCAGTAATTGCTTAGAGTTTAGGTTTGCTTTTTGTGCAGAAGGTTATTTGGCAATGGATATTAAGTTGTGAACTGACAGTGACACAGAAATTGTACATAGATCAACGCTTAAAGATACGAGTTTTGATGAATATTCATTGGATCAGGAATAAGGTTTTTTTTTGCGACTTGATTCAGATAACCGTCAGCGTCACTACTCGATATTTGTGCTAGAGTGTTAAGCTGCTAATAAGGACAAGTTGGTGTTCTAGCACACTGTGGAACCAAATACTAAAATACAAGATGGCTGAATCGTGAATTTGTCAGATTGAAACACCTAGTGGTGTATTCATCTTGGACCAAACTAATCGACAAGTTTATTTGAGATAAAAGAACTATTCTTTTTTCTCTAGATTACTCAAAATATCCTCAGCATAGAACTTTGGATTTTGTAGTCGGTTTGTTAATAAGCCCTATATCAAATAAAATTGTTCTGTTTTTTATACCGTTGGCTGGGGCCAACTGCATGCTCATTTCTTTTTCTGATTTATCCCATATTTCTGATCGACATATGAGCTATTAGGAAATCATAACAGTTGAAATTGTTTGACAATTTTCATCGAAAAATACTATTTTCTAACGAAACAGAATTGGCTCAGATTAGTTTACAGTAGTTTACCTAGTTTAAAGTATTAATAGAATAGAATAAATCAATTTGCAGTATATTCGGCAAAGATGCGATTTTATCGAACGAATTGTATATTCAATTACTGAATTTCGAAAAAAAAGGACAAAAAAATGATGGTGTTCTTACACATGTTTCGGTAAATATTTATCGATATCCGGTAGGATGTAACATCTCTACCGAACATAAGATTGTTTCGTATTTTTTACCAGCGTTTTTTATCAAATGAATCCCGAGCAGGAGAAATTGGCTCAATAATACCAAATTTTGTTATTGATACCATACTCTGTTGTGAACTAGTCCTGCATAAGAGGTAAAACACCAAAGGAACAACACCAAAAACCTACATGCACAATACCTGAGCCATAACATAATCAGTTATTAAATTTTATTTCAATACCAAATGCATAACCAAATATTATTCGTTTGGTATTGAAATACCTAAGCCTCGAGTATTCCGCATATAAGCCCCCGGCATTATTCCCCGGTATCCCACATCTCATGCAATGCTAGTTCATACCAATTTCTGTTATCGAGGTCAACGCTCCTGCTCGGGAATAGGCTACGTCAGAGGTTCCCAAACTGTGGGTCGCGACCCCCAGGGGGGTCGTGGGCTGTTCAGTGGTGGGTCGCGAAAGACAAATCTTAATTCATAATTTTGTTACTATTTTGTTCAACAAATCTATTCCATAGTTTGAATTAGGATCTAAGTAATGATTGGATGATTAAAGAACAACAAACCTGACGAGGTCAACGGCCTTTTCTTTTGTTATACGATATTTGGGCAATTAGAAAGAAACCAATCCTAATCCAATTCGAATCCAATCTAAATCAAATCCAAATCTATTTAAAATCCAATTCAAATCTAATTCAAATGTTATTCTCATCAAATCGAAATCCAATTCAAAACCAATCTGAATAAATTTCAAATCCAATCCAAATCCAACCCAAATTCAATTCAAATCCCATCCAAATCCAATTCACATCCAATTAAAAAAATGACAAAATTTTGACAAATACAATGATGGGATAAAAAGCAATTTATTATGATTTGTCCAATCTAACGCGAACTCATTTTTATCTAATTTCACAAAATCAATACATTTGGTAACTGGTGGGTCGCAAGCAATATGGGATTCTGCTAGGTGGGTCGCATATCCAGAAGTTTGGGAACCTCTGGGCTACGTTATATATTTTAAATGTGTATCAGGCATCAATAATGATGCGTAAGGTAATAACTGGAGCGTTCTTACCAATTTCGTCTGCCCATCATCTTACTTTCGCGTCGATCGAAGAGATCGTGACGGCGCTATTGATCCTCGAAACAAACAGCAGTGGGCGATCATCTGATAAGTATCATGCGCGGCTTCACCACTCTTCGGCGTATTGCTCCCTCTTCTCTCTCCGTATCAATCTAAATCGAAGCCGTACCGTATCCATAACTCCGCCGGACGAACATACTCCATGAACATCAGCAATCAGATTTTAGGATTTTGACTTCCCGACCAGGTATCTCGTCCATGATTTGAATTATCTTGAATATTTACTTCTTGGGAAAATCTGATATTCTTGCATTTCATTTTATGAATGAAAAAATCCAACAATTTTTTTGACGCGGAAAAAAATCAACTTTTCATGTAGGAATTACAATGTTTTCAACTTAAACTAAACTTAACCTATTTTATACTAAGGGTACAAGGAGATAATCGTTGCAATAGAAGATTGCAACGATTTTTGTCTAAAATTGGAAATTATTTTGTTGGACATTTGTTGCAATGTATCAATATTAGAAATTCTATGAAGTTCATTGGTACTATACCACGGAGGCAACTTCAGAATCATTTTCAAAATTTTATTTTGAATCCTCTGGAGTGCCTTCTTTCTGGTATTGCAGCAACTAGCCCATATTGGCACAGCATACAAACATGATTAATTATTTTAGAGCGTCTTAGGGGAAATGCTACAAGGTTAAAAGACTACAAACATGGCAGGTCTAAAAATTTGTTTGTAAATCAAAAGTTTGTTCTTAAGACAAAGTTTTGATTTTCTGTTTATAAGTGGATATAGGCACTTAATATATTTGTTACATTTGGCTTGAAGGCCTTCAATGTGATTTTTAAAAGTTAATTTTTGATCTAGCAGAAGTCCTAAATATTTAGCTTCGCTAGACCAATTAATTGGAACCCCATTCATAGTGACAATATGTCTGCTAGAAGGTTTCAAATAAGAAGCTCTCGGCTTATGTGGGAAAATTATAAGCTGAGTTTTGGAAGCATTCAGGAAATTTTCCATTTTGCAAGTAAGTGGAGAAAATATCCAAACTTTTTTGCAATCTACTACAAATGACACGAAGGCTACGCCCTTTGGCTGAGAGACCCGTGTCATCTGCAAACAAAGATTTTTGACACCCTGGTGGTAAATCAGGTAAGTCAGAAGTAAAAATGTTATACAAAATGGGCCCCAGTATGCTGCCTTGGGGGACACCAGTTCTTACAGGTTATCTATCAGATTTAGAATTCTGATAGTTCACCTGCAGTGAGCGATCTGATAAATAATTTTGGATCAGTTTAATGATGTACAGAGGAAAATTAAAATTCATCAATTTTACAATCAAACCTTCATGCCAAACACTGTCAAATGCTTTCTCTATATCAAGAAGAGCAACTCCAGTCGAATATCCTTCAGATTTGTTGAGCCGAATTAAGTTCGTAACTCTTAATAACTGATGAGTGGTTGAATGCCCATGGCGAAAACCAAATTGCTCATCAGCAAAAATAGAATTGTCATTAATATGAACCATCATTCTATTTAAAATAATCTTTTCAAACAGTTTGCTTATTGAAGAAAGCAAACTGATTGGGCGATAACTAGAAGCCTCAGCTGGATTTTTGTCCGGCTTCAAAATTGGAACAACTTTGGCGTTTTTCCATTTATCTGGAAAGTATGCCAATTGAAAACATTTGTTAAATAAATTAACCAAAAAGGAAGTTTTTTGATAAGTATGTTTTAAAAATGCCATCATCACCCGGTGCTTTCATATTTTTAGATTTTCCAGTAATAGATCTCACTTCATCCAAATGAGTTCCCAACGAAGGGTCAAAAACATCTTGATTGAGAATGCCTTCGAAGCTCCGTGTAACCTAATCCTCAATTGGACTAGTGAGACCCAGACTAAAATTATGAGCACTCTCGAACTGCTGAGCAAGTTTTTGAGCCTTTCCGCCATTTGTTAATAAAATTTTATTTCCCTCTTTAAGCGCTGGAATTGGCTTTTGAGATTTCTTAAGAATTTTCGTTAAATTCCAAAAGGGTTTCGAACTGGGATCCAACTTCGAGACATTATTCTCAAAGTTGGTATTTGTCAGAATAGCGAAACGTTTTTTAATTTCATTTTGCAAATCTCGCCAAATAACTTTCAACGCGGGATCGCGAACTCTTTGGTATTGCCTTCTTCTCACATTTTAAGACGGATCAGTAGCTGAAGATCGTCGTCAATAATAATGGAGTTGAATTTAATTTCACATTTCGAATTGCAATGCCTCTGGCTTCGACAATTAAATCTGTCAAAGATACGAGAGCATTATCAATATCACTTTTGGTATCGAGAGGAATATCAACATCAAAATTCCTATCGATATACGTTTTATATAAATCCCAATCAGCTCTATGATAATTAAAAGTAGAGCTGATTGGATTATAAATGGCTTCTTGTGATATTTCAAATGTCACAGGAAGGTGATCAGAGTCAAAGTCAGCATGAGTTACCAATTGGCTACACAGCTGACTTGAATCCGTTAAAACTAAATCAATTGTAGAAGGATTTCGACTGGAAGAAAAACAAGTTGGTCCATTGGGATATTGAATAGTATAATATCCCGCAGAACAATCTTCAAATAAAATTTTACCATTGGAATTGCTTTGAGCATTATTCCATGAACGGTGTTTGGCATTGAAGTCACCAATTACGAAGAATTTTGATTTGTTGCGAGTCAGAATTTGAAGATCAGCTTTCAACAAATTCTTTTGCTGCCCATTGCATTGAAAGGGCAAGTAGGCTGCAATGAAGGAAAATTGTCCAAAATTTGTTTCAACAGAAACTCCCAAGGTTCCAAAAACTTTGGTTTCAAACGAAGAAAATAATTTATGTTTGATACGTCTATTAATGACAATGGCGACCCCACCACAGGCGCTGTCAAGACGATCATTTCTGTAGATAAAATAGTTTGGATCTCTTTTAATGGAGAGTCCTGGTTTTAAATACGTTTCAGTTATAATGGCAATATGCACATTATGAACTGAAAGGAAGTTGAATAATTCATCTTCCTTACCCTTTAGAGAGCGGGCATTCCAATTTAGAACTTTCACACAATTATTTGGATCCATTGAAACGGATTTTTTGTGTGTACTTTATACCAACCTGATCAGCTTCAGGAATGGTATTTGCTTTGAACATTGCATCAATCATGTGATGCAATTGTTCAGTTAAAAAATCAAAATCGGAAGCAGTCATGCTACCTGAATCGGCAACATGACCATTATTTTCCGTTGGGACATGGGTATAAACCTCATTTTGAGAAGAGAAATTTTGTCTACCAGCAGCGATGTTT
Source organism: Armigeres subalbatus (assembly GCF_024139115.2). Taxonomy (NCBI): domain Eukaryota; kingdom Metazoa; phylum Arthropoda; class Insecta; order Diptera; family Culicidae; genus Armigeres; species Armigeres subalbatus. The sequence continues at coordinate 33,348,455 of NC_085140.1, read as the reverse complement.
GCATACGTTGGTACATTGGAAAAATTGGAATTTACTGAAGTGCTTGCTACCCGTTGACGAGCGGCAAAATTTGTTTGAGAATTGTGGTGGGTATGAATTGCTCGACCGGTAACCGGTTTCGAAATTTGAGCGTTTGAAAAATTTCTACCCGTCGAATCTGGGATCCGATTGGAATTTCCCGTCATCAATTTTGAACGGGAATTCAAAACTTTTTTGCGTGAAGGGCATTACCAGAAATTGGATTTATGATTGCCCCCACAGTTTGCGCACTTAAATTTATTGGAATCTTCTCTCACAGGACATGCGCCCTTGGCGTGAGAGGTTCCACCACAAATCATGCATTTAGCATCCATGTGACAATGTTTGGTTCCATGACCCCACTTTTGGCACTTACGGCACTGGGTAGGGTTTTGGAAATTTCCCCCAGGCCTGCGGAAATGTTCCCATGTAACACGGACATGAGACATAATACAGGCCTTTTCCAAACTTTTCATATTATTTAGTTCACTTTTGTTAAAATGAACTAAATAAAATTCTTGAGAAGTGCCCCTCTGGGAAGTACCAGAATGGGATTTCTTTTTCATCTTAATTACTTGGACTGGTGAAAATCCAATTAATTGAGAAATTTCAATTTTAATCTCATCCAGTGATTTGTCATCACTGGGGAGACCTTTCAAGACGACTTTGAACAATCGCTCAGTTTTGTCGTCGTATGTGAAGAATTTATGGCGCTTCTCAGTTAAATAGTGAAGAAGACGTTTGCGATCGTCAAAGGATCCCGGCAAAACGCGGCAGTCACCCTTCCTAGCAATCTGAAATGAAACCTTGATCCCCTGAAGGTTACTCAAGATTTCATTCCGAAAGCCAGAAAACTCGGCAACAGATACCACAATTGGCGGAATCCTTTGTTTCTTCGCATGAATCGAATCACCTGGGCTAAAGGTAGATTCGATTTGCTCAATTTCATCATTAATCAAATCGAACTGATTGCTCAGTTCGATAGGAGAAGAATTATTTCCGATATTAGAGTTAGAAGGAATATCTGAATTCTCCAGCTTCCTTCTATTTTTTCCGCGCTTGGGCAGGATGGTCTTGAAACCTTGTTTCTTTGAAGGAAGTGGAGAATTCAGAGACTCCCCCTTCCTCTTGTTTTTGTTAATACTCATTGCTGAGCGTGGAGACGTGACCTTCTAAGAGGTTTTTTCCCAGAACGGTGTCCCTGCAGGATTACCACCGCTTGTCGGAATTTTACTTCCGCAAGCGGGTCCAACGTAAAACGAAGGCACGGGTCCTTGCAAAGATCGTAACGGGATCAGTGGGTACAAATAGCGCTAAGAAGCACCGTTGAAATTAAAATAGCTTCGGGTAGTATTAAAAACTTCCTTCCGCAAAGAGAGAAAGAACCGCACAGCACGAAAGCACGATGCGGTCTGACCTTCCCGGCTTAAAAGTGAGATGGCTTAAGCGCCACTCCCGAGGGAGACCATCCACCAATATTTGGGTTGCCCGACCGTTGAGACCTTTCAGGGGAAAAAGGCTCAGTTTTTAAATTTGGTCCGGGAAGTTAGATGGATGGCTGACTGAAACTGTCCGCTAAAAGAAACGCTACTAATGCGATTTGTGAATAAAATTACCCAGAAGCTAGTCTGTGGCGTGAATTAAATTGCCATGCGCATGAATATAATAGGTGGTGGGTACTCACAGACCTTTACATGGTGACGATGATGACGCCGCCGGATGAGCGGAAAGGGGGTGGCGGTGAATTCGCTGCTGCTCTCTCGTTCGGTGATGAAGCTCTGTTGCCGCCGGGGGGGGTAGGCGGATTGCCTTTCTGCTGCTGGTTGGCGGTCGGTTCACTCGATCATCGGAAACTTACTTTCTTTGTGCGCGACGCGACACGTGCGTCGAGGTTTCCCTAGTCGTCACTAGGGGAACGGAAATAACGATTGCGCTGTTGATACGTCCTGCCTAGGGAGCGTAGAAAAACGGAAGCGTCCCACGTCCGGCGTGCCCCGGGAAAACTTCTGAGCCTGATGGTGGGATCAGAAATGGCCACTGGCGTTCGGTTGTGAGGTTGCGGACGGTTGAACGGCTTGGCAAGAAACCTTCAATTGCACAAAGCCACACACGATAACACATCGCCTATTAACAATCGCACACACAATGACTTGTTCTACAAACTTTGAAAAGACAGCACGGCGCGAGAACTTTGGGCCACTACTGCCTCTTCCACGGATCAGTTCGAAGTGAACTTGATCAACTTGGGAATCCTCAGATTAACCGCCAAATTGTATATTGCATCACCGGACATCACGAAGATAATTTCGTGATTCCGAAAATTACTCTCGCGCTCTAAATAATCATATTCGCGCATGTTTGCGTCTCTTTCCACGAACAGCTTCAATCATCCATCTCGCTGTTCGGCCCCAAAATCTTAAGTGGAAAGAAAACGCCAAAGGTCAACGCATCCTGAAAGGATTCCCAACGGGTCGATGCACGCGGGCGATAGCATGTGCTACAAGCCACCCGGCAGATTTGATCCATTTTTATGGGCAATTAATTCCCTCGGCCGCTCACAACGTCAGTAGGAACTCACATAATCAATTTTGTTTTGCGCTTCTTGCGAGTGTCGCTCATGAACGAAAATGAACGCTAATGCAGTGAATTTGTATTTTGGGCTCTAGACTGGTTCAACTTTTTTTTGGCAAATTACTAAATTAATTTAAATAAATAACGGATATTACGAGTAACATATATTGAACAATAAAACATGAAACGACATGCTCGTTACAAGGGTAGAGCGGTCCCAGCATCAGCATAGGTGCGCTTCATTTGGTCGAAATTTCGTGAGAAGCGGCCCAGCGGTTATCTATCAGCATCGGTGGTGGTCGTCGGCGTTCTTGCTGCAGAAAATTCGTTACCATCGATGGCGTGGGTAGCGCTTCCAACGGAAAGGTTACGGCTGAAAATTCAACATGATGGAAATCATTTTGGGTCATCGTAAAAATTGCATCTCAAGAGCACAAAATATAATTGCATGGCGATGGCAGAAGTTTGATGTCGGAAGTGGAATCACAAGCGTGCGTCGGAGGGAGTAGCTGGAGTTAATATATTCATATGAATAGTAAATTGGTAATATGACCACATTTTGACGTGAACTACGTCTAAGGGGAAGGTGAGACGAAAAAAAATTGTTTTTTCACTTTACAACATGGAAGGTACATACATATATGCCATCGTGATACTTGTAGCAAAAGTTCTCCTGAAAAACTTTGTCGAAGACACCAAGTTCGCAATTTCATTACTTATGAAGATTTATTATGCCAACAAGTTTGGGGACTTTCACAAATCACCTAATGCTGTAGGGGGAGGGAGGGGGTCTGACCAACTGTTACAAAACAAATAAACCTTCCATACAAAAAGTATTACGTGGGGGAGGGAGGGGTCCAAAATCATCAATTTTTGCGTTACGTCATTTGTGAAAGAACCATTTTAAACATGTTTGAGGTATAAGCATACAAGCATATGGAGACGCATGGTGTACGGTTCGTCAACTCCTTGTGATGGGTGATTGATTTCTTCCTGGCAAGCAAATTAGGAAATGGTTTTTTGATAAAACATTCCTTACATTCGCTTACAACTCTACAGTTCAAATATTAGCTTGAAGTTCATTACTAGTACCTACCTTGTTATGCGTATAATAGTACGTTCAGATTATGAGCTATATCTATATATATAAAACTCAATGTTTGTATGTTTGTATGTATGTTTGTATGTATGTTCCAGCATAACTTCTGAACCCATTTACCGATTTTAACCAAATTTGGAACACACATTCTTTATCTTGAGGAGACGACGATAGGGGGGGTTAGGCATGCTCTTTGGAAAAGGGGGAGGGTGTGGGGAGAGTGGTATTGCTTAGTTATCGGTCAACTCAGTGTAAATTCTGAATCCCTTGGCCGATTTCAACCAAATTTAGAACACAAATTCTTTATCTTAAGGAGGGGACGGGTCGAGCATGCATTTTGGAAAAGGGGGAGGGTATGGGGGGAGGGGTATTGCTTAATTATCGATCTACGCAGTTTAAATTCTGAACCCCTTGGCCGAATTCGACCAAATTTAGAACACAAATTCCTTATCTTAAAAATGGTACGATAGGGGGTTAAGCATGCTCTTTGGAAAAGGGGAAGGGTGTGGGGGGAGGGGTATTGCTTAGTTATCGATCAACTCAGTGTAAATTCTGAACCCCTTGGCCGATTTCAACCAAATTTTGAACACAAATTCTTTATCTTAAGGATGGGACGATAGGGGGGTTGAGCATGCTCTTTGGAAAAGGGGGAGGGTATGGGGGGAGGAGTATTGCTTAGTTATCGATCAACGCAGTTTAAATTCTGAACCCCTTGGCCGATTTCGACCAAATTCGGAACACAATTACCTTATCTTAAGAAGGAGACGATAGGGGGCTAAGCATACTCTTTGGAAAAGTAGGAGGGTGTGGGGGAGGGGTATTGCTTAGTTATCGATCAACTCAGTGTAAATTCTGAACCCCTTGGCCGATTTCAACCAAATTTTGAACACAAATTCTTTATCTTAAGGATGGGACGATAGGGGGGTTGAGCATGCTCTTTGGAAAAGGGGGAGGGTATGGGGGAGGGGTATTGCTAAGTTATCGATCAACGCAGTTTGAATTCTGAACCCCTTGGCCGATTTCGACCAAATTCGGAACACAATTACCTTATCTTAAGAAGGAGACGATAGGGGGCTAAGCATACTCTTTGGAAAAGGAGGAGGGTGTGGGGGAGGGGTATTGCTTAGTTATCGATCAACTCAGTGTAAATTCTGAACCCCTTGGCCGATTTCAACCGAATTTGAAACACAAATTCTTTGTCTTACAGAGGGAACGATAGGGTGGTTAATTGTGCTCTTTGGAAAAGGAGGAGGGTATGGGGGACGGGTATTGCTTAACTATTGATCAACGCAGTTTAAATTTTGAACCCTTGGCCGATTTCGACCAAATTTGGAACACAAATTCTTTATCTTAAGAAGGGACGATAGGGGTTAGGCATGCTCTTTGGAAAAGAGGGAGGGTGTGGGAGGAGGTGTTCTTTACAAAGAGGGAGGGTATGGGGGAGGGTATTGTTTAGCAATCGATCAACTCAATGTAAATCCTGAGCCTCATGACCGATTTGAACCAAATTTGTATCAAATATTGTCTGTCCTAAGGACGCGATTTTAGCGGATGTGGTTAAGTAATTTAAAAAAACGGGGAGGGTGTGGGAGAGGGGGTGTTGTTTAGTTATCGATCAACTCAGCATGACTTCTGAACCCATTTATCGATGTCCACCAAATTTGGAACCCATATTATCTGTCTAAGGAAGACTATATCAGACTGGGTATGAGTGCCATACCTAAATGAGAGAGAGGGTATATTCATTAAACGAACAGTTTAGTATACCTTTTTATCGCATAGGTCAATTCAAACCAAACACGTAAGCACGTAATCCCTACCCAAAGGAAACTATTATAGAGAGGCTGGACTTTTGGAATGGGAAGGGGGGGGGGGGGTATTGGGATTGGGTATTGTTGTTCATCGGAATAATTGTATGCCCAGTGAAAAGCAATGATTAATGTGTTTCCTTCTGAATGGTGGATGTGATTGCTTCTTCAAAAGTAGGCATTTGCCCGGAATAAGGCAATGGTGGGTGTGATCCCTTCTTTAAAAATATGCGTTGCCCGAATATGGCATCGATGAATGTTTTTCCTTCTTTAGAAATAGACGTTTTCCCGGAATAAGACCTTTCAAACCCACGATCCCTTCTTTAAAATCAGTCAATGTTTCCAAAAGCCTTCTTTTAATCAAATGATAAAGTATTGATAAGTAAACACAGCTACCCTGTAGATCAATTGGTTTTATCATTTTCCGATTGTAAAAGAAAACTGCAAACCAAACTGGCAATTCCGAGCAAGGCCGGGTACATAAAGCTAGTCACTTGATAATATCAAGTGATATAGCTCATAATCTGAACGTACTATTATACGCATAACAAGGTAGGTACTAGTAATGAACTTCAAGCTAATATTTGAACTGTCGCTATATTATAGCGAATCTTGACATGAGATGCCATATGCATTATTTCCAGTGAAAACTAGATGTACAAACACTGATGTCAAGATGCTCTATATCAAGTGATATAGCTTATAATCTGAACGTAGTCTAAGATTGACTGCCACAAGTTGCTCGTTGTCATGTAGCAATTGAATCAAATATGACTAAAAAATCCAATAAAACTGTTATAACTTTTTTATTTTATAAGTTTTTAAGTCACAATAGCCACCAAACGTCGTATTTTATTATTATCTAAAACCTTCTAGAACATGTAAAAAATGCAGAAATGAAAATGATATCTTTTTGAAAAAATCAGAAGGGTTATGTACAAGACACAACCGCCCAACGTAAACTACGTAAGACAGTTTGTTCATTGAGGATTGTAGTGCCATCATACATGAATATTTTTAGAAAATTCATTTGATTACTTATGTCACTGGTTTCGAACAAAACTAGCGTATCTTAAGATATGAAAATTGTTGGATACGACAATTGTTTAAAAAAAATTACTGTGAAAACCCAAATTTATTCCTCAGTGGTAATGATGCCTTTCTTGGATCCGAATTGCCTACATTTGGGGTTTGAAGCATTTGATGAAACATTTCAATAGAAATATTTTCCGTTTGCAACTTTTATTATTCAGAAACATTCCAATCATAGGCATATCTTGTTTTTCGTGCATCACTAGAAATCATAAAATGTCAATCATGTACCAAAACCCAATTAATTTGGTGGTGATGCGCGCGAGTAGTACACGTTGCGGACGGGAAAAGAGGGTGTGTGTTATTACAATCTAACTCCCACTGTCTGGCAGTGTCACAAGTGTTGGTAAAATCTCAAAATCTCTAATCTAATCGACGATTCAAACCATGCGTGAGTCAAATCCCATCAGAATCATGGCCCAGAGATTTGCTCATGATTCGAATCACAATTTGCATCATTGCATGATATTTACGTTCTTCATTGTTGAATGCATTGAATTAACTGTTTTTCTTCTAAAACAATGGCTAACATACGCCTCGATTGCGTTTTGACGCTTTTTAGAACGAAATCATTTTTCGGTGAGTGAGCGAAGCGATGCGATTCTGGCCGAGAAACTCAAGCGCGATGCTCCCCCTGCAGAATCGCAGGTGAGTTAGCTCGTGCATGAAATTTATTGAAATTGATTTATTCTCTGATTAGTTCTCGAGTTATGCAGAAATTTTTGGTTCATTTGTATGGGAGCCCCTCTTTCCTCCACACGCCAGATTTGGTTCCATTTGCTTGATCTCGAGTTATGATGAAATTGGTGTTTCATTTGTATAGGAGCCAGGTTTCAAAGAGGAGAGGGGTCTCGAACCATCTTAAGAACCTTCCTCGGCCCCAAAGACCTCTGCAGGCATGGGAAAAATCAAATTTTCAAATAATCGAGGATGAGCAACACTCTCATGCGATAACAAATCCAAATTATCAATTGATAAAAACTCGCTAGCGAGTGAGAATCGTTCAACAATTGTATCTTGATTTTAGCACTTACCATTACTTTTTGAACTTATTTCTCTACATAACAATAAAACACAATGCCAAGCATCAGAATGACCTTCATTGTTGACATTAAATTTGTATTGGAAAGGTTTAAATTTAATTGATAATTTTGTGTTTATTATCAATTGATTCCAAAATTTGAAAAGTTATCGCCAAGGAAAACTCGCCTACTTTTCACACCTGAGATGTTATCAAATGATAACTCCAATCATTATCGTGTGAGAATGATTCAACACAACCCTGGACCTCTGCATTCAAATTTTTACGCCGCTCGATTCAGTAGAAGAAGAAGAAGATTACCCGCTCCCACTTGACTTTGCAGAGAGTCGGAGGCCAGTAGACCTTGACCTTGCGTAGACCATAATCTTCTATATAATAAAAATGAGTTGAGATTTCCTTCCTGACGATTTAACTCGCGAACGGCTTGATCGATTTGCAAGATTTTTTCCCTAATCGATTCGTTTTGGGATCCACAAGGTTTGTATATACAAAAAGTTGGTGAATTTAACGGGGAAATGTAAAAAATCATTAGAATACTATTTTGGATCAGCTGTTGAGGAAAACAAAACAAACGGACGAAAAATGATCAAGAGTGTGGTGCTGCAAATAGTTCATTGTGACATTTCAACATCCGGACAAAGCTGGATTTGTTTCGCTAGTTTTTAATAAATATGTGTAACGGCCTTATTAGTTTTCAGTTTGCAAAAAAATGCTCAACATTTTTCCAAAGTCGTTTTTAAATATAAACATGTTTATGCAATTAAATTGCGATGATTGCATTACTAGCAAGGGCATTGGCATTGATAACAATTGAACGTCTCATGCCTGCACAAACATGCCCCTATCTGCATCACTTTTTATACACCATGCACTACATTACGCATTTTCGTTACATTTGTTTCGACCGCGGTCACTGGTCCGGCTCCTTTGTTCTACCTTTTATGCGAAACACCGCACAAAAAGCAAAGTCCAAAAGCCAACCGCACTAAACGGCGACGACCGAAACGTGACTCTTGCGGGCAAGAAAAGAGGGTGCTTCCAAAATGATCCGATACCCTATTTTAACGGCCTAACTGAAAGTTTCAGTGGATTTTACAAATTGGGAGAGAATTGGCGCGTAGAGTGGTATGTTAATCTCAAAAGTCCATCGGAAGATATAGACGCGATTAGAGTTCAAAATCTTACATGATTTCGTGACGGTCTCGAATTTGGAAATTTTCATTTGTCCCCCTGTATCCGAGTCTTCCCCTTAGACGTAGTTTACGTCGAAAAAACATTTTAAGGGGTTACCAGCATAAAACGTAAAAAATCTCTATAAGTTACGGAATTACGAACTTGGTGCACAGAAAAAAATAATGAAAACTAATCAGCGCGTAAGAAATACAGACGCGCAAAATTACACTATTCTGAGCATACATGAATCTTTTCCATCAATTTCACCCTAAACGTATGCAATTTGTATAGCATTATACCACTTGATCGAATAAATAGTGGCATAATGCTATACAAATTGCATACATCCAAGCGAAAATATCGTTTAAAATTACGCTCTTTTTGGCATTTCCTTTATGTGCATTACTTTCGTGTAAATTTCAACAACTTTTTCTATCTGTGTGTGTCGACAAAGATTTTCAGGAGAACTTTTGCTACAACTTTCATGAAGAATTAAGGTGAAGGTGGGTTGAGTACCAAAACAAAGCTTTGAAAGTATTGGTACAATAAAAACTGTCATATACTGTAGTAGTATTGGTGTCGTATTTATAAAATAACAAATAATATTAGTAGGGTGGGTCAAAAAACGACCCAGCTCCACCACGCTCACTCGATTCCGTCCTAGAAACTCCGAGTGTCCTCAAAAAACCGATTTGAACAAAAACTGGTTCAGCGCAAGCCGGTTTTTATGAAAACTAGTATGGGAAACTAAACCTTTTATTACACTGGCTACGGCGCCTCCCCTCCAAACGCTGGCGAAAAGAGATCCCACATAGCTGAAAGCAACATTCCAGAGACTTCACTGAACGAAAATCGCACCGCAGGAAAGATCCATTGATTACGTAACGCAAATATAGCATTTTATACCCCACTCACCCTTATGTCATACTTTTTGTATGAAGCATCTGCGATAGTGTAGACTAGACTAGACTAGAAGTATCTGCCCCTGGTGCGATAGATATTACAGACAAATTTTGGGTTTTTTGTTGAATTGCACGTTTCACTGATGCCTTCTGAGAAGGCTAATTATCATGCGATAGATTCGCTACCTCGATTAAAATCGACTCCCAACTATTGGAACGACCATTTAATATGGATTGTCTATGGAGTTGAAGCTCTTGAATATTTCATCCAGTCATATGGTCTCCCCCCTCGCTAGCGCCCAATGACGGAGTGCCAGAATCAGAATAATGTTAAATTCAACCTCGGCATATCAACTTTCATACAAACCTGAAACGACTTGTGCACGGTAAGCCTCTATTCAAACCAGCCCAAACCATTGGATGACACCCAATTTATAAATCATAATCGACTGAGCGTGGCAGAGCAACATTATTTTTTGAACCACCCTACTTTTTTTTTTTTTTTTTTTTTTTTTAACTAATTTTATTTGCTAATTTTCTAATACATGCATTCATCTCTTAGACTATTCGCTTATTTGCTATGTTACGCTTTTAGTTATTATTAATACATTTCAATTGCCTCTGGCAGTTAGAATTTTTTCCTCTGGTTGAATTGAACCATGTAGGAATTACAATGTTTTCAACTTAAACTAAACTTAACCTATTTTATACTAAGGGTACAAGGAGTTAATCGTTGCAATAGAAGATTGCAACGATTTTGTCTAAAATTGGAAATTATTTTGTTGGACATTTGTTGCAATGTCTCAATATTAGAAATTCTATGAAGTTCATTGGTACTATACCACGGAGGCAACTTCAGAATCATTTTCAAAATTTTATTTTGAATCCTCTTGAGTGCCTTCTTTCTGGTATTGCAGCAACTAGCCCATATTGGCACAGCATACAACATGGCAGGTCTAAAAATTTGTTTGTAAATCAAAAGTTTGTTCTTAAGACAAAGTTTTGATTTTCTGTTTATAAGTGGATATAGGCACTTAACATATTTGTTACATTTGGCTTGAAGGCCTTCAATGTGATTTTTAAAAGTTAATTTTTGAGCTAGCAGAAGTCCTAAATATTTAGCTTCGCTAGACCAATTAATTGGAACCCCATTCATAGTGACAATATGTCTGCTAGAAGGTTTCAAATAAGAAGCTCTCGGCTTATGTGGGAAAATTATAAGCTGAGTTTTGGAAGCATTCGGGGAAATTTTCCATTTTGCAAGTAAGTGGAGAAAATATCCAAACTTTTCTGCAATCTACTACAAATGACACGAAGGCTTCGCCCTTTGGCTGAAAGGCCCGTGTCATCTGCAAACAAAGATTTTTGACACCCTGGTGGTAAATCAGGTAAGTCAGAAGTAAAAATGTTATACAATATGGGCCCCAGTATGCTGCCTTGGGGAACACCAGCCCTTACAGGTAATCTATCAGATTTAGTATTCTGATAGTTTACCTGCAGCGAGCGATCTGATAAATAATTTTGGATCAGTTTAATGATGTACAGAGGAAAATTAAAATTCATCAATTTTACAATCAAACCTTCATGCCACACACTGTCAAATGCTTTCTCTATATCAAGAAGAGCAACTCCAGTCGAATATCCTTCAGATTTGTTGAGCCGAATTAAGTTCGTAACTCTTAAAGACTGATGAGTGGTTGAATGCCCATGGCGAAAACCAAATTGCTCATCAGCAAAAATAGAACTGTCATTTATATGAACCATCATTCTATTTAAAATAATCTTTTCAAACAGTTTGCTTATTGAAGAAAGCAAACTGATTGGGCGATAACTAGAAGCCTCAGCTGGATTTTTGTCCGGAACAACTTTGGCGTTTTTCCATTTATCTGGGAAGTATGCCAATTGAAAACATTTGTTAAATAAATTAACCAAAAAGGATAAAGAGCTCTCAGGAAGTTTTTTGATAAGTATGTAGAAAATACCATCATCACCCGGGGCTTTCATATTTTTAAATTTTCTAGTAATAAATCTCACTTCATCCAAATTAGTTTCCAACGAAGGGTCAAAAACATTCTCTTGGTTGAGAATGTCTTCGATGCTTCGTGTAACCTGATCTCAATTGGACTAGTGAGACCTAGACTAAAATTATGGGCACTCTCGAACTGCTGAGCAAGTTTTTGAGCCTTTTCGCCATTTGTTAATAAAATTTTATTTTCCTCTTAAAGCGCTGGAATTGGCTTTTGAGGTTTTTTAAGAATTTTCGTTAATTTCCAAAAGGGTATCGAACTGGGATCCAACTTCGAGACATTATTCTCAAAGTTGGTATTTCTCAGAATAGCGAAACGTTTTTTAATTTCATTTTGCAAATCTCGCCAAATAACTTTCAACGCGGGATCGCGAGTTCTTTGGTATTGCCTTCGCCTCACATTTTTAAGACGGATCAGTAGCTGAAGATCGTCGTCAATAATAATGGAGTTGAATTTAATTTCACATTTAGGAATTGCAATGCCTCTGGCTTCGACAATTAAATTTGTCAAAGATACGAGAGCATTATCAATATCACTCTTGGTATCGAGAGGAATATAAACATCAAAATTCCTATCGATATACGTTTTATATAAATCCCAATCAGCCCTATGATAATTGAAAGTAGAGCTGATTGGATTATAAATGGCTTCTTGTGAGATTTCAAATGTCACAGGAAGGTGATCAGAGTCAAAGTCAGCATGAGTTTCCAATTGGCCACACAGCTGACTTGAATCCGTTAAAACTAAATCAATTGTAGAAGGATTTCGACTGGAAGAAAAACAAGTTGGTTCATTGGGATATTGAATAGTATAATATCCCGCAGAACAATCTTCAAATAAAATTTTACCATTGGAATTGCTTTGAGCATTATTCCATGAACGGTGTTTGGCATTGAAGTCACCAATTACGAAGAATTTTGATTTGTTGCGAGTCAGAATTTGAAGATCAGCTTTCAACAAATTCTTTTGCTGCCCATTGCATTGAAAAGGCAAAGTAGGCTGCAATGAAGGAAAATTGTCCAAAATTTGTTTCAACAGAAACTCCCAAGGTTTCAAAAACTTTGGTTTCAAAAGAAGAAAATAATGTATGTTTGATACGTCTATTAATGACAATGGCGACCCCACCACAGGCGCTGTCAAGACGATCATTTCCCGGAGGCGAGCCAGCCTGGGGCTGCAAGTCTCCTTAATAAAGCTAATAAAAAAAAAAAAAAAACGATCATTTCTGTAGATAAAATAGTTTGGATCTCTTTTAATGGAGAGTCCTGGTTTTAAATACGTTTCAGTTATAATGGCAATATGCACATTATGAACTGAAAGGAAGTTGAATAATTCATCTTCCTTACCCTTTAGAGAGCGGGCATTCCAATTTAGAACTTTCACACAATTATTTAGATCCATTAAAACGGAGTCCGATAACAATTTTTTGTGTGTACTTTATACCAACCTGAACAGCTTCTGGTATGGTATTTGCTTTGAACATTGCATCAATCATGTGATGCAATTGTTCAGTTAAAAATCAAAATCGGAAGCAGTCATGCTACCTGAATCGGCAACATGACCGTTATTTTCCGTTGGGACATGGGTATAAACCTCATTTAGAGAAGAGAAATTTGGTCTACCAGCAGCGATGTTTGCATACGTAGAAAAATTGGAATTTACTGAAGTGCTTGCTACCCGTTGACGAGCGGCAAAATTTGTTTGTGAATTGTGGTGGGTATGAATTGCTCGACCGGTAACCGGTTTCGAAATTTGAGCGTTTGAAAAATTTCTACCCATCGAATCTGGGATCCGATTGGAATTTCCCGTCATCAATTTTGCACGGGAATTCAAAACTTTTTTGCGTGAAGGGCATTCCCAGAAATTGGATTTATGATTACCCCCACAGTTTGCGCACTTAAATTTTTTGGAATCTTCTCTCACAGGACATGCGTCCTTGGCGTGAGAGGTTCCACCACAAATCATGCATTTAGCATCCATGTGACAATGTTTGGTTCCATGACCTCACTTTTGGCACTTACGGCACTGGGTAGGGTTTTGGAAGTTTCCCCCAGGCCTGCGGAAATGTTCCCATGTAACACGGACATGAGACATAATACAGGCCTTTTCCAAACTTTTCATATTATTTAGTTCACTTTTGTTAAAATGAACTAAATAAAATTCTTGAGAAATGCCCCTCTGGGAAGTACCAGAGTGGGATTTCTTTTTCATCTTAATTACTTGGACTGGTGAAAATCCAAGTAATTGAAATTTCAATTTTAATCTCATCCAGTGATTTGTCATCACTGGGAGACCTTTCAAGACGACTTTGAACAATCGCTCAGTTTTGTCGTCGTATGTGAAGAATTTATGGCGCTTCTCAGTTAAATAGTGAAGAAGACGTTTGCGATCGTCAAAGGATCCCGGCAAAACGCGGCAGTCACCTTCCTAGCAATCTGAAATGAAACCTTGATCCCCTGAAGGTTACTCAAAATCTCATTCCGGAAGCCAGAAAACTCGGCAACAGATACCACAATTGGCGGAATCCTTTGCTTTTTCGCATGAATCGAATCACCTGGGCTAGAGGTAGATTCGATTTGCTCAATTCATCATTAATCAAATCGAACTGATTGCTCAGTTCGATTGGAGAAGAATTATTTCCGATATTAGAGTTAGAAGGAATATCTGAATTCTCCAGCTTCCTTCTATTTTTTCCGCGCTTGGGCAGGACGGTCTTGAAACCTTGTTTCTTTGAAGGAAGTGGAGAATTCAGAGACTCCTTCCTCTTGTTTTTGTTAATACTCATTGCTGAGCGTGGAGACGTGACCTTCTAAGAGGTTTTTCCCAGAACGGTGTCCCTGCAGGATTACCACCGCTTGTCGGAATTTTACTTCCGCAAACGGGTCCAACGTAAAACGAAGGCACGGGTCCTTGCAAAGATCGTATCGGGATCAGTGGGTACAAATAGCGCTAAGAAGCACCGTTGAAATTAAAATAGCTTCGGGTAGTATTAAAAACTTCCTTCCGCAAAGAGAGAAAGAACCGCACAGCACGAAAGCACGATGCGGTCTGAACCACCCTACTTATTAGTTTGCTGCTGCCGGTGCCGGTTCACCGCGGTGTTTACATTCGCTCCGCGATCAGTTTTTAATCGTTTTTTCGGGCAAAAATAGCAGTTTATATTAAGTTTTCGGTGTAAACAAGTGACTGATTTCGAAAAGTGATGTTTAATTTGCATTCCATCAACTTTTCGGGCAGCTCATGTGCAGAGAAGTGAGTAAAAATTTGATTTTTTGCGTGCCCTTTGAGAAGAAGTGAAGTGCAGTGATAAACCCACCAAATCGCGAACCGCTTTTAAATCGGCACGAAACTGCTGATTTAGGATAATATTCAAGCCGAAATACAAAGGACTCTTTGGATAAACATGTCCATTATCATAGGAAGTGAATAAATATGCTGTGAACAGGTTAGTAATTTCAATATTAGACTTTTATTCGATGCTGTTCGATGCATCCGAATGTTGGTGGGAGAGGAGTGCGGGAGGTGTGGGGTTGACCCGTGGAAGGTCCGGTGCCATATTGACTGCCATCGTGGTACTCTTCCAACTATGTCCTTAAACCTTATATGTTACAAAGTGGAAAAAAATAGTTTTTCATCTCAGTTTTAGGAGGTAATACCTCCAAAAAAGCACATAGCTTACTGATTAAATGTCTCGAACGCTAAATTGCATAATAAAGGAACTAAGGTACACCGGGGCAAGTTGAAACGGTTTTTTCAAAATTGAAATTCGAAGTGCTGTAAAAAAATCACCCTTTGATATATTTTGAATCCATTTGCAGTGTTTGCTAGTTTGGGCCAAAGATTATACATAAAAAATAAGCTACCTTAACAAACTATTTTATAAATATTTTGTATATTTAAATTATTTTTTTATATGCATCGTTTCAACTTGCCCCGCGTATCGGGGCAAGTTGAAACACTGCGTTATATTCAGACATAAGCTAATTAAGCCGTTAGCCATAAGCCGTTATAATAACAAAATGTATGTACTCAGTGAGACTCAAGAAGCACGAGGTTGTAAAGGTGACTATAATACTGCCTGGATTCGCATAAGAGTCCCATGTAAGTTTTTGACGCTTTTGATTTTCTTTCAGAAATTAGCTTAAAATTGTCTCCTGTTTAAGAAAAACTAATAAAATAGTAGGCTTTGTTCTAGAAATTTGAAAATAAATCCCACTTTAGTTGTCTCATCTTGATATTTACTCGCATAAAAATC
Source organism: Armigeres subalbatus (assembly GCF_024139115.2). Lineage (NCBI taxonomy): Eukaryota > Metazoa > Arthropoda > Insecta > Diptera > Culicidae > Armigeres > Armigeres subalbatus. Next base: position 33,332,468 of record NC_085140.1, on the reverse strand, counting down.
ACATTGAAAGGTACTCTTTAACACAAAAAATAAACTTAAGTATGGTCCATTTAATTGTCCCACAGCAATAAATACAGGTAAAGAATATTAAGTAAAATTTTTGTAAATATATCAATTTTTTTCAATTTATTAGATTCTTTTTGTGTTTCTCCATGTAAAACAAGTTTGATAAATTCAACGGCAAATTCCTCAAGTCGAAGAAAATGGGCAGTGTACAACAAAGTCACAAGTGTATTTTCAGAGACCAAATTCTGGAGAACGCACTGAGCTGAAAATTTATCAAATCGATTCGCTCCTATTTGGTGACCACTCGGATTACTATTCAGGATGGTCCATTATTTGGTTCACTTGTATGTATTTATATTGTGCACTTGATTAATTCAATTGTGGCTTCTTCATAAATGCACATTAACCAGCCATCATATCTCTCATAAACTCTTCGATTGGAGAAATAGGCAGCTGGGGAAGTGAAAGGTGAAGTTAACGAAATGTTACATACTCTATGTTTTATTTTTCTGAGAGTCAGTGCTCACTCTGCTCAGTAGATTAAGAATCTCAAAACTGCAGTTTGATCATGACCCCTTTTAATTCTTTTCATTCATTGTAGGAGAGACGCATTCATGACGGAATGGCCGGAAATTTCTTAAATTTATTTTCAGAAGTTTACGTGTTTTTATAAATTTGTGTTTTTCGAATGTATGTATTTACGGACCATGTTGAATTCTGGAAAAAAAATTACTTTTGATTGCGAGGGTGACGTTTTGAATCTTTGTTTCAACTTGCCCCGCACCACGCATTTCTATTTGCCCCGAAGAGTTGAACATGCGGAGCAATATCAAACAACCAAAATACAAAAATTAAAACGAGTCTTTCATCGATTTTTCATAATCATTATGCTTATTCATCACCTACCGTGAAAATTTGATGAAAAATCTCTTCCAAACATTTCAAACATTTCAAATAGTTGGTTTGGATTTTGCAAAAGGCGAAAAATAAACAATGGCAGGGATTATTTTTGAAAGCTGCAATCTTTCGGGAATGGCAGTCAGAAGGTGCGTTTAGGGGAGTAGTTTGTTGAAAAAAATAATCAGAGAATTCGGTCATTTCCTATCTAAAATACAGCTTCTGTTTCAACTTACCCCACATTTCAACTTGCCCCGGTGTACCTTATTAAATAAACGCGCTAAAGCTATGTCCGTTTAGAATCCGGAATAATAAAATCATCTCTATCTCGGTAACGGATTGACGTACAAATAAGGTTTATACTTCAAAAACCCCAGATTAATCCACCTAGCGGTGATGGTGCCTTTCTCGACAATTCTTGCAGCGGTCACTTTCCGTGCCGCTGCAATACAATAAATGATTCCGGATTCTAAATGGACCTAGGTTCAGAAACTCGATTTTTGCCACTGCACAGTTTTTTGTTGTTTCCGTAAAAGCGCATACTATGATGTAAAATAAAGCGTCGCTTTGGGTGTTTTCGTGTTGGGATTTCCGCGCATCAAATAGGTACTAAAGTGGTTGACTGCTAGCGCCTCTGCAGGAAAAACGATTGCATTTAATAGAGTAAGATCAGCAGAATAAAAATAAAAGGGATCGCTTCGCAAGATCCGTATTGAACTATTTACGGTGGCTGCCTGGTTAGTCGGTCTGTTTTAAAATAAATATTTAGTTAAAAAAACAGCTGTACAGATTATGATCCTATTATAATTAGAAATCCTTCCACGTTCATCATTTTATCATATTTTTCGTTGCTTTCAGTGCAATACAGTCCCGAGCGTCTAGCCATATCAAAATTTCAACTCATTTATATCAAAGGTTGTTATTTAAAACAACGTGTGTTATAATTAGATAATTCGATGAAAATGTATCTTCGACCAGTTTAATGCTATATCATTATTCGTAATTGATTTTTTTTTGAAACAAATTTTACGACCGTGATTGTAATGAATGATCGCGTGACCTCTCTCAATAAAAATGAAAATCTTAGTACTGGTCAGTTCTACTCAAAGTATGAGGGAGTAGATAATCGAAAGATAATTGAAAACCAACAGATGGTAAGCCGTTCACTAGGGAGCGATGGCAATAGCAATAGAGTGTGAAAGAAAGGTATGAAGACCATCTATTGAACAGCACACAATCGAAGCGGGAATATTCTTGCCTAAAGCCTGTCTTGGCACGGTGGTTTCCATACCACTAACCAAGCCGTCCACAACCAGGACGTTGTTATTATCTTGGTGACTCGCACATAACAAAATATTGCAAGATTGAGTTTTGCTCTGGTAAGGTACTCTAGCCGTTCTACCTACGAACAAATTGTGACAACCATTTGCCCTTAGAGCGTGAGTGTTTTACTGTTTTTCTTTTTTCGCATGGCTACACATAGGGGCTGTCAACTTACGTATTTACGATTCATCTGCCTAAATTGAGAAAACGAGAAGGTTGTATCAAAGATACGACCGTAAATTGAACAGTGCGTGCGTTTGACAGTTTTCCCATGTGAAAACTACACTGACAAAAATCCAATCATATCCATTATGTGTGGCACACATAAATTTTGAGTATAGCATTTCCCACATAACGGCTATGTGAATTCGTATATCATATATGTGGAAACACACATAACCCTTATTAACTAATAACCTTTATGTGGATTCTCCTATAGCGGGTGGTTATTAACGCACACATAAAAATTATTTGTAAATTTCTTTAGATTTTTGCCAATTGAAATGTTTGGATTTTTATTCGTGTACTAGGGTAAAGTGTCCAATAGTGGACCCCCAACCAATAGTGGACCCTTCAGCTATTTTTGCATTATTACAGCATTATATATCGTACAGATCGCGATCTGTACAGTTTAGGATAAACTGCGAATCGGATCATACTTTTTCGCTTTCCATTCCATTTTAGATTTGTTGCAGCGTTCAGTTATCAAAACAGTAAACTAACTACTTTTACACAGAGCAAAGTTTTATTTGCACTTCTCGTTAGTTTACCGTCCCTTCTTCCCTATCCATCCACCACCATCCGTCCAGTCCCTTGTTGAATCCCTTCAATGACCTATTTGGCCTGTGTTGCTGATACTACAGTAAGGACGTCGATGACAGAAAATACATTAAAATCGTTTATGATTGTTAAATAAGCCTTGCGATCCTTCGGGAAGCAAAAACAGAAATTGTAAAGCAAGTTATGTCAGAAGTAATTCTGGCACAAGTCAAGCTAGATAGCGTTTTGACGGGCCTAGAATTTATATCCAAAATTACCCAACCATTTCTTTGCTCAATAATACCAAACGCTACAGTTTTCGAATAAACACAAAACGCGATGGGGAACATTTTCCTGCATAAAATTTTATTCATTACATTCAGAATTACATTTGCACTGCTTATTTTTTACCTTGACCTTTGTTCTCTTCATTGGATTGTTTTATTGCTTCTTTTATAATTTCCGCCCTCTCATCACCCTTGGCATTTGGATTGGAATTGATAGCTTGGCGAATTGCAGCGCCGTGTTCGTCGTTTTTGTTCGGCATTTTTACCTAAAAATGAAAGTAATTAGCGTGAATATTACTCGCGAATGATTGTTTATCGTGGTAGTTTTTATGTATGTCCGAAATTTTACCGATACTGATTCTAATTTTGAAACTGTCAAACTGTCAAAATTACTCACAATTTCCTGGATTCTATTGGGGTTACTATTCTCTTCCAGAACTCAGATATGAATGATGTATTTTTCAGCTTCATTCATGCCTTATATAGGAACCGAATCGATAATAATATACACACTCAGTTCAGCTCGGCTTTTTTTCATTCTTTTGCCGAGATCCGCACAGCCGAGCGCTCGGTTTGAGAATTTCTGCTGATGTATCAGCTGAAAAAGTAATTTGTTTACTGCGGCACTCAAGGGAGCTGCCGTAATCATACATCTATTTAGCCGATATTTCAGCAAACGAACTTAAACCGAGATTTGCACAGCCGAGATCGGTGAAAAAATTTAAGTGTGTATACCTATATATAAAGAACATAAGGAAAGAAGTATTGACAACACCGACGCACTGGCTGCAGTTTTGGTTTGACTGAGCTAGCAAAAACGTCGCATTGCAACAAAGTAGTATCATGCTGAAGGCGAACGGCTGTTGCATCTGTATTTTTAATCGCGGGGGTTCCCGCGTGTAATTCAAACTGGTAGCAAAGGATTGAGTAACTTTCATAATCAAGCTGGTCTTCCAAATGCATTAGAAAATCCTACAGGCAATCTATTATCATTGAATGACCACAGATTCAAACTTTTTTTTAACCGGAATCTCAGCAATATGTTCAACTTTTACCGAGATTCGCACAGCCGAGATATCAAACATGCTGAGAATCAGCGAATAATGTGCTGAAACCCAGCTAACAAGCCTCATTTCTGACGGAGTTTTTACTTCAAATTCGAAAAGAATTTTTTTCGAAATTCAAAAAGAGAATTTCGAATTCGGAGAATTTTTTTTTCGAAATTCGGAGAATTTTTTTTTCGAAATTCGGAGAATTTCTTTCGAAATTCGGAGAATTTCTTTCGAAATTCGGAGAATTTCTTTCGAAGTTCGGAGAATTTCTTTCGAAGTTCGGAGAATTTCTTTCGAAATTCGGAGAATTTCTTTCGAAATTCGGAGAATTTCTTTCGAAATTCGGAGAATTTCTTTCGGAATTCGGAGAATTTCTTTCGAAATTCAGAGAATTTCTTTCGAAATTCGGAGAATTTCTTTCGAAATTCGGAGAATTTCTTTCGAAATTCGGAGAATTTCTTTCGAAATTCGGAGAATTTCTTTCGAAATTCGGAGAATTTCTTTCGAAATTCGGAGAAATTTCTTTCGAAATTCGGAGAATTTCTTTCGAAATTCGGAGAATTTCTTTCGAAATTCGGAGAATTTCTTTCGAAATTCGGAGAATTTCTTTCGAAATTCGAAGAATTTCTTCCAATATTTGGAGAATTTCTTTCGAAATCCTGAGAATTTCTTTCGAAATTCGGAGAATTTCTTTCGAAATTCGGAGAATTTCTTTCGAAATTCGAGAATTTCTTTCGAAATCGGAGAATTTCTTTCGAAATTCGGAGAATTTCTTTCGAAATTCGGAGAATTTCTTTCGAAATTCGGAGAATTTCTTTCGAAATTCGGAGAATTTCTTTCGAAATTCGGAGAATTTCTTTCGAAATTCGGAGAATTTCTTTCGAAATTCGGAGAATTTCTTTCGAAATTCGGAGAATTTCTTTCGAAATTCGGAGAATTTCTTTCGAAATTCGGAGAATTTCTTTCGAAATTCGGAGAATTTCTTTAGAAATTCGGAGAATTTTTTTCGAAAATTTCTTTCGAAATTCGAAGAGAATTTCTTCCGAAATTCGAAGAGAATTTCTTTCGAAATTCGAAAAGAATTTCTTTCGAAATTCGTAGAGTTTCTTTCGAAATTCGAAGAAAATTCGAAGAGAATTTCTTTCGAAATTCGAAGAGAATTTCTTTCGAAATTCGAAGAGAATTTCTTTCGAAATTCGAAGAGAAAATCTTTTGAAATTCGAAAAGAAAATCTTTTGAAATTCGAAAAGAATTTCTATCGAAATTCGAAGAAATTTTTTTTTCAAAATTTTGAGAAAATTTCTTTCGAAATTCGAAGAGAATTTCTTTCCAAATTCTAAGAGAATTTCTTTCGAAATTCGGAGAGAATTTCTTTTAAAATTAGAAGAGAATTTCTTTTGAAATTCGAAGATAATTTCTTTCGAAATTCGAAGAGAATTTCTTTCGAAATTCGAAAAGAATTTCTTTCTACATTCGAAGAGAATTTCTTTCTAAATTCGAAAAGAATTTCTTTCTAAATTCAAAGTGAATTTCCTTCGAAATTCGAAGAGCATATCTTTCGAAATTCGATGAGAATTTTTTTCTAAATTCGAAGAGAATTTCTTTCGAAATTCGAAGAGAATTTCTTTCGAAATTCGAAGAGAAGTTCTTTCGAATTTCGAAGAGAATTTCTTTCGAAATTCGAAGAGAATTTCTTTCGAAATTCGAAGAGAATTTCTTTCGAAATTCGAAGAGAATTTCTTTCGAAATTCGAAGAGAATTTCTTTCGAAATTCGAAGAGAATTTCTTTCGAAATTCGAAGAGAATTTCTTTCGAAATTCGAAGAGAATTTCTTTCGAAATTCGAAGAGGAAATCTTTTGAAATTCGAAAAGAATTTCTATCGAAATTCAAAGAAATTTTTTTTCAAAATTTTGAGAGAATTTCTTTCGAAATTCGAAGAGAATTTCTTTCCAAATTCTAAGAGAATTTCTTTCGAAATTCGGAGAGAATTTCTTTTGAAATTCGAAGAGAATTTCTTTTGAAATTCGGAGATAATTTCTTTCGAATTTCGAAGAGAATTTCTTTCGAAATTCGAAGAGAATTTCTTTCGAAATTCGAAGAGAAAATCTTTTGAAATTGGAAAAGAATTTCTATCGAAATTCAAAGATTTTTTTTTTCAAAATTTTGAGAGAATTTCTTTCGAAATTCGAAGAGAATTTCTTTCCAAATTCTGAGAGAATTTCTTTCGAAATTCGGAGAGAATTTCTTTTGAAATTCGAAGAGAATTTCTTTTGAAATTCGAAGAGAATTTCTTTCGAATTTCGAAGAGAATTTCTTTCGAAATTCGAAGAGAATTTCTTTCGAAATTCGAAGAGAAGTTCTTTCGAAATTCGAAGAGAATTTCTGTCGAAATTCGAAGAAATTTCTTTCGAAATTCGAAAAGAATTTTTTTCAAAATTTTGAGAGAATTTCTTTCGAAATTCGAAGAGAATTTCTTCCGAAATTCAGAGAGAATTTCTTCCGAAATTCAGAAAGAATTTCTTTTGAAATTCGAAGAGAATTTCTTTCGAAATTCGAAGATAATTTCTTTCGAAATTCGAAGAGAATTTCTTTCGATATTCGAAGAGAATTTCTTTCGAAATTCGAAGAGAATTTGAAATTTGAAGAAAAGTTCCTTCGAAATTCGAAGAGAATTTCTTTCGAAATTCGAAGATAATTTCTTTCGAAATTCGAAGAGAATTTCTTTCGAAATTCGAAGAGAATTTCTTTCTAAATTCGAAGAGAATTTCTTTCGAAATTCGAAGATAATTTCTTTCGAAATTCGAAGAGAATTTCTTTCGAAATTCGAAAAGAATTTCTTTCTACATTTGAAGAGTATTTCTTTCGAAATGCAAAGAGAATTTCTTTCGAAACTCGAAGAGAATTTCTTTCAAAATTCGAACTGAATTTCTTTTGAAATTCGAAGAGAATTTCTCTCGAAATTCGAAGAGAATTTCTTTCGAAATTCGAAAAAAATTTCTTTCGAAATTCGAAGAGAATTTCTTTCGAAATTTGAAAAGAATTTCTTTTTAAATTCGAAAAGAATTTCTTTTTAAATTCGAAGTGAATTTCTTTTGTAATTCGAAAAGAATTTCTTTCGAAATTCGAAAAGCATTTATTTCAAAATTCGAAAAAAAATTCTTTTGAAATTTGGCGATATTTTTTTCGAAATTCAAAATCATTTATTTCAAAATTCTAAAAAAATTTCGAAGTTCGAAGAATTTCTTTCGAAATTCGAAGAATTTCTTTCGAAATTCGAAGAATTTCTTTCGAAATTCGAAGAATTTCTTTCGAAATTCGAAGAATTTCTTTCGAAATTCGAAGAATTTCTTTCGAAATTCGAAGAATTTCTTTCGAAATTCGAAGAATTTCTTTCGAAATTCGAAGAATTTCTTTCGAAATTCGAAGAATTTCTTTCGAAATTCGAAGAATTTCTTTCGAAATTCGAAGAATTTCTTTCGAAATTCGAAGAATTTCTTTCGAAATTCGAAGAATTTCTTTCGAAATTCGAAGAATTTCTTTCGAAATTCGAAGAATTTCTTTCGAAATTCGAAGAATTTCTTTCGAAATTCCAAGAATTTCTTTCGAAATTCCAAGAATTTCTTTCGAAATTCCAAGAATTTCTTTCGAAATTCCAAGAATTTCTTTCGAAATTCAAAGAATTTCTTTCGAAATTCGAAGAATTTCTTTCGAAATTCGAAGAATTTCTTTCGAAATTCGAAGAATTTCTTTCGAAATTCGAAGAATTTCTTTCGAAATTCATAGAAATTTCTTTCGAAATTCGAAGAATTTCTTTCGAAATTCGAAGAATTTCTTTCGAAATTCGAAGAATTTCTTTGGAAATTCGAAGAATTTCTTTCGAAATTCGAAGAGAATTTCTTTCGAAATTCGGAGAGAATTTCTTTCGAAATTCAAAGAAAATTTCTTTCGAAATTCGAAGAAAGTTTGTTTTGAAATTCGGAGAGAATTTCTTTCGAAATTCGAAGAGAATTTCTTTCGAAATTCGAAGAGATTTTTTTTCAAAATTTAGAGAGAATTTCTTTCGAAATTAGAAGAGAATTTCTTTCGAAATTTGAAGAGAATTTCTTTCTAAATTCGAAGAGAATTTGTTTCGAAATTCGAAGATATTTTCTTTTGAAATTCGAAGAGAATTTCTTTCGAAATTCGGAGAGAATTTCTTTCGAAATTCGAAAAGAATTTCTTTCTACATTCGAAGAGAATTTCTTTCTAAATTCGAAAAGAATTTCTTTCTAAATTCGAAATGAATTTCTTTCGAATTTCGAAGAGAATATCTTTCGAAATTCGAAGAGAATTTCTCTCGAAATTCGAAGAGAATTTCTTTCGAAATTCGAGGAGAATTTTTTTTCAAAATTTGGAGAGAACTTCTTTCGAAATTCGAAGAAAATTTCTTTCGAAATCCAAAGAGAATTTCTTTCGAAATTCGAAGAGAATTTTTTTCGAAATCAAAGAGAATTTCTTTCGAAATTCGAAAAGAATTTCTTCTGAAATTCGAAGTGAATTTCTTTCGATATTCGAAGAGAATTTCTTTCGAAATTCGAAAAGAATTTCTTTCTACATTCGAAGAGAATTTTTTCTAAATTCGAAAAGAATTTCTTTCTAAATTCGAAATGAATTTCTTCCGAAATTAGAAGAGAATTTCTTTCGAAATTTTAAGAGAATTTCTTTCCAAATTCGAAGAGAATTTGTTTCGAAATTCGAAGATATTTTCTCTTGAAATTCGAAGAGAATTTCTTTCGAAATTCGGAGAGAATTTCTTTCGAATTTCTTTCTAAATTCGAAATGAATTTCTTTCGAAATTCGAAGAGAATATCTTTCGAAATTCGAAGAGAATATCTTTCGAAATTCGAAGAGAATTTTTTTCGAAATTCGAAGAGATTTTTTTTCAAAATTTAGAGAGAATTTCTTTCGAAATTAGAAGAGAATTTCTTTCGAAATTTGAAGAGAATTTCTTTCCAAATTCGAAGAGAATTTGTTTCGAAATTTAAAGATATTTTCTTTTGAAATTCGAAGAGAATTTCTTTCGAAATTCGGAGAGAATTTCTTTCGAAATTCGAAAAGAATTTCTTTCGAAATTCGAAAAGAATTTCTTTCGAAATTCGGAGAGAATTTCATTCGAAATTCGAAAAGAATTTCTTTCTACATTCGAAGAGAATTTCTTTCTAAATTCGAAAAGAATTTCTTTCTAAATTCGAAAAGAATTTCTTTCTAAATTTGAAGTGAATTTCTTTCGAAATTCGAAGAAAAGTTCTTTCGAAATTCGATGAGTATTTCTTTCGAAATTCGAAGAGAATTTATTTCGAAATTCGAAGAGAATTTTTTTCGAAATCAAAGAGAATTTCTTTCGAAATTCGAAAAGAATTTCTTCTGAAATTCGAAGTGAATTTCTTTCGATATTCGAAGACAATTTCTTACGAAATTCGAAGAAAATTTCTTTTGAAATTCGAAGAGAATTTCTTTTGAAATTGGAAGATAATTTCTTTCGAATTTCGAAGAGAATTTCTTTCGAAATTCGAAGAGAATTTCTTTCGAAATTCGAAGAGAAAATCTTTTGAAATTCGAAAAGAATTTCTATCGAAATTCAAAGAAATTTTTTTTCAAAATTTTGAGAGAATTTCTTTCGAAATTCGAAGAGAATTTCTTTCCAAATTCTGAGAGAATTTCTTTCGAAATTCGGAGAGAATTTCTTTCTACATTTGAAGAGTATTTCTTTAGAAATGCAAAGAGAATTTCTTTCGAAACTCGAAGAGAATTTCTTTCAAAATTCGAACTGAATTTCTTTTGAAATTCGAAGAGAATTTCTCTCGAAATTCGAAGAGAATTTCTTTCGAAATTCGAAAAAAATTTCTTTCGAAATTCGAAGAGAATTTCTTTCGAAATTTGAAAAGAATTTCTTTTTAAATTCGAAAAGAATTTCTTTTTAAATTCGAAGTGAATTTCTTTTGAAATTCGAAAAGAATTTCTTTCGAAATTCGAAAAGCATTTATTTCAAAATTCGAAAAAAAATTCTTTTGAAATTTGGCGATATTTTTTTCGAAATTCAAAATCATTAATTTCAAAATTCTAAAAAAATTTCGAAGTTCGAAGAATTTCTTTCGAAATTCGAAGAATTTCTTTCGAAATTCGAAGAATTTCTTTCGAAATTCGGAGAATTTCTTTCGAAATTCGAAGAATTTCTTTCGAAATTCGAAGAATTTCTTTCGAAATTCGAAGAATTTCTTTCGAAATTCAAAGAATTTCTTTCGAAATTCGAAGAATTTCTTTCGAAATTCGAAGAATTTCTTTCAAAATTCGAAGAATTTCTTTCGAAATTCGAAGAATTTCTTTCGAAATTCGAAGAATTTCTTTCGAAATTCGAAGAATTTCTTTCGAAATTCGAAGAATTTCTTTCGAAATTCGAAGAATTTCTTTCGAAATTCGAAGAATTTCTTTCGAAATTCGAAGAATTTCTTTCGAAATTCGAAGAATTTCTTTCGAAATTCGAAGAATTTCTTTGGAAATTCGAAGAATTTCTTTCGAAATTCGAAGAGAATTTCTTTCGAAATTCGGAGAGAATTTCTTTCGAAATTCAAAGAGAATTTCTTTCGAAATTCGAAGAAAGTTTTTTTTTAAATTCGAAGAGAATTTCTTTCGAAATACGAAGAGAATTTCTTTCGAAATTCGAAGAGATTTTTTTTCAAAATTTAGAGAGAATTTCTTTCGAAATTAGAACAGAATTTCTTTCGAAATTTGAAGAGAATTTGTTTCTAAATTCGAAGAGAATTTGTTTCGAAATTCGAAGATATTTTCTTTTGAAATTCGAAGAGAATTTCTTTCGAAATTCGGAGAGAATTTCTTTCGAAATTCGAAAAGAATTTCTTTCTACATTCGAAGAGAATTTCTTTCTAAATTCGAAAAGAATTTCTTTCTAAATTCGAAATGAATTTCTTTCGAAATTCGAAGAGAATATCTTTCGAAATTCGAAGAGAATTTCTCTCGAAATTCGAAGAGAATTTCTTTCGAAATTCGAGGAGAAATTTTTTTCAAAATTTGGAGAGAACTTCTTTCGAAATTCGAAGAAAATTTCTTTCGAAATCTAAAGAGAATTTCTTTCGAAATTCGAAGAGAATTTTTTTCGAAATCAAAGAGAATTTCTTTCGAAATTCGAAAAGAATTTCTTCTGAAATTCGAAGTGAATTTCTTTCGATATTCGAAGAGAATTTCTTTCGAAATTCGAAAAGAATTTCTTTCTACATTCGAAGAGAATTTTTTTCTAAATTCGAAAAGAATTTCTTTCTAAATTCGAAATGAATTTCTTCCGAAATTAGAAGAGAATTTCTTTCGAAATTTTAAGAGAATTTCTTTCCAAATTCGAAGAGAATTTGTTTCGAAATTCGAAGATATTTTCTTTTGAAATTCGAAGAGAATTTCTTTCGAAATTCGGAGAGAATTTCTTTCGAATTTCTTTCTAAATTCGAAATGAATTTCTTTCGAAATTCGAAGAGAATATCTTTCGAAATTCGAAGAGAATATCTTTCGAAATTCGAAGAGAATTTCTTTCGAAATTCGAAGAGATTTTTTTTCAAAATTTAGAGAGAATTTCTTTCGAAATTAGAAGAGAATTTCTTTCGAAATTTGAAGAGAATTTCTTTCCAAATTCGAAGAGAATTTGTTTCGAAATTCAAAGATATTTTCTTTTGAAATTCGAAGAGAATTTCTTTCGAAATTCGGAGAGAATTTCTTTCGAAATTCGAAAAGAATTTCTTTCGAAATTCGAAAAGAATTTCTTTCGAAATTCGGAGAGAATTTCTTTCGAAATTCGAAAAGAATTTCTTTCTACATTCGAAGAGAATTTCTTTCTAAATTCGAAAAGAATTTCTTTCTAAATTCGAAAAGAATTTCTTTCTAAATTTGAAGTGAATTTCTTTCGAAATTCGAAGAAAAGTTCTTTCGAAATTCGATGAGTATTTCTTTCGAAATTCGAAGAGAATTTCTTTCGAAATTCGAAGAGAATTTTTTTCGAAATCAAAGAGAATTTCTTTCGAAATTCGAAAAGAATTTCTTCTGAAATTCGAAGTGAATTTCTTTCGATATTCGAAGACAATTTCTTACGAAATTCGAAGAAAATTTCTTTCGAAATTCGAAGAGAGTTTCTTTAGAAATTCGAAGAGAGTTTCTTTCGAAATTCGAAGAAAATTTCTTTCGAAGTTCGAAGAGAATTTATTTCGGAATTCGAAGAGAATTTGTATTGAAATTCGAAGAGAATTTGTTTCGAAATTTCGAAGAGAATTTCTTTCGAAATTCGAAGAGAACTTCTTTCGAAATTCGAAGAGAATTTTTTTCGAAATCCGAAGAGATTTTTTTTCGAAATCCGAAGAGAATTTCTTTCAAAATTTGAAGAAAATTTCTTTCGAAATTCGAAGAAAGTTTCTTTCGAAGTTCGAAGAAAATTTCTTTCGAATTTCTAAGAGAATTTTTTTAGAAATTCAAAGAGAATTTTTTTTCAAAAGTTGGAAAGAATTTCTTTCGAAATTCGAAGAAAATTTCTTTATAAATTCGAAGAAAAAATCTTTCGAAATTCAAAGAGAATTTCTTTTGAAATTCGAAGAGAATTTCTTTCGAAATTCGAAGATAATTTCTTTCAAAATTCGAAGGGAATTTCTTTCGAAATTCGAAAAGAATTTCTTTCGAAATTCGAAGAGAATTTCTTTCACAATCCGAAGAGAATTTCTTTCGCAATTTGAAGAGAATTTCTGTCGAAATTCGAAGAATTTCTTTCGAAAATCGAAGAGATTTTCTTTCAAAATTCGAAGAGAATTTTTCTCTAAATTCGAAGTGAATTTCTTTCGAAATTCGAAGAGAATTTCTTTCGAAATTCAAAGACTTTTTTTTCGAAATTCTAAGAGAATTTCCTTCACAATTCGAAGAGAATTTCTTTCGAAATTCGAAGAAAATTTCTTTCGAAATTCGAAAAAAACAAAAAATTGCAATTTGTAATTTATTCATCAAAATGATTGATTTGAAGCTAAATTTATTTTATGAAAACTTCTGCAAATTCAAAAGTTATTGTAAAGTGGCCAATTTTCTTAGAAAACCAATAAAACTAGATTCTTTTTATGTAGAAATCTTCATATTAAAAAATACCAAATTTTATAGAAAAATATTTTGACTCAGTTTTTTTTTAAATATTCACTTCTAGAACATTATTCATGAATTATATTGATTTTGTGGAAAAATAAACAATTAATCACTGCTTTAATTGATTAATACATATATGTAGATCACATTGCTTTCAAAATGTATAAAGCATTGAGTATTGCTTGGCGATTTGTCGTTTTAGTATTAACTACTGAAAAACTGTTTAGTTTAGGGATATTCATTAAATAACATACAAAGAACGTGTTTTTAATCAAATTGTGTGCCATGTCGTCGATGCGCGACTACAAAACAAAACATTGTTGATCGAAGTTGACTGGATTCGATTCCCGGTACGGACTAGGATTTTTTCAGGTTGAACATTTTCTCGACCTGGGCCTTAAAAGTATAGGAGGATGCAAAGAAGTGAATTCAAATCCACATCCCCAAAAAATGTGTAGTTTTGAAAAAAAAAAGATGATAAGTGCAACGCATGATTTTTAATCTGAATGTTCCATCTATTGGTTTATACTAATTGGATACCCTTTGTGCATATTGTCATGGGCAGGGCGCAATCGGGAACGACGATTCACTCAATCGGAAACAGTTGCCGGTTCGGTGTTGTTGGTTGCTGTCATACACGCTAAAAATGAACTACTCAAAATTGAGTCGAATCCGACTCATTTTCATTAAAAACGGGACAACTCAAAATTTGAGTAAAAGATACTACTTCAATAAAATGATGATTGCACTTAAACTAGGAGTCTGTTTGTCGTAAAATGCACTTAGATAGATAGATAAACTTGATTCGCATCTGTCGTATTAAAAATTGATGGAAGGCCAAGCTTAACTTTCGCGAAATCATCATTTTATTGAAGTAGTATCTTTTACTCAAATTTTGAGTTGTCCCGCTTTTAATGAAAATGAGTCGGATTCGACTCAATTTTGAGTAGTTCATTTTTAGCGTGTAAACAATTTCGTCTTCTTTCATCGCCATCGTCTCCACCATCCACGGCCTATCATCGTGAGAATGTTTGACGCCGTTCTCAAAACATCCTGTCCATTGGAAACGGCACGGGGGGGGGCGGGATGAGACGATGCGATGACGGTAAATTTCCATGAACCCTTTTCCATGGGAATGCGAATAGAGATGAGTGACGTTTAACGCTCGCACACTGATGTGCAATTCGGCATGTGTAAATACATGTTTGTTTTCCTTCTGCTCATAACCTCAAAATTGATCGATTCATCACAATGGTTGCGAAGGAGTCAAAAAATATATGGAAATATACTCATTTTTACCCAAATTTTGCTGAGTAGCACCATCTAGGAGTGTTTGTTTTCCTTTTATCGGCACTCACACATTCGGACGTGAGAATCTCAATGTAGGTAACGTCACCAACCATCATCTCCGTGTCTCGCCCAGGGTTGCCATTATGCCAGATATATCTGGCACTGCCAGACTTTTTGGCATCAAAAAGAGAAAAAGAGAAACCATTCACAATGCCAGACTTTTCAAATATCAGACAGATTTTTGGTGACCAGAATCGGTAGTATAAGAGTTACAGAAAATCGTCTCATAAAAGTGTGCTGCTCGGGATGCGAGTGCATTAGCAATTCAAAAACGACCGCCACTTCAACTAGCTTCAATAAACTAATGTTTTAATCATGTTCAATATTTTGTAATCAAAGTGAAGGTGTGGTTTCTGTGGATCTTGGTCCGGACTGCAGTTTATAGCCATGCAGGTTCCCCGAAATCGGTTTTAAAGGATCAAAGATGTTAAGACCAATTATTGGCATAATTTCTTGCGTAGCCTTGCGAGCAAAGGCGTAGGGTTGCTAATCCGAAGATGACGAGTTCGTTTCTCGGTCCGGTCTAGGATGCTTTCAAGTTGGAAACATTCTCGACTTCCTGTGCATAGTGAACCAATTGTACTTGCCACATATGATACATACTCATCCAAAGGCGGGCATAGAAGAGCTTTCAATCAATATCTGAGGAAATGCTAATTGATTAACAAGTTGGCCAAGTTCCAGTTGGAATGTAGAGCCATTGAAGAAGAAGTTCTTGCGTTTCGAGTTCTGGAGATGCTTACAACGTTATGTAATAAGAATCCCAATATAATATAATCACATGGTTTATTTTCATGATTTATCACATTTCCTGGTTATTAAACAATCCTATGTCGTTCTGGAAGATCCGAAACAATATGAAACTTATTTTGATGGACCTGAGTGGCAGCCAGAGATCCTTCGAAAGTTTCGAGGCATCCGAAAAAGAGGACAGTTCATAGAACTCATCCCTCTCTGAATAACGAATTATTGGTGTGCCCCATTCTCATGAACATTAGTGGCCTTCAGCCTTCATAAAAATTAAATTGGCACAATTTTGTTTGTTACAAAAATTCAATTATTCACTATATTTATCAATATTCTTTTTGAAGTAAATTTTTTTCAATAATTATTTATATTCTTTTTATAATTTATAGAACTTTTACAGCTTAGATATCATTCAACTCGATCTGAATTTTCTGAAATACTCAAATTGTTGTAAACGCCAAAAATCTTCTTTTTACGGATATAGAATTGATTTGACGAATATCTCAGGAAGCAGACCTTCTTTTAGAAGAATAACTTTGATAAACATAGATTAAAAGCAAACAGATGGTCAAAACAAAGAAATTTTTAATAGAGGTCAACATAATTAGATCATGTTTTTAGTTCGAATCACTTAATTTTAAAAATTATAAAGACAAATTTCTTCGCCAGATTTTGCCAGATTTTTAAAATGTAGCATGCCAGACTTTCCCCAAAAAGTAGTGGCAACCCTGGTCTCGCCTCGCCACACCGACAGTATCACCGTGATTGTCGAGCCATTCTGTTTACAATTAGCAAAGTTTTGTTGTCTTATAAGTTGTGGTGGTGGGTGCCGCTCAAACAGTCGACAATGGAAACGATGTTTGGATTCAGCGGGTTGGAACTGATCCAGCGGCATGTTTTGCTACTTTGGGTGTCTTCGAAGAGTTGGGTGTGTTTAGAAATTCTTCACGAGTCACAGTCAGTCACGATGAGATGGGATGTGATTTTGCTTTGCGGTTGAGGTTGATATACGAGCCCTGAAGTTATGTTTGAGTTTCAATGCCAAATTTATTTCTGTACTTGATTTTTGCGTGGATAAATTTTAACGAAGCGTACTCAAAACAATCAGAGAAAGAAAGTCTCCGAAAACGCTTTGTATTTTTGAAATATTTGTTAAATTTTTTTTAAATATTTCGTTACTCGAAAATCAATATGTTGTTTCGCATGCGTATCCAAGAAAAAATGATTACCCGATCATACTTCAAGTATTTTGCACGTAATTTATCATCGCTTTCTGTAGCAAAAACGATTTGATCCATTATCATCTCATCTCTCAACTTGCATAATGCAGCTTGCGATCGTAAACGAGTTACCAAATGATCCAGCTTCTCGTGGCGATTGAATATCATTTGACGGAATCGCAATATTTCGTACCGCAGAGAGATCTATCGCCGTGCGAAATGAATTATCCTAGAGTCCTATAAGAAGAGTAACGTCATGTGCCACGTTTGACAGGTCTCCTGCTCGTTTGGAACGCGCATTTGTATGGAACTGACAGACGATTCTGTTCCAATTCTGACACTTGACGACACTGTTATTATAGTCACTGTAAATTATCCAACACATGTGATTTTCCAAATTTAGCGGTTTGGGTGGTTTTCCTAACATCAGTACCGCCGAAGCACATGAGATATTTTAATTTTTAGTCATGATTTCCAACGGACTTGAGAGCCAAATACGCTAGAAATTGATCTTTCCAAGCTTTCCATCTGATACTTGTGTGACCATTATTATTTTCCACAAATTTTCCAATCATTACTATTTATCAACTAACTAGACTTCCATAGAATCGGTTGATTAACAATATTCTATTTTCCATACGAACGGATCACTCTGGAAATCGATAAACTTTTAAGATCCATCTTTCTGAATCAAACGAACGGATCGTTCTGATTATAAATGGATCCGAGTGCCTAGGAAAGTCAAGCGAACAGATAGCCTCGACTAAAAAATCAAACGGACGGACCGTTCTGATCTTCAACCAACTATTCAAATCTTGTAGAATAAATCCTTAGAAAAACTAAACTAATATCTTCAACTACTAGGAATTGTTAAATATCTTGGCTGTGCATATGCACAGCACATGTTTCGAAAATGGACAAATTGATATGAAACCTCCTACTCTCTAGATAGGCGTGATAACCCCTACACACCAAGACCACTTAAAGGTCACGTTTGCGGAAAAGCCATTAGAATCTGAGTACCAACCTCCACCTCGGTTAGCTCAAATTGAATATCTTTCGGATGCTTGATTTGTCCAATCTTCACATGTGCTTTACTGTTGTATATCCACAGTCAAGCGAGCACACCTTGTTTATTATTCGAAAGCATCACACTCTAGCCCCCAACAACGGTCTGGGCGGATTTGTATAGAGTGTGAATCAATCACACTCTGCTGTGTCAAAGGTTTGCTTGGCTCAAGCATTTGATGAGTTTGATTGATCTACGCATGCGGTCACGTGTACACGAACGACAAATGACGGTGGAGGACCGACACTTTCG
The DNA here is from genome assembly GCF_024139115.2 of Armigeres subalbatus. Taxonomy (NCBI): domain Eukaryota; kingdom Metazoa; phylum Arthropoda; class Insecta; order Diptera; family Culicidae; genus Armigeres; species Armigeres subalbatus. The sequence continues at coordinate 33,314,352 of NC_085140.1, read as the reverse complement.
ATGCATGGGATACCCCGCTGGTGTTTGCATGTATAAAATTGACCCAGCAACCCTCCGAGCTTCGGAATAGTATAAATCCTACTAACATAAAACGGCTCTGCATTCGCTTTAGTCGCTTGCCGTCGGAAGAATATTGCAGAAGGAAGCAACACCAACACACACCGCATTGGCTCTGACGAAAGCGAATAAACAAAATGGGGGCCGGATGATGCTTTTTTTTCACCCGGCAATGGATATAGGACGTCAAATTTAAAATGATTGTTAAAACGTTAAAACTACATGTTGGTGGTGTTAGTGGGAATGCTCTCGCCTCTCAGATTCGAAAAATCGAAGCTTTAATCTTTGTTTACAACAGCAGATAAGTCGTTTTAAAAATTTGGGGTTAAGTTATAGACAATAAAAATTGTATGGAGTTCATTGGTAGAAAATATGTTTATGAAAAAAAAATTGAGCTAACACAAGCTTCGAACCTAGAACCACTAAGTGAGAGCCTAGAACGTTACCTCTCAGCTATCTTCGTTTCTTGGGTGAGAGGTGTTTGAAGTATAATAGGTTATACGCAATTTGCACTGATCATCGGCTGCTCGTGCATTCGTGCAGCAACGCACCGGGTGCTGTGTTTAGGTTCCGTGGCATATTTAAATCATCTGACGTTGAAAAACATTACGATTGAGTTCACATCATGTGCTTTTGTGTCAAACCGGTCAATTCATTCAAATATGTCACCTAATATTCATAATGTTTTGGTGTACCGGGAAGCAACTTCAGAATCAATTTCAACATTTAATTTGAACCCTCTGTAATGCATTCTTTCTGGCGTTGCAGCAAATAATCCATGGCAAAACATGGCTGACCTAACAATTAGTTTGTAAATAGAACAATTTATTTTAGTAAATGGTTTTGATTTTTCTATAAATATTAACTTACTATATTCGTACCTTTTCGCTTGCATACCTTCTGTGTGGTTTTTGATAGTTAATTAATTCATGCTATACATAAGTCCTAATCTTGGACTTCGCTAGACCAATTAATCGAAGCCCTATTCATAGTGACAACATATCTGTTAGAAGATTTCAAATAGCATTCGGATTAAGTGGGAGAAGCTGAGTTTCGGAAGGATTCGGAGAAAATTTTCCATTTTTGCAAGTCAATGGAAAATGTATCCAAACTTTTCTACAATCATAGCATGTTTTGGATCATGTAGTAATCTAAGTTCGATCATTTAGTTTGTCAATGACTCATTCCAGAGGTAAATTTCAAAACGAATATTTTTCTACAGCTCTGCCTTATAGTTTGTTGTTTTAATTCAAATAATAACAGAGTTGAAGCACTAGTTTGTAATAACTTATACTGAATGATAACAAATTTTCAATCAGTCAGTATAAGTTACTGCAGATAGCGCTATCACTCTGTTATTAGTGCAAAAGAAACAACAATAAGGCAGAGTTGTACAAACCTCCGCACTAGAAGTCCACCATACATCACGTCCGAAATTTAACCTCTGGACTGAATTAATGACAAACTACTAAATGATCGAAAACATCCTTGCTACAATCCATAACAAACTGCACTGCAACGATTTTCGATTTCCACATACTATAATATCAGGTGTGCAATCAGTATTATATATGTAAAGTATTACACATTATTGGCACAAGTATGCTGATTTAGGTAACACCAGCTCTGTCATGAGTAATCTATCAGATTTTGTACATGCATACTTTACCTGTAAAGAGTGATTTGATAAATAATTCTGGATCAGTTTATTACAATATATACAAAAGCAAATTAAAATAAATTAATTTTAATCAAACCTTCATACCAATCACTGTGAAATGCTCTCCATATGAAGAAAAGCAACCCTAGTAGAATTCTCTTCAGATTTTATTAAATCGGATCAAATTCGTAAATCTTAGTTGAAAAGTGGTTGAATGTCAATGACAAAAACGGAACTGCTCATCAGCAAAAAATGAATTCTTATCTATATGAAGAATCATACTATTCAAAACAATAATTTTAAAAAGGCTAACTTATTGATTGGGTGACAGAAGCCTAAGCTGGATTCTGACTTCAAATCGGGAAGCACTCGAAAGTTTGTCAAATGACCAAAATTATGGATATTTTAACCAAAACTAAGGATCATATTACCGAAGTTATGGATTATAATCACGATAAAAATTGCGACAAAGCGACCGTGTGCCGCTCAAAGCGCACAAGCCCAAGTCCTGGTGTTAGGTGGGACGCTAAACAGCCCTGATACGAAGGCCCTCCGACGAGAAAGGAAGTTTGCGCCGGCCCAATAAGCCGCCTGGAAAACCAGTCACTACGAACAATATAAGAGATAATGCGACTCGATATAATCGGCAAAGCCCTAGGCGACGAATACAGGATCACGATTGGAAGCTTGGAACATGGAACTACAATTCGCTAGGTTTCGCAGGTTGCGACAGGATGCTCTACGATGAATTACATCCCCGCAACTTCGACGTCGTGGCGCTGCAAGAGATTTGCTGGACAGGGCAGAAAGTGTGGAAAAGCGGGCATCGAGCGGCTACCTTCTACCAAAGCTGTGGCACCACCAACGAGCTGGGAACCGGCTTCATAGTGCTGGGTAAGATGCGCCAACGCGTGATTGGGTGGCAGCCAATCAACGCAAGGATGTGCAAGCTGAAGATTAAAGGCCGTTTCTTCAATTATAGCATCATCAACCTGCACTGCCCACACGAAGGGAGACCCGACGACGAGAAAGAAGCGTTCTACGCACAGCTGGAGCAGACATACGATGGATGCCCACTGCGGGACGTCAAAATCGTCATCGGTGACATGAACGCACAGGTAGGAAGGGAGGAAATGTATAGACCGGTCATCGGGCCGGATAGTCTGCACACCGTATCGACTGACAACGGCCAACGATGTATACACTTCGCCGCCTCCCACGGAATGGTAGTCCGAAGCACCTTCTTTCCCCGCAAAAATATCCACAAGGCCACATGGAGATCACCTAACCAAGAAACGGAAAACCAAATCGACCACGTTCTAATCGACGATAAATTCTTCTCCGACATCACGAACGTCCGCTCTTACCGCAGTGCGAATATTGAATCCGACCACTACCTCGTTGCAGTATGCCTGCGCTCAAAACTCTCGACGGTGTACAACACGCGTCGAAGTCGGACGCCGCGGCTTAACATTGGGCGGCTACAAGACGGTAGACTAGCCCAAGAATACGCGCAGCAGCTGGAAGTGGCACTCCCAACGGAAGAGGGGAAAGTGCTGCGTACCATCTATGGTGGGGTGCAGATGGCGGACGGTACGTGGAGGAGGCGAATAAACCACGAATTGCACCAGCTGTTGGGAGAACCATCCATCGTTCACACCGCGAAAATCGGACGACTGCGATGGGCCGGGCACGTAGCCAGAATGTCGGACAGTAACCCGGTGAAAATGGTTCCCGAAAATGATCCAACGGGCACAAGAAGGCGAGGTGCGCAGCGAGAAAGGTGGATCGATCAGGTGGAATATGACTTGCGACGTGGTTGGCGACGTGTAGCCATGGACCGAGCCGAATGGAGAAGACTCTTATATACCGCACAGGCCACTTCGGCCTTAGTCTGAATAAATAAATAATAATACATTATATCAACTTTGCTCGTGTGAAGATATTATCCCTAATCAAAGAGCACTCTGGAAAGATATTATCATTTAAGCATTTGATGATGATCCTAATAGCCCGCGCGTTTCGGGTTTTCTTCACGTTGCGAGGCCGTTGCTACAACAATAGCAGTGAGAAAACGTTTCTCCATGGCGAACATTGCACTTCATTTACTGAGCAAATAGATAACTAAGATCGATATCCCAGCATATCATCAGTATCTTTGCTCAGAAGATCGAATGATGGGTCGAATCGAATTGCAATGCCTGTAAGGATCAAAATGTAGTTTTCTATGGATCATTTTCCAAACATTTATGGATCATTTGTCATCAAGGAATGTAATAAGGCATTTTATGAGACGTTTCGCGGTGGCCCGATTATTTACTTCTAATGTTTTGTTTTGGTATGATTCTGCGTGAACATTCCGTTAGGCCCGAACACAAAATAATGTTTGTAACGTTTTACTTTTCATTCGAGTTTTCTTCAGCATTTCATGCTTAGAGTGTAATGGTATGAATAATCTAACGACACGTTTGAAGAATCATATGAAAAACTTTGTTCTAAAGCCCTGGTAGTCGAAAAGTAAAACAGGCAGAATTGATGATGGGACCCATCGGAATGTTCAGCGCGAAATTACCAAACAAACGGGCTCCCACTGATTGTCAAAGTAGATAAACACGAGAAAAACAGCTGTTTCGATCTGTCTCATAAAATGCCTTATTGTCGCTGAAAAATGCAAAAAACAAGCGACAAAAGAGAATAGCGATAACTCTTTGTCCTCATCTGCAGAGGATAAAGACATTGTTGCGTTCCGTTTTATTTGCAACAAACATGGAGAGGTAATTGTTGTGAACTTTTCAAACTGCGATAACTTGTATATTTCAAAAGTAAAACACAAATCATGTCAACAGATGGTTAAGTTCATTGGCGTAAATAAGGGGGGGCTAGGGGGGGCTTAGCCCTCCCTAGAAAAAAATTAGCCCCCCCTAGGATTTGATAAGTTAGTTAGCAGTGATATCAGTTTACAACATACAGCATAATAAATTACCGAAAAAGTTTGAAGACTAAAGAGTTAACTCTCATATTCACTCTATCATACTTAATGAAATGAGTGGAAGAAAAATTAGCTTGTTTCTGAATTCTGAAAAAGATTCCCATCAGCATCCCATCAGCAATACCCTTGTTAATCTGTGAAAAATACCCTTTAAAATCCATAGAGGATTTGCTTTAGAATCTCTCATTGATTTGCTCCGGAATATCTCCAGATTCGTTTTAAGATTGGTTCAGGAATTCCTTGACAAATCAGAATCGTAATCCTTTAAAGATTCAATTCGGAGTCTCTCGACGTTTTGCAAATGAGCTGCGTTGGGATCTCCAGACGATAAGGAATCCGGCTGACGATTAGCTTCGGAATCCCGCGAAGAATTGCTTCAGAATCATTCGACGTTTCGTTTAGGAATACATCGACGGTTTGCTTCAGAATTTCTCATAGATTTTGTTCAGAGTCCCTTAATGAATTTTTTTTGGAACCATTCGACGATTTGCTTCGAAATCCTTTGATGATTTGCATCGGAATCCCTCAACGATTTGCTTCAACATCCTTGGAGGATTCTTTTCAAAATAACTGAAGGATTAATTCGGAGTCGCTCGACGATTTGCTTCGAAGTCCTTCGACGGATTGCTTCGGAATCCTTTGACGATATGCGTCATCATCCCAGGAACATTGCTCATGAAATACCTGGAACCATCATATTGGAATTCCTGAAGGGTTTTCGACAAAATCCCTGGAATATTCCCCTTCAAATTCCTGAAATATTCCCGTCGAAATTCCTGGAGGGTGAAGGATCCATGGTACATTCTCGTCGGAATCCTTAAAATTTTTCCGTTCGAATTCCTCTTCCGAAATCTCTGGTGGATTCCCTTCATGATCCCTGGAGGCTCCCATCGGTATTCTCGTCGAAATATCTAGAGATTCCCGTCAGAGTCCCTGGAACATTCCAGTGAGGATCACTAAAGGATTCTCATCAGAATTCTTTGAAGATTCTCGGCGGAATCCATGGAAAGTTGCACTATTTTTTTTCGTTTGAGATAGGTAAAATATTTATGAAGTATGCAAATATATCCACTGCCTGACGCTAGTCGAGCGCAATGAACATAGACTGTGAGTTGTTGCTCACACGTGCTTGAGAAAAGAGAATAATATGAATGAGTGTGATGGATCCGCAATAGGGCAAAGACAAAGGTGCTGTTTGAACGAGATGGCGCCACAACATTTAAAGTAAAATGAATTTCCTTGTATGGACAAATCATCCGTTCTCATCAACTACGCATCGCATCAATATGAAAGCTAGGTCAAAAAGCAACAAATAATTTTTAGATTTTTTGTACCCACGACTTGTTTTGCAGTTCTAAACAATAAAACAGATTTCATTGTACTTCCATACTAAATTCTAGCTGTATACTTTCGATTGCTTCAAGACTGTTCTCCACCTCGTGTGTGTGGAAGGAACATTGAAAGCTTACGATATCGAACAGCAGATGTCACTAGTGTATATGCAATATTACATTAATACAAACACGCAGCAACACCACCTGTCGCCTGATAATGGAAATATTGCAATTATACCATCAGGTGTAGTGGCTGTTGTTACCATGTTTTGAAAGGGCCTCAAGCGGATTTTTTGGTAGAATGCAACTGACGATCTCCTATTGCCTTAGGTGGTTGGACTGCATTTGTCACATCACCGCTGATAACTTGATGAGATGTTAAAATGTTCCAAAATTATCAAAAAGAGGGTCAATTTCGAGAAAAAATATAAAGGGGCTATAGCCCCCCCTAGGCATCGGCGATAGTTACGCCAATGGTTAAGTTAATATCTAAACTATGATAACTGATACTTATTTAACCAAAAACATCATCGGAAACCGACTGCTTCTCAAAATGCACGGCAGGCGATCATTGTCCTATTCTGTTGCAGTTTGGGACAAACGCTTATTGCGAATTGAGTTTGTCTCAACATTTACAAGAGAGGACAGTGTTGTTGTCATTGGCAATGTTGTTATTTTACATTCCTTGTTTGTCATACGTTCATAGGAAAATACAAATATATTATATTAACAATATAGTTCACTCTCACGCAATACTGACGACCCATACTTGAGCGTATGTGGCGCCACCCGTGGCAGAAATGCAACTACTACACGCTAAAATTTTGCGCAACCCTGATTGACGCAAGTGGTGTCAAATCAAAACAGCAAGAGTCCTTTATGAAATGAACGGAATGACAAAACTGTGAAATCGATACAATTTTTATTACTACATAGTTAATCTATCTTCTATATAATAAGAATGACATGGTCTATGTTCGTATCCGCATAACACAAAAATTGGTGGATGGATTTCTCTAATCCATATGATATTTCTCCATTTGAAAATCAAGAGAAAGGTTGAGTAAATCGAGAAAAACTAAAATTAAGATTCTTTGAAGATTTCGCATCAGAAGTTTCCAATTCGCATTTTCGCCTACTTTGCAGCACAACATCTGCCGGGTCGACTAGTTTATCATAAACATGGCCAATCGACTGGAAGCGTTAACTCGATTTCTGGAGTTTGGACACTCCCACCCAGTAGACGGTATTTTTTATTTATGTTTGCGTGTGCCACTGCGACCAGTTCCTCCTGGAACGGGATCATAACAACACAGCCGCAGAATTACACCTTGTGGGATTCAATACCTAAAGCCATTGTATGAAATAAATTATTCTAGAAATTAGTGAGCTTAAAACTTTATTATTTTACCTGCGCTATGTAGATTCGTGTCCATCAAAATATACACAGTACACGCTTTTCTGAGATTATGCAGTGACAGGTAGTTTTATCCCATTTTTGCGACCTATAAAGAATTGTCAAAATCTAGGAAAACGTCAAAATCAATCTGTGCCATTTGTACACAAATCTGGGCAAATTGTGAAGTTTTCGGATTTAACAACATGCTTCACGATGAAAATCTCTCCTTTTTCATCGAATGCAGTGAAAGTGAGGTAAAAATCTCGGTAAAAATAGTGAAATAATTGATGGAAGCCATTCCTACTGCGTTCAATGGATGAAATGCCGTCAGAAAAATGGATTTATCTTCCAATTTCTAACAAATTTACAATACTCAAGCTCAAAAATATCTGGGTGAATTTACCTAGTCTGACTAATAGACTCGTTAAACCTATTTTTGAGAAATCACATGAGTTTTTTTGGACTGGGTAACTTTTTACCCAAAAATGGGTAGAATGAGAATAGCCTGTATCAGTGTCAACAAACATTTTCAGGAGAAACGTCACATTTGCACGCTTAAAAGATAATGGCCAAAACAAGTTTATCGATCATTTCAGATAACAGATGGTGCTGTATTCACTAGTAAAAGCAGTAAAAGCTGTCTCTACACGCTTAGTTCAGTTCACCCAAATATGGGTGAAGAGTACCTAAAATCGCCAAAAAGTGCACATACCTAGATATGGGTGAAATGGTATTTACCAATTTATGGGTGAATCCAGTTTACCTATATATAGGTACTTAAACAGAAGCAATTTATTAGTAAATGTCACCCATATTTGGGTGATTTCAAAGTCTTTTTTCATGAATCTCATAAAATAGCCTCTGATTCATAAACAAAGAATTAAATAATTTTATTCAAAATATCAATAAAAGTTATAAGCACATTTTTATCAGACTTTAGGTTCTATTATATTTAACATGTATGACCGCATTTTACGATTCACGACCATCGTACCGAGAACAAAAGGTGTCGCATTTATTTCAGCAATTCCTGGTGCCGTCGAAAAGCTACCGGATATTCCCGCTTGCTGAGCTACGAAACGGGTTCTCTCGTTGTGCACGTGTCTCAGCCCCAAATCTCGTTTTTTTCATAGCCGTTACACGCCTGACGTCTGGAGGAGAAGGGATTTATCATTAATTCTATTGTAGAGATGAAAATTTTATCTAATTGAAACTTATTTGATGACGAAGTAATGGTCCATAAATCAATGGTTCGGAGGCTTTCAGAAGGTGAATTCTTCGGAGGCTCCAAGAGCTATATTCTCCGTTGGTGCTACCACATGCTCTGTTTCGCTTTACTATGGATTTTGAGTGCGACCCTCGGGGTGATAAGGTGCTGATAAGTGGTCCGCTGAGTATAAACAGGAAGGGACATTGTGCGATATTTATCCCATTTCACTTATCGTTATGTGTAGCCAAATTCTCGACCAAATTTCCAAACCGACCGGAGGTGTTTGTTTAGCAGAGGCAATAACTGGTTAATTTTCAGATAGCAGAAAACCTGCTGATCAGGAAGTGCACCTGTTTGAGTACAGAGATGTAGCGCATATTGCACAGCACAATTCTTGTTGAATTTTCTCAGTTGCAGCGGCAAACTCCGTGATGTTGGACTGGTCGGTTCCATGGCTTTTGATTTTTCTCCTATAGGTAGAGTGATTAAGATGGAATATCATCATGGAATTCAAAGAGACGTATTATTTAAACTTACTTGTTCCTCGTAATTTCAGTTTGCCGATTTACGACTTTAGATTTTTAGCAAGAGTTCCACTGCGAGCTACACTAGTCTGCGATTCTGATCCAAATGTTTTTATTTTCATCCAAATATGGGTAAATCAATTTACCCATATATCTGTGAATCCATTTGACTTATAATATGGGTGAAATTTACTGAATTTATCAGTACATTTCACCTATAGATAGTGGAATATATAGATGAGCGAAGATAAATCCTCTGTCTCCAAACGAACTGTCAAACGTGTCTCCAAACGAGCATGACGTCACGATTTCAATGGAAATGTTAAGGGCTGTGACGTCATATGCGCGTGTGCACGGTCAAAAAAGCGACTCAGCCATGCTTTCGCTCATCTATAGATTCTACTATCTATAATTTCACCCATAATAAGGGCAATGTGTGCAATACCCAAATATGGGTGATTAAAGTACCCATAAATAGGTAAACTGATATAAGCGTGTATATTGTTAATATAATATACACGCTTAGCTCAATTTACCTATTTATGGGTACTTCATTCACCCATATTTAGGTAATGAACAATTTACTTATATTATGGGTGAAATGTACTGAGTTTATCAGTAAAGTTCACTCACATTATTGATAAAGTCGCCTTACTAATATATGGGTAAATGTATTTACCCATATTTGGGTGAAAAAAAATTATTGTTCACCGTTTTGTTTACCGCAAAATGTTTTCTGCAAAATGGAATTAAATATTTCGGTCGACTTGCTGATCGTAATAATGGTAAGTAAATATTAAATATATTTATACTTATTGCATATCCGCATTTTGGTATTCATCTAATTTTGCGTTTTATGTAATGAAAGGTACCAAAACAAGTCAAAAGGAGCGATGGATCAAGCCAAGGATCAAGCAGTACTTTCCGAGCGACCACTTTATAAACAACCGGACCTGTTGCATGAATAGGTAAGTACATTTATTATCCGTGCATCTCACCGCAACACATTCACTATTCCCTTCTCCTCTTCCAGCCGCGAAAATGAATACCTCCAACTATGTGGCATACAAATCATGTCGGATCCGCCGCTACAACCTCCGCGAAAATGAGAGACCTGCTGCATTCCGTATCCTTCGAAGTCTACTCCAGCTGGTCTTGAACGATATATCTTGGCCCCATGGCTTACGAAGCCCATCGTGCATCGTTTAAACATCTTAAATTTAAAACTCGCGTCGAACGTTACGCCAAATAAAAATCTGGCGTAGATGGTGCTGAAACCGATCCGGAGAACTTCACCACCGTCGACGAGGTATGTAAATATGTGGATGAACCGGCGGCTTGCTAGAATCGCCTGTCCACACCCAAAAAGAGCAAATACGAAAGAGCTGGTTCGGACGACGAAGACGACCGCGATAACGGTACCGTCATCGGTGGTGAACACGTCAAGTTGGTCGAAGTCCAGTTCTGCGACTTGTGCAATATGTTCTTATTTATCCAGAAGAGAAAACTTCGACAACGGGCCGAACGAATCCACAAGAAAAAATCAGCGATGTTAAGGCTAAGAAAGGTAAGAAGGACTGACGGGGAATCCAGTTGTAAAACATCATGTGTAATTCTCACATTAGCTTTCCCTGCAGATGCTAAGAAGGAGAAAGATGCCAGCACTTCGGAAGCGAGAGCCAGCGACCAAATGTGGGAGGTTGTTGATAACGATATCGGAGATTTGCTACGTGAAGTAAGTGGCCCTGTGGAGGACGGAGAGGAAGACGAGAGAAAGACCAGCTGCGAAAGCTTTGCAAGTTGTTCATTTGTTTTATGAAGTGGATAAAACACAATGCCACCATCCAGCAGCACATCATCGGCCCGGAACTGCGAAATAGCTGAATATGGATATTAGGCCACCCCCGAATCAGTATCGATGCACCAACAAGTACATTTGAGGTAAGTTTCATTGAATTATTATAAATGGAAAACCGGAAGCTTTTTCACAATCTGTCTTTCTTGCTTCGGAGGTAGCGATTTTCCAATTCTAAGAAACCAAGTGAGAAATTTACTACTTCCGAAGTCAAGTATTAATCGTGTAGAACCAAAATTCGCTATCCGAAGCTCCGGATATCAATTTAGAATTTGATACACAACTCTATTTTCACAATGTTTTGTTTTCCATTTCAACAGAACTGTCGACACCCGTGAATAAAAATGCTATGCTTGGAAATTGGAGCAGCAAACGGAGCAAACGTGAATATCCGGAAGCAAGCCAGCCAGGTTGTAATTCCCGGCACCTGGTGTTAGATGTTCCATCTTATGTTGGGTTAGACCAACTATTATTGTATATTTAGTATATAGTGTTATAAATTGTATTTATTCGTTATAATAAAATGATATTTTTTTCATTTATTTTTATTAATCTTCAATGTAATATTAGAAAAAATCAGTATGGTTTCAAACAAAACAAAATCACCCAAATTTGGGTAAAATTTACTAATAAATCATCTCTATTCAACTACCTATAAGTAGGTAAAAACGGTTTACTCATATATGGGTAAAGATCATTTCACCCATATCTAGGTATGTGCACTTTTTGAGGATTTTAGGTATTCTTCACCCATATTTGGGTGAACTGAAGTAAGCGTGTATTTGGAAAATAGCAGGAATGATATTGGTTTTCTTGATCATGTTGAAAGGTACATATTTTCCAATTATTTGCCAAATTTTAGCTTAGTTATGGATCGTAAAATTATTCTTTATGGTTACGACTGAACTTTTTTTTTTTGGATTTATGGAACATTCAGATGTTATTTTTGGATCATTATTTTTTTTTCATTATGGATCGTTTTTGTGCATTCAACGGCTGCCATAAACAAATGTGAAAAATAAGCTTTATTTAGTGTTATAATACTTTTCTAATATGTTTGTCAACCCTTTTGAACGAGCGAGAAAGGCATCATCACCGCTAGGTGGATTAATCAGGGTTTTTTTTCTGCTTCTTCTGTTTGTTTCCAAGGAAATTCAGCATTCATTTGCACAGATCACTAAGGCTGTGAACCATTCCACCGATTCGTTTAACTTTTAGTTAAAATTTGACACTTCGGTGGTTATTTTCCAATTGTGGTTAAAATTTTACTCCGAAGCCGACCCATTTGATTTTTGACAGATTGATAGTTATTCGGAACGAAATGGATTTGGCGCCAATTTTCTCGCGAACAAAGTTTAACTATCGAACTGTCAAATCTAACCATGCTCCGGAGCAGGGTTATTTTTAACCACGGCGAAATAACCATCGAACTGTCAAATTTTAACTAAAAGTTAAACGAATCGGTGGAATGGTTCACAGCCTAACTGTTTTCAGTTAGTTGGAAATGTTTGATCCAGAACTGTATTATTTTATAACTAGTTTTTTTTTTTGTGGACGCAATAGCGCCCGTGGCAATTTTTTTTTTTTTTCGATATAAACGGTTCTTTAATTCGTGCATTGAAAAATCAAAATTTTCAACGTCTGATGTCTGTGGTTTTTTTTCATCAAATGCTGTGTCTGGCTGTCTAAGGTTGTCACTGGCTTTGTTTTCTGCATCTTATAGTAAAAAAGAATTGAAGTGTCAAATATTTTATTTTTGTGAGAATTTCCCCGCGTGCTGTGTCTGGTTGGCTAGTCACCGGACAGACAAACAGGGCTATTATATATAGTATATATATATATTACGAGAATGGTACCTTTAGCTCTGAATAGGTGGGTTAACTACTTAAACAAAACACAACATTTTTCAACAAAAGTATAAGTGTTTATATATGAAAACCATGACTAATTCAAGGGCACGTCGGGAGCGATGCGTTTAGTGATGCGAATACAAAACGTCGAACAGATATCGCCAGGAACATGTTCGCTCGTGTACGCAGTGGAATTGGCTTTAGTATATAGGTATATGCAAGATGCCAATCTGCAACTTGACGGCAATACTTGATAAGGGAGCATGATAGTTATTATTTCCTTATATATGGCAATTTTAACTCGTCTGTTCAATACACTTTGGGAGGTCTTAAGAAAACAATCTTTGATTTAACCTTTTTGCGCTTCTTCACCTTGAAACTAAATTTCGGAGGTGTAACTTTAGCGTTTGACAGCCTCACTAGTAATAATTGCATTGCAACTGTGAGTGATAGGTTGCAGCTGATTGTTACGTCTGTTTGACTCTGAGCCAACTTTGTTGCATTTCACAATTCCAGTTTCGTTCTCACACATGTCAGTATATTTTCAATTCCTTTTGCTTATAGATAGTGGAATATATAGATGAGCGAAGATAAATCCTCTGTCTCCAAACGAGCTGTCAAACGTGTCTCCAAACGAGCATGACGTCACGATTTCAATGGAAACGTTAAGGGCTGTGACGTCATATGCGCGTGTGCACGGGCAAAAAAATCGACTCAGCCATGCTTTCGCTCATCTATAGATTCTACTATCTATACTTTTGCTGTATTTAAATGGTTCACTTCTCACAACTGTGTGAGAATTCTATAGAATAATCGATGACTCACTCAAAATCCAACAGTCACCTCTATGTGCGCTGCTGCAATATAGCTTCTTTTATTGTTCAACTTCAACCCGCCCAATTAGAATATTGCTAGCTTAGTGTTCGATTTAGTTCGCACTTTCAAAAACATAAACCGCAACGTTTGTAAGCCAAATTCATATTTTTTTTACAATGCATTTACAGCGGTAAGTTCGAACCCAGCCGCCTTTAGCGTGATTCTGTTCTGTTATCATTCTTAGTGGCTGAGCCAAAAACAAAACTAAAACGGCCGTTTCCTATATAAGGGAAGCACCACACAGAAAATTGCATCATTCACATTAGCGTTGTGGAATTAATTAGAAGCAGTGTTATTATTCGAAGTTATTCTCAGTGAACATTTTGCATCGGTAAGTAAATGGTAAAAAACATTATTTGAGTACCTAATTGAATTTAGGTTCAATCAAATTCAAGAAAGGATGTTATCGGTCGTTTAGTAATTTGCGTTGAATTAATTGGTAGTTTGTCAATAACTTAGAAGAATTCAACTAATAACGGAGTTATAGCGCTAGTTGCAGTAACTTAAACAAAATTATTGGATTTTTGTTATCATTCAATCTAAGTTACTGAAACTATAGCTATAACTCCGTTACCAGTGGAATTCAAACAACGAACCATGAGGCAGAGTTGTAGAAAAACCTTCGCACTAGAATTTCCCATACAACATTTATTGAAATTCAGATTTTGGAATGAATTATCGACAAACTACTTAATGATCGAACGCAAATTATTAAATGATCGATAACATTCTTGAATTCAATATTCAAATCTGAACTGTGTTTTGCTGGCTGGTCTTCAGGAACCGCACGGCCTTAGACATTTAAGAATTTGTGTACCCGAATTATCACTTTCAGGAACTTCGTCAACCGTTTCCATTTGCAGATAAATATGCCAAACAAATCGGATCAACATGGGGCCGCTATTCGCCAAGGCGTCCAGGCGAACCCCAACGCCAAGGGAGAGGCAAGAGCAGAAGTAGTTCGAACGGCCGTACAACAGGCGAACGCTCAAGGTCAAGGTAAAAAGTGAATCATTGATCACATTGTACCAATTACTTGAATAAATGTGTTACCTTGAGTAAAATATAATAACTTAGTCCATTATCCGAATATCTTTTGCCCAGTGAAAGACAATAATTTCCATTGGAAAGAATGGGATATGCATCTGAATTGAAAATGTTTCATAAGCTGGAGAGCTCGGAAAGTTTCGAGTATAGATTCTTACTGCGCCATTTGAAATTGTTCGCTTCGATTGAAACTATGTGTAGGTATATTGCATTTATCTTTTCGGTAACATAAAGCTATCCTGCCTTGCTCCCCAATTGAGCTAACGTGGCGCCAATCAGCAACGTGGCGCCTTAAATTCCTCGATGTGCTAACTGTTTATTGAGCATTTGCGATGTAAAAAGATGAGTTTGTTATATATGAACAGGAATCTATTTTTAGAATTTTTGTGTAGTAAGTCTTCACTTACTATACAAGTCGAGTTGGTTTTATTCCATTTAAGTATACATCTTGATAATAAGCTCAAGCCGTCCTTAGTGTCTCGTATGTACTTGACTCATGTTGAAATCGACAGGAGGTAGCAAATTTTTCTATCTTCAACTTGTGTTATTTTATTTTTTACCCTATGAACGGCTCTTGATTAAACTTCCCAGGTTGAACCTTTTTACACTTATTTCTTTTTTACGCAATTTCTCATTCCGTAAGTAGACATGAATACCGTCGTGAAATCGAGGTGAGGCCGCAATCAGTACAATGATTTCCTTAAGTATTGGTCTTATCATTAGGCAAACCTTTGGATTATGTACATAGGTGGTAGATTAAGGGAATTCCTGGTGATGTAATAATCGGTTTCGCCCTGAAGATGCATAAGTATTCGAATTGTGACAACGTCAACCAGTGACACAACGTCAAAAATTATCAGAGTTGTATAAGAATAAAAATTGATAGTAATGAAAATAATCTGCTTTTGTAAACAATGTTTCGAACGACGAGTTGACGAATCTAAAGGCACACCCACGTGAACCAACACCATCAATACATAGTAGGGTGCCAATGGAATTTATGAGAAAAAACTTGACATCGAATTTCAAAAAACGACATTGCTCACAAGTTTCATAACCCGGTAAGATGCGCGGCTACAAAGCAAGACCATGCTAAGGGTGGCTGGGTTCGATTCCCGGTACCGGTCTAGGCAATTTTTGGATTGGAAATGGTCTCGACTTCCCTGGGCATAAAAGTATCATCGTGTTAGCCTCATGATAGACGAATCCAAGAATGGTAACCTGGCTTAGAAACCTCGCAGTTAATAACCGTGGAAGTGTTCAATGAACACTCAGCTGCGAGGCGGCTCTTTCCCAAGGGGGGGCCAAAGGAAAAGTCAAAAATCGAATTTTTGTTTTTGATGCCAAGTGACTTGGCATGAAACGTCGAGATATGACGTGATCTAAAAAAACCCTGATTAATCCACCTAGCGGTGATGGTGCCTTTCTCGTGCGTAATAAAAAGAGTATTTTGGCCATTACTCTTGAGCCGATCTGGCCAATTTCCAATAGGAAACAATGGTAGAGTATCGTGCGTCGAATGCAACTTGTTGCGAGTAAATCGCACACACACATACACACACACATACACACACACATACACACACATACACACAGACATCACATCAATTCGTCGAGCTAAGTCGATCGGTATATAACACTATGGGTCTCCGGGCCTTCTATACTTAGTATACGAGAAAGGCAAAAATTTGAAAAAAATCGTTTTTTTTTTCTTAGAACATTTTTAGGACTTCTTTCATCGAATTTTAACACCACACGATACGCAAATGTATTCGTAGCCAAATAAATATGAAATATGAAATGTTAAATATTAAATATTAAATATGAAATATGAAATATGAAATATTAAATATTAATTATCAATTATTAAATATTAAATATTAAATATTAAATATTAAATATTAAATATTAAATATCAAATATTAAATATTAAATATTAAATATTAAATATTAAATATTAAATATTAAATATTAAATATTAAATATTAAATATTAAATATTAAATATTAAATATTAAATATTAAATATTAAATATTAAATATTAAATATTAAATATTAAATATTAAATATTAAATATTAAATATTAAATATTAAATATTAAATATTAAATATTAAATATTAAATATTAAATATTAAATATTAAATATTAAATATTAAATATTAAATATTAAATATTAAATATTAAATATTAAATATTAAATATTAAATATTAAATATTAAATATTAAATATTAAATATTAAATATTAACATTAAATATTAAATATTAAATATTAAATGTTAATAAATGCCATGCCAATGCTATGCCAACGCCATGCCAATGCTATGCTAACGCCATGCCAATGCCATGCCAATGCCATGCTAACGCCATGCCAACGCCATGCCAACGCCATGCCAATGCCATGCCAATGCCATGCCAACGCCATGCCAATGCCATGCCAATGCCATGCTAACGCCATGCCAACGCCATGCCAATGCCATGCCAACGCCATGCCAACGCCATGCCAACGCTATGCCAATGCTATGCCAACGCCATGCCAATGCCATGCTAATGCCATGCTAACGCTACGCTGATGCTGTGCTAATGCCATGCCAATGCCATGCCAATGCCATGCCAATGCCATGCCAATGCTATGCTAATGCCATGCCAATGCCATGCCAATGCCATGCCAATGCTATGCCAATGCCATGCTAATGCTATGCTAATGCTATGCTAATGCCATGCTAATGCTATGCTAATGCTATGCTAATGCTATGCTAATGCTATGCTAATGCTATGCTAATGCTATGCTAATGCTATGCTAATGCTATGCTAATGCTATGCTAAAGCTATGCTAATGCTATGCTAATGCTATGCTAATGCTATGCTAATGCTATGCTAATGCTATGCTAATGCTATGCTAATGCTATGCTAATGCTATGCTAATGCTATGCTAATGCTATGCTAATGCTATGCTAATGCTATGCTAATGCTATGCGGTCTAGGATGTTTTCGGGTTGGAAACTTTCTCGACACCCTGGGCATAGTGTATCCATTGTACTTGCTACTAAGCATATGCGGTATTTCGAAAAAAATCGTTTCAGGTAGTTCGAAACGAAATTCCGCGGAATTTCGCGGAATTTGAGCAAGGCGAAATCTGATTTTTTGATTTCGTTTCGCTTCGCAAAATTACAAAAATTTCGCTCGAAAAAACTGGCTTTTAACGAAATTTTACGGAATTCCGCGGAATTTCGAAACAAATTTAAACTTAAACCATACTGCTTCGTGCGGTCGTGTATTATCAAAAATTTTGGCTGCGCCGCTGAACAAAATCATAAAGTTGTTTTTAAAACTTAATGTTATACAAATTTTTCTATTAACGCATACTACACAATCCCATTCTGTGTCAACAAATACGTTTTTGTTTTCCTATAAAAAAAAAATCAAAAGTGATCCGACTTAACATTCATGACATCAGGTACAGAGTATACATACATATATGAAGAGCATACATATATGAATCAGATCAGTATAACTTTTTCGAAAAGGCAAAGCCGTGGCGCGAATTCCTAGGGCCCTTATAATGTCTTTTCAGAGCGCCTCTTTCATATTAAAGGCCGATTTCTTCCGTTTTGGCCTTCGAGCCTCCTATTAAAAAGGTTTAATTTGGAAGGAAATGGTAGCCTTTTGGTACAACTGTTTATACGAGAAAAGAAAAATTATTTCTTTATACCTGGCAAACGTCTGCCGTAAAACCTTTGCGATTACATTTCTGAAATACAATCTGAATTACATACAGGGGTAAGGCAAAATTATTGAATTTTGAAATTTGGTCCAAATTCAAATCCTTATAACTTTCTGAAAAATTGATGAAATTGGATAAAACCGGAAACAATCGACGGCAAATTTAGTCAAGATTTAGGACATGCATGGTCACGAGTAATGGCCACCGGACATCGGAGATGTTCCGGATTTTCGGAGGCCATGGAACATCTGATAGCATCAATGGCTGCGCTTGGCGTAATTTTCTCCCGGACCCGTCATGGGAGACTCGGTTGGCGATTCGGTCACGGGAAAAGTGCCTAAGTGCACTGCTCTTGGAAACGCGGGTAACCCCTCCAAACAACTATTGCATAGCAACGTGTACTCGTCGTTGCCACTTGACGACACCAGCAATCCGCTGAAGAAGCGCAAGAATCAGTGCGGAAGGAGAAGTGTCCGCCGGTTTTCATCAGAGGTGACCCGCCGGAACTGCGACCATAGCTCCGGGAATTGATCGCGAAAGGCCTAAACTGCTCATTCCGTTTCTGCAGTGAAGGCGTTAAGGTGATGCCCACCAACACGGACCATCACAAGTCAGTCGTAAAGTTCATGTAGGTCCACAGATATGAGTTTTACACTCATGACCTCCCCGGCACAAAGCCGCTCAAGGCTTTGCTACGAGGGCTCCATGACATGGAGGAAACTGACCTCATCGAGGAGTTGGAAGCAGGCATTGCAATATCATCTGAGCACAGGATATTATCTTTGCTTGTGCAAAGATATTATCCCTAATCAAAGAGCACTCTGGAGAGATATTATCATTTGAGCGTTCGATGATGATCCGGATAGCCAGCGCGGCTCGGGGTTTGTTCGCGTTGCGAAGGTGTTGCTACAACAAAAGCTGTGAAAAAATGTTTCTCCATGACGAACATTGCGCTTTGTTTACTGAGCGGATAGATAGCATAGATCGATATCCCATTATTTCATCAGTATCTTTGCTCAAAAGATCGAATGATGGGATGGTTTGCAATGCCTGGTTGGAAGGCAGCGGACTCAAGCCAGTCGCGGTGCACAAAATTGCTCGTCACGACAAGACGAGAAGGGCACGGAACCAGAAACTGCCGCATGAAGCCGCGCTGCAACAAGTTTGGCGAACCCCACCCAACTGACGAGTGTGACAAGATGGAGGTGGCCGATCCCAAGCGCGCCAACTGTGGCGACAAACATCGGGTCACCACAAAGGGCTGCCCAAAGCGAGCCGAGTTCCTGGAAATCCGGAAGAAGGCTTCCACCAGAAACCTTCCGAAGAAGAACCGTGTTCTTGTAGTAAACGAGGTGAACTATCCCGTCGAGCTATACCAGTTCTCCCACCGTTACAACCGCACAAGCGATTGGCAGCAACATCTGCGTTGGTTCAAACTCCAGCACCGCTCCGGCTCCATCTTCCTGGATTCTGCCGACATCAAGATGAGCATCCTCTACCTCCGAAGGATTCCGCTCCGCTCTACACCTCGGCGCAGCTGGCTCTAATATTCAGCCAACTTGTGACTCGGCTTCGAAGCTGCAAATCCCGGTTCGACCAGATCTACACTCTGGACCTTTTCGTCATTGAAAATGGCTACTAGGTTGGGTCTGGAAAATTGGAACGCCTGCTCGCTCAAGAGTAAAATCGTAGAGCTCAACGATTTCCTTCAGAAGAAGGAGATTGACGCGGCTTTCATCACCGAAACCCACATGAAGCCCGAGGTAAGTGCAACAATTCCGGGTTTTAGGCTGGTGAGGTTCGATCGAACAAGCTCCAGAGGGGGAGAAGTGGCAATCGCCGTGCGAAGCAACATTGCCTGACGCCTGCTGCCGGACTTCAAGCTCAAATTCATTGAAGCCGTTGAAGTGGAAGTCACCACTTCCCTCAGAATCGTTATTTTCATCGTGGCTTACTGTCCCACACAAGCCAAAGTTAACGATGGCACGTCGGCCGAGCTACGAAGGGATATAGTCAAGCTTACTCGGCGGCAGGGGCAGTTTATCATCGCCGGAGACTTGAACGCAAAGCACCAATCGTGGGGAAACACCGTCTCAAACCGGAACGGAGTCGTCTGATCCAACGACTAACAAGAGGACCACTACACCATCCTGAGCCCTGAGAGCCCTTCCCGCGTTACACGGTCCGGGGCCCATGCATCACGAACATGCACGATCACGTCTCCCAGCCGGTCGTCTTCCAGGAGCTCAGCTCGGACCACTATCCGGTGGTGGCGGAAATTGGAATTTCAGTGAATCGACACGAGCTAATCCGGCGAAACTATCATCGAGTGAACTGACAGCGGTTCCAGCAGTGCGTCGACAACACCATCAATTACGAGATTGATATACATACACTGAAATGATAAATCGACCAGATCCACAAATAATTCCTTTGGAAGCGGCATTAATGCTGGGATATTACCTTATCGCCAACGGGAACGCGGTTATCACAGACAGCTTTTTCTGTTGCTGTAACTCTATTGTTCGCAAAGCAGGTATCTGACTTCGAAAAAATGAAATCAGAGTTGCGTTCATAATGAAAAACCAATTCAATAAAAATTCCGCGGAAAAAAAAATAAAATTTCGTTTTGTAAAATTTCGAATTAAATGTACTTGATTTCGTATCGTTTCGAAGTCTCAAAAGTAAGTTTGCATTTCGTTTCGAATCAACACAGACTTTTTGAATTTCGTTTCGTTTCGTTTCGTTGGGAAAAAGTGTGTTATCGCATACCCTTAATTGCTACACAAGATACATACTCATGCAAAGGCCGGGCATAGAAAAGCTTTCAATCAATAAGGCAGGCCAAGATCCAGTTGGAATGTAGAGTCACAGAAGAAGAAGAAGAAGAAGATAATCTTGTCTTGGATGTACTCCTGGTGCAATTCCTGATTGGACTTTCGGAGGAATACCTGAGGGAATTACTGGAAGAATATCTGGTGATATAATTAGTGGAATCTATTTTGGTTCTCCTGGAAACTTATTAAATTCTACCAGGAATTCCGCCATGGTTTTTTTTTCCACCAGGAGCTCCTCCAAGAAATCCATCGGAGATCCATCAAGAAATTCCTCAACGAATTTCAGCTGGAGCTCTTCTAGGAATGCCACAAAGAATTCCTTCTGAAATATTTTTAGAAATTCTACCAAGAATTTTTCTTAGTTTTTATCTGGAAGAATAATCGCTGGTATTCCTGATGAAACTCTTGGAGGAGCTCCTAGTGGAAATTCTAGAAGAAATCCTTTCGGAATTAATAGAGGATGCGATGTTAAAGTTTGTCAGCATTCCTTGAGCAATTTTTTGGAGGGATTCCTGAGAGATTTGTTGTTAAAATTTCTGAAGAAACTCTGCTGATGTTCTTTAGTAATTTCTGTTAAAATACCTTGAGGAATTCATAGAGGAGCTTATTGTGGAAGTCTTTGAGAAACTTTTGTAGAAAATCTGGTACATTTCCTGAAAGAATTTCTGGTATCGTTATTGTAATTCATGGATTCCCGGAAGAACCCCTCTTGAAATTCTTGGCAAACTCCTGGAGGAATACCTAGGAAAATTCTCGAAAGAATTGACTGAAGAGTGCCTGATGGGATTCCTAAAGGAATTCCCGGAACAAAATCTGGTAGAATGCTTGGAGAAAATATTGGAGGAGCTCTTGGTGAAAGTCCTTGATGAGCTTCTTGTGAAATTCCTGTGAAATTCCAGAAGAAATTTAAAAAAAAGTTGCCATGAAAATTTGTGGTGAAATTCCTGGATAACTTCGTGGTGGAAATCCTGGAGAAGTTCTTGTTGGTATTCCAAATGGAATGCGTGGTGGTGGAATATCAAGAGGAATCACTACATAAAATGTAAAGAAACTACTGAAGGAGTTCCTGGTGGAATATTGGAAGAAACAATTTGAGGTGGAATTTCCGGATTAAATGTTGGAATAGCTCCTGGTGATAGTCCAAGATAACATTTTTAGAGAATTTCTGCATAATCTACTGTAGAAATTCCTGAGGAATTCCTGGTGGTATCTTCGGTAGACTTTCGGGAAGAATACCTGGTGGTAGAATTTCTGGGGAGCTCCTGGAAGAACCCATGAAGAAAATCATGGAGAAAGCCTGGTAGCCTTGTGGATTTTTTGGTAGAATTCCTGGCGTTATGAAACTTTGAAATTCTGTACGAAATTCCAGGAATTAAAAGAATATCACTGTCCATTGTATTTTTTTTCTGACATTTTTTTTTTGTACTTCAAAGAAGTGTGAATTTTTGATGGATCTTTTAAAAATTAAGTTACTTGGGCCTTTGATTGAGAAACTTAAATTATAATACTACGTCATTTCTCTTGAACCTTCTATAACTTAGCGGAAATATGAATTGCAAAAGAAGATCATGCTGAATGTGACCAGATTGAAGAGGAGTCCCGGATTTGGTCATGTTCTATGCCTAGGGAATCAAGTATGTAGGTATTTCGATTGTTCATTCACAAACCGATGTAGCAGAAATCTGATACTGAAGCTATGAAAGAATAGTTTCACATGGTAATTTAAAAGACGAAAAACGTTAGATCATGGCTTCTTTTGGATAGAAATGGGTCACAATCATAGAACTTTTACCCCGGGCATCTATTGTGCAGTACACTAGTTACGTAGAGAAGTTTTCGATTTTTTTTCATCCTCTTCCGCGCTCTACTTCTTAAGTATGAAGTGTAAGAAAATGACAAACCCTTACACACTCAGTTCAGCTCGGCATATTTTGATTCTTTTGCCGAGATCCGCACAGCCGAGCGCTCGGTTCGTGACTTACTGCCGATAACTCAGCTTAAAAATTAGTTTGTTTACTGCGGCACTCAAAGGAGCCACCGTAAACATACGTTCATTCAGCCGTTATTCCAGCCAACGAACTTAAACCGAGATTTGCACAGCTGAGATCGGTGCAAAAATTTAAGTGTGTACGTAATTAGCGCATTGTCTCTATAAACTCCAGGACTCCAACTTTTAAGAGAACTTGCGATGAACTCCTCTCTAATAATATGTCAAAATTAGTGCTCGGTTTGTCCCAAATTTCACTGAGAACTAGTTTGAAGAACAATTAAGAAGTAAAAATTATGAATTAGTCAAGATACTGTCGCGCGGGACTTCTTTGAATTCTTGATTTTCTATTAAAAAAAATTAACAAAAAATACCAAATTTGAAACAGAAACTTGCCATCCAACTATCAACAAGACATTCGAATGATGATAATGGTAATTTGATAAAAATAAACGTTGTAATTCTTGTTTCAAAATGTCTAACCCCGATTTTTCAAATGACGATGTTTGTTATGTGCAACTGTTATACATGTTATGTTAAGTTAAGACTAATTCCACTATTTGACTCAAGTAGCTCACCGCATGGACATGTATCCCACTATGCTTTTGGAAAAAAGAGGGCTCAATGTATTGATGCCAAACGTCGGGCACCCATGAATATGCTCAAAAGAAAATATTGATGATGTTATATTTGGCAACTTAACGTCAAGTTAACGGAATAGGCTGAAAAAAAAACAGTCGTTAAGTGTATTCGAAAAAAGTTCATAACATTAGTATTCTCTGCAATTTTAATACAACGTCCGCCATTACGCATTTTTGTCTCAGGTACCCCCAGAGACCAGCAAAGGTACCCCCAGGGGTACATGTACCCCAGGTTGAGAACCGCTGTTTTAGTGGAAGTCATGGTAGAAGTCAGAATTGAACAGTTCAATGATTTGCACTCCGGATTTCTTAAATGGTTCTTCCAGAATTTCCACCAGGAGTTCATCCAGGACTTTTACCAAATTTATAAGGTACCCCGGGGCAAGTGGGACCTAAAAAAACGCTAGTTCAGCAAAATCGCCAAAGCATACTTAGAAAACAAGGTATTTCAGGACATTAACCACGGATACATCATTATATGCTTCCGTTGTTGAAGTGTAGACGTGTTGTGAGCAATTTATTCAGTTACAAAAATATTGGTAGTGACTTAAATAAATTTACCTGTGGGACCCACTTACCCCTTCAAACGGGGCAAGTGGGACCTATTCTGCTCTATACTGTCGAACGAAACTAATTTGAAAAATGTAGATATAATGCTCATGTAATTTCTGAGTCGTAGTATTTCAGATCATGGATGGAGGTTTATTGCTTGTCAGACTTTTGTTTTTGGCAAAAGAAAGGGATTACAATGTTAGCAGATATAAAATCAAGGCAACAGCCGATTTACCGTTTAATTGTCTGTTGTCTGGCTTTACATTAGCTTACTTTCTTATCAAATGTGTTAGATGGAAGAGATAAGCAAATCTTTGTTCACTTTTCGAATAAATGTTGTAAATTTGTAATAGAACGAAATGGCCAATTCATGGCTTAAGCACTTTATTTATCTTAAAATCTGTTAATCTGATGCGAAGTTTAAAAATAACAAAACACAAGACAAAACCTGTTGATCTATTGCAGAATAAGTGGATTGTTTGCACTGTAAACGGAAAATTTTGCATAGATATAACCATTGCTCTTTTCCATGAGGGAGATAATTTTCAGAAAGTAAAATACACATTAGGTAAATCAACTGTACGCTACTTCTTAACAAGTAAACCAACGATATTAACTGCATATGATTCAGATCCATATGACATATGAGTGTCGAAGTTATTTTTCACTAGACAACAATCTAAAAACAGGTAAAATGGCCCTATCGAAAATGTTGTTCAAATATGTCCCACTTGCCCCATGTATGTTAAAAATCAAGGGAAAGTGAAAATTGCAGATTTTGGCTTTAATCAAAACTTTCAAATCGTTTTTGATGTCACACAATTATTTAATTGCTCAAAATATTCACTTTCCACATCAATGATGAATTTAGGAACGACTATTTTGTTGAAAATCCATTGAATTAAAATAAAAGTGATAGATTTTGCCGGTAGTTTAAAGTCATGATTAAACAATACCATTAGTATGGTGCCGCAAATGGTTTTGATTCAAAATTTTTTTGTGTCAGGCGAATTCGTTGATAATTCGGCTTCATCTTTCTAGAACATTGTTACCATTAAAAACGTTCACCGATTAATTGGCAGCCATAGTACCCACTTACCCCGTATTTTCACTTGCCCAGGGGTACCTTAGTTTTGTTGAGAGGCGCAGCCGAAATTTTTTGATTAGATGATATTAGCTTGTAATTTGCTTCGAAATTTCGCGGAATTCCGTTTAATTTCGTTAAAAGCTAGTTTTTGGTGGCGAAATTTTTGGAATCTAACGAAACGAAATCAATAAATCTCGCCATGCTCAAAAATATCCAAATTCCGCAGAATTTCGTTTCGAATTACCTGAAACGATTTTTTTTTTAAATACCGCATATCCTTACCCAACACACGATGTAAAGAATGTCATCGGGGATGCAAATGCACAGATCGGAAGAGAAAGTTTTTTTCGCCCTGTAATTGGTACGGAAAGCCTTCATTCCGCTCATTCACTCCGCAAACACACCTGAAATCACCCGAGTGGAGACACTTGTTCACAGATAGACCACGTGCTGTTCGACGGAAGGCATTTTTCGGATGTTATAGATGTAAGGTCCTTCAGAGACCCGAATATTGACTCGGATCACTATCTTGTAGTTGCAAAAATTCGGGCGCCACTGAACAGGCGAGTTGCTGAACAGTACCACCAGAAGCTAGACGAGCGGATAGGAGATGCCACCAGATCTGGCGACTTCAACAGATTGTGGGAAGATATCCACGAAGCTGTGACTAAAACAGCGCACTAGGCACTGCACAGCGACGCCAACGAAATGGTTGGTTTGACGAGGAGTGCCATCGAGTGACGGACGAGAAAAATGCTGCTAGGAGTCGAATGCTAGTGGCTCGTTCCTCTATTATATTGATTCGAATAAAGCAAAAACGGGAACTGTAAGCAGTTCTATTTATTTGGATTATTCCTGCATTCCTACATTTCAACTTGCCTATGAAGTTTGGGCGAAAAAACTGTCCCTTTACAAAATCAACCAATCGTCCTTCTGTATGATTGTATACAAGCTGAAGCGACGGCTACGTAAAAGAAACTGGAAAACGTGAACAATCTACTCGTGCCATTCACCAAAGACCATGCAAAAAAATATTATTTCTGTATGGTCAATATTGCACTTGCAGAAGCCTACCGTTAAAACTTAAGCAAAACATCAGTTAGACGAGCATATGGTTGGATTATCCGCCAGTTCTGCATTCTGGTATTTCTATAATTTAACAAAACAACAGCATGAATGAGAAAAATTACGATTAAGTTACAAAACATTTAAGTTTCAGCTTATTTTCCAAGCGCTGGAATGTATTCAATGAGTCAATGTGGCTTGAATGATCTGGTAGGGGATCTTATAAGGGATTTGAATTTGTTCAAATTGCAATCCGATCTGGTTCCTTGTCGATTAAAAGAAAGGAACTTTCTGGATTATGATGTTCGCAATATGTATATCCTACCAGGGAAAGCATCAAGATTTTGAAAGCTT
The DNA here is from genome assembly GCF_024139115.2 of Armigeres subalbatus. Classification (NCBI taxonomy): domain Eukaryota; kingdom Metazoa; phylum Arthropoda; class Insecta; order Diptera; family Culicidae; genus Armigeres; species Armigeres subalbatus. The sequence goes on along the minus strand of NC_085140.1, from coordinate 33,287,305 downwards.
ATTTTGTGAGGAAAATGGGTTTCTTTTTTCCAGCCGTACTCATCACTACCAAACTAATGCTGCAGACTAATCAATCAATCAGCTCTGCAATTCGCGCATGGAAAACGGTGTTCAAATCGATAAACAAACAAGTAAACACTTTAATCAAGTATCTGAAAGCCTTCCGTTCGATGGGCGGCAATATGTCGCCAAAGATTCGCTTGCTCCACAATGGTACAAAGCAAAACACAATTGCAACATGATAACAGATTACGTGTGGCCATTGAAAGTAGATTGATCAGAAAACACAACCGGAAATCGATTAGAACAGCATTTTAACCCTCAATCTGCCGGGACGAATTTTGATACTTATTTTCAACTCAAATGCAAGCGGTTTCAACTATGATCAAGGGGAGCAGTAATTCCAGAAAGTAGATGCTCAGGATGCCCCTTCCTCTTTTAGAGGGGGAGTTTTGAATTGTGGTATAAAATCATTTTTTGAACAAATGCTCAATATTTTGAAATTTTTAACTTCATAACAGGTGTTTTAGTATAAGTAATAAATAGTTAATGTAAATGGTAGAAAACAAAGGCCAAATATATATTAACAAATTAGGTTTCCGACTTCTCAGAAACGCATGAGTAACATAGGAAACGTCATGATTTTTTGGTGGCTTCAAAGTGGTGGAGATGGCGTTTGCATGAAAAATGTTCAAATGGACTTGCATGGAACGTTTTTAAAGTAAATTCTCTGAACTCAAATCCAAACCGAATATATTTGTTCTCTATTCGGGCAAATCTGATGTTAAATCATTAGAGCAGATGTGCTTATACCGTTTCGGGTATTGATTGACCTAAAATTCTGTTTATAAATTACATGACAGTTCTTCGGAAAACGTCAATATATCTCAAAATTTGAACGTGTTAGAGCATATCTGAGGACAGATTCGGATTCAGCGAGCCAAAAATCTACTGGAGACACATCAATTGCTTCTGAGGACCCGCAAAAGGTTAAATTTTGTTCCCCTGTGTTATCAGTTTTTATTCTTATACAATTCTGAGAATTATTGGCGTTGTCACGATTCGAATACTTATGCGTCCCCAGGGCTAAACCGTTTATTACATCACCAGGAATCCCCTTGATCTACCACTTATGTACAGGGTGTCTGCAAACTATCCGTACAACAAGACAGGTTTATAATTATTTTTTGGAACAATAACAGCATGCATTGCATGTTGTTATAATTTACATGAACCAAGCTGAATTGGTTCACTCACCCGTATTCTGATTTCAACGTCTTCATCCGTGTCGGAAAAAAAATCACGATGACCGCACGTTTCTATACAGATACTTTTCACACATTTTCGACGATTAAGACATGATTTCAAATGTCTCGGTAATATATTCGATGTTTTGCTGGCTGTTGTTTTCAAGATGGACCATACCGAATTCAAATCCGGCGAATAAGAAGGCAATTCATTTTTCGTTCGAAAAAAAAAACAAACACAGAAAAAATAATTTATAAAATAATTAAACACGTCGAGCATCCGTGCGAGACGGTTGTAAGTCCGCGTACGGTCTGCTTCTCATTCGGTTTTTTCCTGAAGTACAGGTAGCGGTTTTTTTCCGAAAGTGTTTTGAAGCATAGTGCTTGAGTGGAAATGGTGCTTAGCTGTAGCAGTTAAGTAGCCATTTCGTTGGTTTTGCAACTACGCAAAGCTTTGCAGTTTATTCGGCGTCCATCGCAGGCGCAGGCATCATCGTCCCACGCCGACAGGCATCATCCATCGTGCGTCTCTACCAAAACAGACGCTGCCGTCCTGCCACCATCCATCCACCCAGTTGCATTGTTGTGTGCGGTGAGAACACCAACAATAGCGTGGTTCGCTTCGACCGCACCACCGGCGAGTGTCCATCGAGCTATGTTTTTTTTTTTTTTTTTTTTTTTCTTGAGCAAGGGTAAACGGAAATCTGCAACCAGACACCTGAGGAGGTACTCAGGTAGTGTGGGGATGGGTATGTCATGTAACTCTTACCCGTCCCACTAAAACCAAAACCCTTTCGCCAGTCCGTACCCCCGGCCCGCAATTAAGCAATACATCAGGGGGGGACTATTGAGAACGCTCACGCCTATGCTAACGCACTTGACGTCAATACACACAACATCGACTTCAAGGGTGGCTACCTCACCACCCGTCGATCGCAAGCTATGATAGTAACCTAACGGTCCGTATCATAATCTCACGTTGGAGACGAGCACCCCGACAACAACCACCGCGCGTGAACCGCAATGACCTCTATATCTACATACTGAGGTCCCGGCAGCCCACCCGCGACATGTTGGTTGTCGGGGTGAGCAAGGTGTTCACTGCATCACAGGTGCCCTTACTGCACTCGTTGGTTTTGTTCAAGACGCCACCACCGCTGCAGTTTCGACATGATCTGTTGAGATGCTGTGTTCACCGCATTCCATATAGCTTCTTCCCGGCACATCCTCTCGACGAGGTTGTCCGGGGTTGTATCCATACCACTAATAAGCAGCATGGTATTGCGTTCTACCTCGAATCGCGGGCATGCGAACATCACATGCTCTGCCGATTCTACCTCACCTACACATTCAGGACACTCCGCAGAATCTGCGAAGCCAAACCTGTGTAGGAATTTCTTAAAGCAGCCATGTTCAGACAACACCTGTGTTAGGTGGAAGTTGACTTGACCATGCTTCCTATCAACCCAGTTGGACACATCTGGAATCAGTCTGTGGGTCCAACGACCTTTGACTGCAGTGTCCCATGCTCTTTGCCATTTGAGTAACGAAGCTGCTCTCTTGACACGTCGCACTTGCACCGAGTCCCTTTCGTTGTAGCACTCCACATCCTCCTCTAGGAGTGTGTCGATCGGCATCATTCCAGCTATAACGCACACCGCCTCATATGATATGGTGCGATATGCGCTCGCGACACGTAAGCACATCAGCCGGTGTACTCTGATCAATTTCTTTACATTGTACTCGGCTTTTAGTGCTACGGCCCATGCCGGCACGCCATAACGGATGATAGACAATGCTACGCCAGCTATCAGCCTACGCACTTGACTATGCACCGCCGATCTGTTGGACATCATTCGTGATAAAGATTTTATCGTCAATGAAGCCCGCTGACATGCATAATCGACGTGGCTCGTAAAATTGAGCTTATCATCGATCATCACGCCCAGATGCTTGAGAGACCTCACGGAGTTAACTGTGCAGGTCCCTACTCTTATCCTAGCCTGTTGCAACCCATGACGGTTATGCACTACCACGACTTCCGTCTTATGGTGTGCAAGGGATAACCGTCTCGAGTTGAGCCATTCCTCCACTCTGCCAATCGCGTATGAAGCCTTCAATCTAACTTCGTCGAGAGTGTCACCTGCTACTTCTAGCATTACGTCATCCGCGAAGCCTTCTATCTTCACTCCGGCCGGGAGACTTAGGCGTAATACTCCATCGTACATAATATTCCACAGAACCGGTCCGAGGATCGATCTCTGTGGAACACCCGCTGACACTACGATCGACTTTCGACCGGCATCAGTGTCGTATAACAGCACCCTATTCTGAAAATAGCTTTTCAGTATCCTGCACAGGTAATCCGGAACTCTCAATCGGTGCAGGGAGTCAGCAATTGCTGCCCAGCTAGCATTGTTAAACGCGTTTTTTACATCAAGTGTAATCAACGCGCAGTACCTAATACCTTTTCTGTTTAAACCTCTCGCTATCTTGTCCGTATCCGTTACCGCTCGAATTGCTTCGATGGTAGAACGGCCCTTACGGAAGCCATACTGGTTGCTAGATAAGCCACCAGCACACTCTGTATAAGCCGACAATCTATTCAGAATGACCCTCTCTAGCAGCTTTCCAGCTGTGTCGAGTAGGCAAATTGGTCTGTATGCCGAAGGATCCCCCGGCTGTTTACCAGGCTTCGGTAATAGCACCAATTTTTGCCGTTTCCATCGATCTGGGAAGTTTCCTTCGTCCATGCATCTCTGGAGGCAGCTCCTGAACATATCTGGATTGGCAAGAATGGCGTGTTTAAGGGCCAGGTTTGGAATACCATCCGGGCCTGGCGCCTTATTGAGCTTAAGTTTTCTTGCGGCTACGATAAGCTCTTCGTTAGTCACTAGCGGTACCACGTCGACTGACTCGTACGGTGTAGCGGGCCAGTCCGATGGTTCATGTGTCGGAAACAGTCCCTCTACTATACTGGCTAACAGCTCTGGGGATCTTTCAGGAGGTGTGCTATTGGTCCCTAGAACATCACTATCCTGTATGCATCGCCCCACGGGGTGTCATTCGCCATCCTGCACAGCTGTTCGAAGCAGGCTCGCTTGCTACATTTAATCTCGTAGTTCAGGGCTCTGCTCGCTGTCCGGAATACCCCTCGTCTATCGAGTCGCTCAGCGTCTGTTCTAGCACGTCGCAACCTTCTTTTAGCTTTAAGACAGGTTCTACGAAGATCTGCAATTGTGTCAGACCACCAGTACACTGGTTGTCGATTTCCTGGGGGCTGGGTCTTCCTTGGCATCGCCACGTCGCAAGCACGTGTAAGTACTTCCGTCAGGTCGTTACCGCTTAGTCCTGGAGTCCTACTCTCCCAGCGCAGCGCCTCCACCAACAGCTCTTGATTGAACTGTGACGTGCGCCATCCGGGATCCGTTGCACCACCTCTTCTCGTCGTAGTTCTCCGGGTATACTCGACCATAAAACGTACTTCCTGATGGTCGCTAGAAGTATGACCCTCGTGGACCATCCATCTCGGTTCTTCAGTCCATCCTGCGCTGCAGAAGGTGACATCGATACATGAATCACCGCTCGGTCCTCTGAACGTTGGCACTTGACCTTCGTTCAGCAGAACTACGTTCAATACTGCTAGTGACTCTAACAGGATATGACCTCTAGCGTTAGTAAACCGGGAACCCCAGTCCACTGCCCACGCATTGAAGTCACCTGCTACAACTACTGGTTTAAGGCCAGTTAGCTTCGCCGCAAGAGTATCAACTACCCTAGTGTACTGCTCTATACTCCATCTAGGAGGACAGTAGCAGCTACAAAAGCTAGTGTGTGCTGCCAGAACTGTTAGCCGGCGACACAGCAGTGTGAACGCAAGTATTTAATTGAACTCCCTCTCATTGTTCCCCTCTCTTCTGAAACTCGCTGACTCACCGGTACGGGAATCTAAGGGTCGTTGATGGACATTCGTACCACATGCACACTCAAACCAACATAAACTCTCTCGAGCAGGAGTAGACTGAAAATTGAACTCGACTGATGGAGGTTCTCCGTACTTAGGGAAGGCAAGCATAGCATTACTGGAAGTCATAGAATCGGTTTTAAAACAAGGATCCCCGAAGGACGAGGCTTGACGGTTCCGTTATGAACCCGGTATGACGAAACACGAAAATTCGGCAAATAACCATATGACTCAGGGTTGGTCTTTCTAAAAATAGGCTACACCTGAAGCTGTTACAATTTAACTATTTATTAGTGACGTCACACAGGGGTACATACTCATGCTGGTTCGACGGGATAGATCCGGATCTTGGTGGTTGTAGCTTCAGGAATCGTTTTTGGTTTCGGGTACTGATTTGTGGACGGTGGGATCACCATCTAGCGTTGCTCACAGGATTAGTAGCGAAGATTGGCTGCTGGATTGCAACACCGAGTGGATGTCGGATGGCAGACTGGATTTGGCTGCCGGATTGCAGACCGGAGAAGACGACGGAGTATCGGAGTAGGCGACACGACGAATATTGGGATTCGTTGCTCGTGCATGCTGTTGGTTTGACGGAAGACGGATGCCAGCGGCCGTGGAACTGTCCGCTACAGTTGAGATGGTGGCGGAACGAGTATCGGCTCCGATCGGCAATTTTGCAAGATGGCCGCCCGTCATTTCGTTCACTCGATACCCGTGTACCCAATCCTCCTGGCTGCCTATCGGCGATCTTGCCGGACATCAGTGCTGCGAAATACTCGGAGAAGAACAAGAAGAAAAAGGCCCTTTGTTCGGGCCTGAACACCACCAATAAATACCCTGCGACGTCACTGTAGCTATCATGTCACTATTACCTTTTTCTTTAGATTTCTGGCTAATTGGATGTTTTTGTTCTTCGTTTGTGTGGTAATTATTTTAGCATAGGATACTATAATTTAGGTTCACATTAGTTTTAGGTTAACACTTAAGGGTCTAACAATACTAACCACATTAACACTTTGAACTCACAAACATATTGTTAATTCTACTAACTACTTTCTTTTACTAAGTACTTATAGCAGATTTGAAATGATTCCTGAAAGTTTAGAATAGAAACAACACTTCGACATTAAGAAATTTGCCACGAGGTTTTTTTTTAACAACTTTCTAACCTCTAATAAATGAACTCTACACACGCGCACTACAATTTCGTTCGAGGATCACACAGAAAGAGAACGATTCTGCCGAGACTCCTTCTTTTATATACAAAATGAATTATCATAATTTTTGTTGCATAGTACATTTAAATTTATGCTTTGCATGCCCACCGTGTTGTATCGTCGCACCCTCTATGAGTGAGTTTAACGTAACAGGGCTGGGTCTCTTTTGCCTTAACTCAAACTGCTCGCTTTTTGTTATCTGTCAATTTGGTGTGACGTGGAAATGGAATTCTCACTCGTTGTCATTTCCATGCACAAGGAGTGAGACATGTCTTATTGTTTTTTGTTGGTTTTCAGGGTCGTCATCAGGAGGGAAATTGGATGGGGACTTGTGGTGGAGCCAACAAGCTGTTCATTGGAACCGAACGGTTACATTACCCCATCGATCCTCTTTCAAAAGAAAGGAATTTTATTTTGAAATAATTTATTGATCGATCATTATTTCCGATATCAACCAATATCTTTAACAGACGTGGTGAATCAAAACTATGAATATCCATAATGAGAAAAATCTATCAACCTTCTTCGCAAATGCGAGAAGAAAAGATCTCACTTCGGGTTTAAACTCATGAGTAATATTACCAACACCACTATGTGTTGAAAACAATATTAACAATGCTTATGAATGACGATTTTGTGTTTACATTTCTACGCGAGTAGACGGTTCGCGATACCGGAATCTCTAACGTTTCTTCGACGGAAAATACCGCAATTATCGAGAATAAACGCAAAAATTATGTCCGCGAATAAAAAACTCTCGGGAGTGCACAAGATGAACCGTGATTTCCGTATCATTTGCCGGTTTACGTTCCCTTGGTCGGTTGCGGAGTCGGTTAACAAGGAGAATTTCTACTTCGGGAGGTAATTAAATGGTTTCTCCAGGTAAGATACTGTTTGTAAACAATAGTTTGATTTACATTTTTCAATGTTTTCTAGATGTGAATCGTAGTCATTGAACGGTCCGGACCTGTAATTATGAATGGTGAGTAAATAATCAATCATTATGACTTGATTTCTCAAAATATTGAATCATGATTCTAGGGGTGGACTATCAATCGTCCTTGATCACACTGCGACGGGATATATGGATTCGCCAGCTCTACGATTGAGCTGGTCCCGTGCGAGTGCTACTCTAGGAGGATCCGAACCAATCATCTTGATTGTTGATGTCCGAATCTCCGGCGTATGTTGAACGGGGCTTCCGTTTAAATATCCTCGGGTTCCTGCGATAGACCTGAGCAGAGAATTGTTGTTGATACCCTCAGGCCTTTCATGGAACCTGAGCAGAAAAATATTGTTATTACTGTACTTTGACGGTAGTACTTTGAAGCACCGAATAAATTACTATTTTGGGGTTTAAGGAAGGGTTGTCTAGGAAGAAAATTCCCCGTTACACTTCCAGGTTCCCTTTATGGTCAATTGTTCGCGAATCATGTATTGGGCACGCAGTCTTGCTATTTCACCGTTTAGTGTCCGACCGGAACGTGATCAACATGAATTATGACGGTAAGTATGGAATTACGTGGTAAGTATTATCGAATTTCGGTAATAGTTCCGAAATGTGGATTGACCTTCGGAAGGGCAGTCCACTTGAGCCGAATCGCGAGTTGTTTTGCCGTAGATTTGCAATAACGACCGAATGATTTTATTTGTCGATTGATGTGAGCATTCCGTGGAGTTCAGAAGTGGAAGAACACGGATTGTTCCTTACACTTTTTTTTTTATAACCGATATTATGAACAATATTTCCGGCGGTTTCCAAGTGTTTTTGCGCTCTTTGCGATTTGTCTATTATTAGAACTCGGTAGGTATGGACATTTAAGGTAAGTAGATCTAATATATTGTAACAATAATCGAATTTCGGTAATGGTTCCGAAATGAGGATTGACCTTCGTGAGGGCAGTCCGCTTTAGCCGAATCGCGAGTTGTTTTTACTCAAATCTACAATACCGACCGAATGATTTTTCCATTTTGTAAACGATTTGAGCCTTCCGTCAGGTTCGGAGGTGCAAGAACACGGATTGTTCTTGAAGTATTTCATAAAAATCAACCTAATAAACGATTTTTTTGAAGCGATTCCCGACGATCATGCGAATTTCTTATATTTATAAACAGCATTTTGAATTTTATCGCGATCTTGTTAGGGTTGTCGTTCTAAATTCAGGAATTAGATAAAAATTTGTTATTCTAGTTTTCTGATTTCTCTTAAAGAAATTATTGAAAATTGTAAAAACCTAAGCATTTTAATATTTTCTAGATTCGATATGCGATTCCTAGTTGTTCTTTTATACATTTCGGAAAAAGTTTCTCGTTTTACTGAACGACGAAACTTTGGACAACATTTCAATTTACTGATTCAACAGTTCCTGAACTGTACTTCGTTAGAAGAACGAAGCCATTCACAAAACAGGACACTGTTTTTACCTCCCCTTCCGGAAAGAGTGGAAGCATATGGGATTGGAATGTAGTTTTTTTGCTGGGCGCCAATTGAAACTCGCTGACTCACCGGTACGGGAATCTAAGGGTCGTTGATGGACATTCGTACCACATGCACACTCAAACCAACATAAACTCTCTCGAGCAGGAGTAGACTGAAAATTGAACTCGACTGATGGAGGTTCTCCGTACTTAGGGAAGGCAAGCATAGCATTACTGGAAGTCATAGAATCGGTTTTAAAACAAGGATCCCCGAAGGACGAGGCTTGACGGTTCCGTTATGAACCCGGTATGACGAAACACGAAAATTCGGCAAATAACCATATGACTCAGGGTTGGTCTTTCTAAAAATAGGCTACACCTGAAGCTGTTACAATTTAACTATTTATTAGTGACGTCACACAGGGTACATACTCATGCTGGTTCGACGGGATAGATCCGGATCTTGGTGGTTGTAGCTTCAGGAATCGTTTTTGGTTTCGGGTACTGATTTGTGGACGGTGGGATCACCATCTAGCGTTGCTCACAGGATTAGTAGCGAAGATTGGCTGCTGGATTGCAACACCGAGTGGATGTCGGATGGCAGACTGGATTTGGCTGCCGGATTGCAGACCGGAGAAGACGACGGAGTATCGGAGTAGGCGACACGACGAATATTGGGATTCGTTGCTCGTGCATGCTGTTGGTTTGACGGAAGACGGATGCCAGCGGCCGTGGAACTGTCCGCTACAGTTGAGATGGTGGCGGAACGAGTATCGGCTCCGATCGGCAATTTTGCAAGATGGCCGCCCGTCATTTCGTTCACTCGATACCCGTGTACCCAATCCTCCTGGCTGCCTATCGGCGATCTTGCCGGACATCCGTGCTGCGAAATACTCGGAGAAGAACAAGAAGAAAAAGGCCCTTTGTTCGGGCCTGAACACCACCAATAAATACCCTGCGACGTCACTGTAGCTATCATGTCACTATTACCTTTTTCTTTAGATTTCTGGCTAATTGGATGTTTTTGTTCTTCGTTTGTGTGGTAATTATTTTAGCATAGGATACTATAATTTAGGTTCACATTAGTTTTAGGTTAACACTTAAGGGTCTAACAATACTAACCACATTAACACTTTGAACTCACAAACATATTGTTAATTCTACTAACTACTTTCTTTTACTAAGTACTTATAGCAGATTTGAAATGATTCCTGAAAGTTTAGAATAGAAACAACACTTCGACATTAAGAAATTTGCCACGAGGTTTTTTTTAACAACTTTCTAACCTCTAATAAATGAACTCTACACACGCGCGCACTACAATTTCGTTCGAGGATCACACAGAAAAGAGAACGATTCTGCCGAGACTCCTTCTTTTATATACAAAATGAATTATCATAATTTTTGTTGCATAGTACATTTAAATTTATGCTTTGCATGCCCACCGTGTTGTATCGTCGCACCCTCTATGAGTGAGTTTAACAGTAACAGGGCTGGGTCTCTTTTGCCTTAACTCAAACTGCTCGCTTTTTGTTATCTGTCAATTTGGTGTGACGTGGAAATGGAATTCTCACTCGTTGTCATTTCCATGCACAAGGAGTGAGACATGTCTTATTGTTTTTTGTCGGTTTTCAGGGTCGTCATCAGGGAGGGAAATTGGATGGGGACTTGTGGTGGAGCCAACAAGCTGTTCATTGGAACCGAACGGTTACACTTCTCCATCTTATTGAAATAGTTTTTTCTTTTTTCTCGTCTTCCCCTCTGTCCCAAATCATTATTTTGTTTGTGTGTGCTGCAGCGGCGCATTTCGTGTCCGCAATGCGCGAAGGCGAAGCTGGCGGGGGTACTTCGTATTCCATGTCAGATGTTTCGTTGCATTCGGGTGTTCCAAACCAAAACGAAATGGACACCAGCAACGCTAAAATTCTCACTACGAGCCCCCGTCCCAAGGTCTACTCTCATGACTCTAGTGGGCCGTATGTTGTTTTCTTTCGACCCAAAGGCAAACGCTTGAATATCAGCCAGATCAGCAAATATCTGGAAAAGCGTTTCTCATCTGTCATGACCATTGACATGGTTGGGTCCAGTAAACTCCGTGTCACGGTCAGTGATCGCAAACAGGCCAACGAGATTGCCACCTGTGAGCTTTTCACTCTCAAATATAAGGTGTATTTACCGTTAGCAGTGTGTGAGATCGCGGGGGTGGTGACGGAGGGAAGTATGGCATGCGACGATTTGAAACAAAGTTTCGGTCGTTTCAAGAACGTTTCTTTGCCTCCTGTTGCGATACTGGATTGCAAACAAATGTATTCGGTGTCGCAGGAGGGAGAGAAGCGGAGTTATTCCCCGGCTGACTCTTTCTGCGTCACTTTTTCCGGGTCCGCACTGCCTGACTACGTAGTGATTGGCAAACTTCGTCTACCTGTTCGGCTGTATGTACCGAAGGTGATGAATTGTGTTAATTGCAAGGCAGCTGGGCCACACAGCTCAGTACTGCTGCAATAAACCTCGCTGTGCATCATGCGGAGAGAAGCATGTGGAGGGCGCGTGCTTTTGAAGCTTTCCCAACGTACATACAGCAGCGAATCCACCAGAAGCGGTCTCTTCAGAAGCGTTCTCGGCGAAGTTACGCCGAAATGTTGAGGAAGGCCGCTCCTCCAATCGTTTCTGACACCATCTACTCGTCTCTTCCTTTGGACGATCAAGGTAGCTCTGGTTGGAAATGGGGTTCCCTTTGTTTTCAATGGCTCAACGAGGAAGAGAATAAAACAGAGCCAGCGAACCTTAAAAACCCAGATTAATCCACCTAGCGGTGATGATGCCTTTCTCGTGCGGTAAAAAATAGTATTTTGGCCATAACTACCAAGCCTATTGTCCGATCCGTCCAATTTTCAATAGGAAACAATGGGGCAGTATACTGCGTCGAATGCAGCCTGTTGTGAGGGAATCCGTTCAGGGTAAGTGCATTAAAAATGAGCTAGACTTTTTTTCGCGCTTTTTTATGAGAAAAAGTATTTTGTCCATAACTACCAAACCCATTGTCCGATCCGTCCAATTTTCAATAGGAAACAATGGAGTAAGATACTGCGTCGAATGCAGCCTGTTGAGAGTGAATCCGTTTAGGGTAAGTGCATTAAAAGTGAGCTAGACTTTTTTACGCGCTTTTTTATGAGAAAAAGTATTTTGTCCATAACTACCAAGCCCATAGTCCGATCCGGCCAATTTTCAATAGGAAACAATGGGGCAGTATACTGCGACGAATGCAACCTGTTGCGAGTAAATTGGTTGAGGGTAAGTGCAAAAAAAGTGAGCTAAACTTTTTGCTCTTTTGGTGCGCACATACACACACACATACACACACACACACGCACACACACACAGACATCACCTCAATTCGTCGAGCTGAGTCGATTGGTATATAACACTATGGGTCTCCGAGCCTTCTATAAAAAGTTTGTTTTTGGAGTGAACATATAGCCTTTACGTATACTTAGTATACGAGAAAGGCAAAAAGCCTAGAAAACAGCCTCAAAATGAGCCCCAATCCAACATGGTCAAATTCAAAGCGGGAGGAAATACTCAAAAACGTTCAACTTTTGTGGTTTCACATCGGGAAGATCGAGAGTTTCCACCGCTTCCGGGAACATCTAAAATCCCAGATGCCCCATTTCTTGCGATTTCTCAGCCAGAAAGAGAGCATACAGAGCAAGCAGAAGAACTCCCGAGCGCTCCAATGTTCACACTTTCTGGCATCGTGGAGCTCATCCTCAACTTCTTTGATGCTTCCGACCCGTGAAGAACATGGTCAAAACTGTTCTTCCTATTCTGACTCCTCTCCTGAAGCAGCTGGCTTCAAAAATGCCCCTCCTCGAGTCATTTGTATCCTTCGATGGCTAACTTAGTCAATAAGGGTAACATGATTTCGATTCTACAGTGGAACTGTCTGAGAATTCTTCCAAAATTAGATATTTTTAAATTTTTAGTTAACAAATTACAATGCGACGCTTTTGCTTTATGCGAAACATGGCTAACACCAGATGTGAACCTTCATTTTCCTGATTTCAACATAATCCGCCGCGATCGGGCAAATCGATATGGAGGGGTGCTTTTATGGATCAAAAAACAGCACTCCTTCTATAGAGTCGATCTTGCGCCGATGTCTGGCACCGAAACTGTCGCATGTCAGGTGACTATTCGAGGAAAAGACCTCAGTATCGCCTCGATATATCTTCCTCCAAACACCGCGATATCTCGCAGAGATCTCTCGCACATCTGCTCGGTTATGCCCGAGCCACGGTTGCTCCTGGGAGATTTTAACTCTCACGGAACAGGCTGGGGGGAACTGTACGACGACAACCGTTCATCAATGATATACGACCTCTGCGACGACTTCAATATGTCAATCTATCTATCTATCTATCTTCTTCTTCTATCTATCTATCTATCTATCTATCTTCTATCTTCTTCTTCTATCTTATCTTATATCTTATATCTTATATCTTATATCTTATCTTATATCTTATATCTTATATCTTTCTTATATATATATAAAACTCAATGTTTGTATGTTTGTATGTATGTTTGTATGTATGTTCCAGCATAACTTCTGAACCCATTGACCGATTTCAACCAAATTTGGAACACACATTCTTCATCTTAAGGAGACAACGATAGGGGGGTTAGGAACGCTTTTTGGAAAAAGGGGGAGGGTGTGGGGGGAGGAGTATCGCTAAGTTTTTGATCAACTCAGTGTACCTTTTGAACCCCTTGGCCGATTTCTACCAAATTTGGAACAAAATTTTTTTATCTTTAGGAGATGACGATAGGGGGGTTAGGGATGGTTTTTGGAAAAAGAAGGAGGGTGTGGGGGGAGGGGTATCGCTAAGTTTTTGATCAACTCAGTGTACCTTTTGAATCCCTTGGCCGATTTCTACCAAATTTGGAACAAAATTTTTTTATCTTTAGGAGATGACGATAGGGGGGTTAGGGATGATTTTTGGAAAAAGGGGGAGGGTGTGGGGGGAGGGGTATCGCTAATTTTTTGATCAACTCAGTGTACCTTTTGAACCCCTTGGCCGATTTCTACCAAATTTGGAACAAATTTTTTTTATCTTTAGGAGATGACGATAGGGGGGTTAGGGATGCTTTTTGGAAAAAGGGGGAGGGTGGGGTGGGAGGGGTATCGCTAAGTTTTTGGTCAACTCAGTGTACCTTTTGAACCCCTTGGCCGATTTCTTCCAAATTTGGAACAATTTTTTTTTTATCTTTAGGAGATGACGATAGGGGGTTAGGAATGCTTTTTGGAAAAAGAAGGAGGGTGTGGGGGGAGGGGTATCGCTAAGTTTTTTATCAGCTCAGTGTAACTTCTGAACACATTGGCCGTTTTCTACCAAATTTGTATCAAATATTGTAAGTCCTAAGGAAACAATTTTAGTGCATGAGGGTAGGTCAGTTTTAAAGGAGGAGGGTATGAGAGAGGGATATTGTTTAGTTATCGATCAATTCACCATAACTTTTGAACCCATTTACCGATGTCCACCAAATTTGGAGCTCATATTCTCTGCTTAAGGAAGACTAAATCAGACTGGATAGGAGTGTCATAGCTGAATGAGAGAGAGGGTATATTTATGTAACGAACAGTTAATATACCTATTTACCGCATGGGTCAATTCAAACCAAATTTGTAAACACGTATTCTCTGCCCAAAACTATAGAGAGAGAGAAACTTTTGGAATGCAGGAGGTTATTAGGGTTGGGTATTGTTTGGAAAACGACTTAATTTAAAATCCCTCTTATTTAGTTCATTCGAGGTTCTTTCACATTGTACAATGCTCCGAAAATAAATTTCCCGAATTTCTCAAAAATATTAAATCCTCGAACATAACATTTCCCCAAAAATGACTTCAACGAAAATGATATTTCCCAAAAAAGATTCTTACCGATATACATATTCCAGAATATGGCATTTCCCTGAAAATGACATATCCCTGAATGAAGCAGGCCATTAACATAACACTATTTGGCTGAAGGTCATTCGACATGAAGGGCATTTGGAATAATTATGAACAGCATCAGAAATATATTTCATAAAAAGCATGCATTTGCTGGGTATATAGCAATGATAATTGTTACCCTTCATCTTAATCATGGCTTGCCCAGTGAAAAGCAATGCTTAATGTGTTTTCTTCTGAATGGTGGATGTGATTGCTTTTTTAAAAGTAGGCATTTGCCCGGAATAAGGCAATGGTGGGTGTGATCCCTTCTTTAAAAATGGGCGTTTGCCCGGAATAAAGCATCGGTGGATGTTTTTCCTTCTTCAGCAATTGACGTTTGCCCGGAATAAGCCTATTCAAACCAACGATCCCTTTTTCAAGATCAGTCAATGTTTCCAAAAGCCTTCTTTTAATCAAATGATGAAGTATCAATAAGTTAACACAATTACTCTGTCGACCAATTGGTTTTATCTTTTTCTGATTGTAAAAAAACTGAAAACCAAATTGGCAATTCCGGGCAAGGCCGGGTACATAAAGCTAGTTTTGAATACAGGAGAAGTTACACGAGTGGCTCCTCCAGCAAGAGATAGCCGTCTAGATCGTTCCATTTGTTCGAGCTCATTATCGTTGGACTGTACTTGGAAGGTGGTTCAAGATCCCCATGGTAGTGATCATTTGCCGATCGAAGTCTCGATTTCCAATGGACGCAATCAATCTGTTTCTGTCGACCTCTCATATGACCTCACAAAGCACATCGATTGGGCATCATATGCGGAGGCCATCATTGATGGCGCTATGTCGATAGAAACACTTCCCCCGCGAGAAGAGTACGAGTTTCTATCCCAGTTGATTCTTGACAGCGCTCTTCAGGCACAACGTCGGCTAGTGCTAGGAGCTTCGGTTCGTAGGAAACCATACAGTCCGTGGTGGGATGTCGAGTGTACACAACTTTATCGCAAGAAATCCGCCGCGTTCAAAGAATTTCGGAAACACGGCTCGATCGTACTTCACAAACGGTACATTGCGCTCGAGATCCAGTTTAGGAAACTGGTCAAAGTGAAGAAGCGCGAATATTGGCGCACTTTTGTTGAAGGTTTATCGCGCGAGACTTCAATGAAAACTCGGCTCCAGGAAAAGGAAGTTACGGTGCGGAAGCGATCTTTCTAGTGCGTATATTTGAATTTGGAACAGCAAAGCAGGACTGTATAATAATTTGACATATACACTTCCGGAAGATTTGAATACATCGTTGTATTGAAATCTCACATTTTTTTATTATTTTAATACAGTATATGTATAAAAAGCTGACGTTTCTTATATTAAAAGCTTACAGAATTGTATATGCCAAGATGTTATATAAGAATTGTATAATTTGTTTTTTTGTTGTACTCATATTTACGGTGAGGGGGATGTTTGCAATACAGTACATGATTTGGCAACTATGCCTGATGATTCGGACAGGAGATGTATGATGATATATCAGCAGCAACGATACAATAGCGCAACTCCAACACATCGGTTATTGATGAACAATCCAATTTTATATATATTTATACTTTGTTCGTGGAAGGACTCACCTACGACCAAACTGAATTTCTAAAAACTCCATTGAAGGAAGCTAAATTTCATACCTGAATGCCGCTAATAATACCCCTTTACCTACAAGTTTACCATTCGAAATGCTTCAAACGACAGTTGAAATCCAAATAGGTGAAATATGTTTAAGAGAACAACATTTCACTCTAGCCTTACCTACAGTTTCCATTACAGTGCCGCAAACCAATCGATTGCTGCTCGAAAGCCACTTTCCACCAGGTCACAACAAACTTGTTGTCACACATCTGGCGACCTCCGCAAGCGAACTCCTAAGCACACTTATCAAATGGAGATAAATACTGCACGTCAAGTACAGCTTGTCCTATTGTGCTGAAACCTCTATTATCCAACCACGATTATCCAGTGGAAAACAAATTGGCACTCATAAAAAACAAGCAAACGACGAACCCCTTTCCGAAACCAGCTCGCAGAAACCGCCTCCCATCGGCATCGGTAAGCGCGGCGGCGGCGGCATAGGCTTCCATGACCCATTTCGAAAAACCAGCTTTTCCCAATCGTAACCGCCCGGAGCACACGTTGTTGGTTGGGTAATCGCAAATATCGCAATCAAAGACTTCTGGCAAAAGCGACCGAGGAAGGAACTCCTACCGCTGAAAAGTGGGTTATCAGTGTGAAGGCCCGGGACGGGCGGTGACGGTGTGTGGAAAACCGTTATTATTTAGCAAACTGGCCTTCGCCGAAGTCGGAGCCACGCGCACAAAAGCTCAAAAGTTCAATCGTCACGATGATGATGATGATGAGTGTTCATCAAAATCATCGCGAACTACGCAACTCGCACTGGGTCTTGAATGCGTTCGTCCCCCTAAATGTGGGGCCATTAAATTGCGTGTGGAATTAATTTGGTGATCTAGGAAACAATTTTTCTTTCCCATTATGATGTCAGTGGCAAACAGCATCGTTTTCTGGCCGTAATATTTCAGCTGGTTTTCCGGGCAACATTCCTATTGGTCGTAAATGTTTAAAGCTTCTCTGGTGCGTATGTTTGATGTCTTGCAAACGCTTCTCAACTCAACACAAGGAAGAATTCGCGAGTAAGCGAAAATGAATTGTGAAACTCACTCGCCGTTGAATGTGGGTCTTCCGTTTGAGAGTATGATGCGCCGTGCCATAGAATGGTCGTGAGAACGAAAGGTCAATCCAGTTGGTCATTTGCGGGGAAATTCAGTCGCTGCTCCGGCATAAACTGGTTCCGAAGTATGTGATTGTGATCTGGTCATTTGTTTTCTGTTCTGTTTTGGGGTTTTTGTTGCGTCATTTCTGCGCTGTTCGTTGTCGTTTGCGGTTTTATCTTTGCGCAGATTCTGCACATATGTACTTAAAATAAATCGAAGAGTCGAGAATTTACTGAAATCTCAACTATTGGGGAAATAGTTCTACTGATAAACGGCGTCAACTGTCAAAATAGTTGAAAGACCGGAAAATCATAGAAAATCTGAGAAATAGTTTCCGAACAGTCCTATTGATATTTCAGTAAAATTCACAGAAATTTATGAATAAGTTGAAGACGCCTTTAAAATTCTATAGCTCAGAAATCAAAGTCGATTCTTTACAGCAAAATAAAAATCTTTCGAAGGTAACGAATAAATATGTCGGATGATTATTAAAAAAATAATAAACAATAAATAACTAACCCAGTAATGCCAAATTTCTCTTGACCAAATTTTGCATCTGAAAACTAATCTGTAAAATAATAGTAGGGAAACTGTCTTATACATATTTCATCCGAGTTATTTCTGCTAAAGGTAGCCAGAATCTTCTTCCCGAGTAGCACAAGTCAGACAAAAACGGTTGCTGCAACTTGATTGTGACTCACTCACATATGAGTTGCAGTAACTTATGTGGACCATGTGCGCTCCTATGGTTTAAAATCTTTTTTTTTTAGCACAAATGTGGACACTATAAGGTAAAGAACCATACACTGCGAGAAAATTAAAAAATTGTGGTTTCTTCATATCTTTTGGTATGTTTTCTCCTATAATTTATTGAAATTTCTTGTGTCTTTGTGATTTTATTTTTCTTTATTTACCCATTGGCGCGCAAAAAAATCAGCCATTCAGTGTTTAAAAGTGCTAAAATAGTCTGATTGTCATTATTATTGCTGTTGAATGCCCCTTGCATATATTTGTATGATTTTATGAGAACTTTTATCAGAAGTGAGGCATTGCTGAAAATCTGTTCATTCTGGTGTGAGGGCCAAAATTTCATTTAAATGTCGAACGACATGTGACATTTTGGGGAAGTTTTCGCTTTCTTGCCTCCGATGTTATATACAGGGCAGTAGATTTAGGAGCGTTCATAATTATTGCGCTTGACGAAAATATTGAAACGAATGGACCAATCAATAAGCAAAAACTGCCGCTATGAAATGAGCAGATCGCGCCACCATATACATGTTCTGTCAAACACACACGAATAGAAATTTGCGTACCTATACAGAGCCGCCGTTGATGCGGTTAGTGCAAAATGGCTAATGGAATGTACACACGGTCAAGCAGTTTGACCAACATAGACTCCACCTCTCGTTTATTCCAAGATCCATCAAGTTTTAGTTTTACCAACAGCTGCACGAACAATCAATATATTCGACCAACAATATCACACACGAACGACCGAAGCGCCAATTTGAGCACCAACCATCAACAAATATATGGGGTTTTGTGCAACTTCACTACAAATACTCAAACATGTTCGGCGAACCTTGACTCCACCCCCGACAACTCAAACCAAAATCAAACCGTTTTGATTTTTTTTCCAACCAAGCCGCCAACTGTCAAATGGTTGTTCGAACAACTTCACACACGTTCCAACAAAGCAGCAACCAAAGCGTTTTTTTGGGGGTGGATTCAATGTTCGTTAAACTGCCTAACTGGTGTGTACATTGCATAACATTTTACAACACTGACTGGTCTTTATGATATTTTTTCATTCAATTTCTCTGTGTAAAGATTATTATTACACACGTACAAAATCTTCATTTTGATCTATTCATGTGAAAAAATTACATCAAATGCAAAACTAGCTTTAATATTAGCAAAAGAGAGCGTAATGTCATACAGACATACGAAGTATTCAAAAATCATGTTCATATTAGACTGCGAAATTTGACAAATTCGGTAAATTTTGCAAATAGAACGAATGGAATGAAATAAAATATTAGATTGTAATAATTGGACAAATAGGACTTATTCAATAAGTTAGACAAATTCATGAGTATTAAAAAAATGCTCTAATTTATTGAATAAGACAAATTTGACAAACTGGATATATTAGAAAAGTCGGGATGATGAACTCAAATGAGAAATATGAGAAGTTCTACGAATTTGTCATCAGTATTAAAAATTGAGCAAATTGACAACTTCGAAGAGTAGATGGATTGGATAGATTGTACAAAAATTGACAAATTCTAAAGTTCTATATTCTATAAGACAGACGAAATTTGAAAAATTTAACAAAATGGGACAAATAATTGACCAAATAAGTGATCAAATAGTGCATAGATGAATATTACAAATTAGGCAAATAGAACAAATTGGACAAATCGGAGAAATTGAACAATTTGGACAAATTGTACCAAATTGACAAATTGGATTAGGTAAACGGATTGGATGAATAGGACCAGGCATTGAAAAAAATCAGATCATGAGTAAAAATTGGCTAAATTCATGCCAACTTGATGCTCTACTGCGGCCTAATCGCTGATGTTTTCTAGATCGTTGAAATTTGGCGTTCGTTGATTCAATGTTTAAAGATCTTCATCGCTCACCAATGGGAGACAACTGAGCGAGACAAATCACTTGGTAACCTAACAATGAGTTTTGTTACCACACGCTGCACATAGGAGTAAATCGGCCAATTGTTGGCCAAAACTATTTTTTGCGGTTATTTGGGGTTGATATATCTAGGACAAAGTATTAATTACCAATTATTGCTAAATCTATCCTCCTAACAGTGTAAAAGCAAATAAAATACATATGTTGTCAAATAAAACCTCGCGTTTTATGTAAAATCTCTTGCTTCCGCTACGTGAAAGATTCTAAAATGGCTATATTTCACAGAGTAGCAAGAAACCCATAGTCTCTATCCTTAAATGGATTTTCTAACATTTACATAGGAAAAAAAAATATCTAACTCATTTTAATTTATTCGGACCCAAGATCCCAAAAGAAGAACTGTTGTATAAATTCGCATGCACAAAAGAATGTTTTCTGCTTGAATACTCTCCAGGTCCAGGAGATGCAGTGAATATAAATAAAAATATATCCATAATTTGCGTAAAAAAAAGTTCCGCTAGTTCTGAACTTATGAACAGTTAAGATGACCCAAAATTACATCACATTGATTATCATGTCCGAGTCGAAGCCCACAAAATATCATAGCTGGCTATGACGAAGCTATCATAATAAGGTACCGTTCATAAATTATGATCACTTTAATGTAAACGGGTTCATCCTAAATCTAGGTTGTAACAGATTTTTCTACAATGCAGAATTTATAGAGAAGCAATTTTAATATAAGATTTTCAAAAAAATATCAATGCGTCTCATAGGAGACCCATTATTATATTTATGTTTGGCAAAATGCATGCTAAATAGCATGCTATTTACATTTTTTTTTTCGTGGATTCGTTATATGTGATGATCAAATATTAAAATTATGTTTTAAAATGATGAAAAATTGCATTTTATTCAAATTGGTCAGAAACTGATTTGCGGACGTTTGCGGACGAGTTTTCATGTAGCATGCTTAGTCCACATCTTAAAGTGACATCCAAATGATTTAACTTTGCCGGATCTTGCCGTATAGATTAACTTTTCTTATGAAGAAAAAAAAAAATAGATGGTCATCAACTGAAACATAAAATTTATAATTTTACCATAAACATGAACAAAATGGAGACATACAACTATAATCTACTCATTGTGTACTAATAATAGCTTGTTGATAACATTTATGTTGTGTAAAAATTAGATTTTCCAAATACTCCACAAATAAAGTAGATAAAATCCAATTCAATACCTCATTTTTGAGCCCTAATTATATTTTTTTACAAAGTTTTGGGTCACTTCTGAAATAGTCATAGTATGTGTATATAATGTTTTTAAGTATCTAAAAAAATATAAGAATGTATAAATGTTGAAATTTTGTTTTTGGGTTTTGTCCACGAATTTGTTCAAGTTACTCTTCTGTGCGCTGTTAGAAAAATCTTTTCAGACATTAGGAAAATTAAGTCCGCTATGAGAATGGAACTTTGATGCACTGCATGGGAGACTTTGATACTTTCTCTCCTCCATCTCAGCAACTTGAAAGCAGAGTGAATAAAGCAGTACACCTGATGTGTTTTGGTAGAGCAAGCGTAACACAAATGCTCCAGTCGTAGCTTCCCTGGATACCATACCAAGTTTGGCTCTGCGAACTCTGTTGCTCGTTGTCTACGCAGCAACGGTCGCTCATAATCGTTTTTTGGTATCCATCTGAGCAAGGCTATTCACTCACTGGCATAGGATGCTATGATTGAATTAGATCAATGCTCGTCCGCTTCACTCACGCTTTCAATGCCTGAATAGGACAAATCATAATATGTAATTGGAAAATTATACATTTTTTATTACAAAATTGACAAATTAACGATTCACATAAATAGATCAAATTGGACAAATAAGACAACGGAGTGGACATACTTTACAAACTGGAAAAATTGTACAAATTGGATAAATTGTGAAAGTAATCAAATTGGACAAATTGAACAAATTTGGCCAGATCGGTCAAATCGTATAGGGGAAAATCAGGCGGATTGGACATATTCGACATGTTTGATAAATTATACAAGTTTGAAAAAATACATATTTTAAACTCATTGATTAGTTGAACAAATTGCACCGAATTTATAAATTGGATTAACTGAACGTATGACCACTTTCAGAAAAAATATTTTAAGCTCTTTTTAGTGGAATGTATTCAATCGTCTAAGACGAGTTTAGTACTCTCCATTTAATACCACCAATGATCTTGATATCTTTGCAGAAACGTATTTCGACCACAACTGTGTGGTCGTCTTCAGAGTTTCGTACTCGAGTCGAGTCAAATACGAGACGACCACACAGTTTTGGTCGAAATACGTATCTGCAAAGATATCAAAATAATTGGTGGAATTAAATGGAGAGTACTAAACTCGTCTAAAACGGTTGAACGGATGAGACAAATCAGAAAAATCTGACAAATTTTACATATTTACATTTTTTATAAATTATACAAAATTGACAACTTGGACAAATAGAACATTTTTGGGAATATTGGGTAAATTGGGTCAATTGGACAAATTGGACATTTTTTTTTCTTTATTATTGAGGTTTTCAGCCCTGGGTGTACCAACCTCCGATTGGGAAATTTGGACAAATTGGACAAAAAATAGACAAATTGAAAAAATTGGACAAATTGAATAAATTTGAAAAGTTTCAAAAATTGAACAAGTTAGACGTATTGAACACAATAAAATTGATCAAATTGGATGAATTGGACAAATTGAACGAATTAGACAAGCTGGACAATTTGGATAAATTTTACAATTTGGACAAATTGGAATGATTGGACAAATTAAAAAATTCAACAAGTTGGGCAAATTCTAATAAGTTCTATTTTCTATAAGTTACACGGAATTATAAAAATTGATCAAAATGGGACCAATTTGACAAATATATCAAATAAGTCAAATTAAGCACATTGAATAAATATTACAAATTAGGCGAATAGAACAAATAGGACAAACTGGAGATTGGATTGGATTGGATACATAATTCATACATAATTCGACGAGTTTGGAAAATTGAACAAGTTACACGAGTTGAACACAATCAAATTGGTCAAAATCAGGGTTCGTAATGGCTCACTCAATCTCAGGGGGGATCTTCGGGGAGAAATCGCTTTTCGGGAAAGAAAAACAGCCTGGAGAATGATAACCATTTTTCGCTCACTTCGATTGCCGCCAATCGCTGGTTTGCTCTTTTTATTTTTTTTTTCATATTCCGGTCTTTTCATGGGATCATCAATGCAAATGGTAGTAACTTATGTGGAACAAATAGGTAACTTAATATCTTCATACAGATAGCGGGGTGGTGCGGCTAAAGTAAGCGCATTCAAATCCCGGCGCAGCCGTACAATTTTGTGTTCTGCGATAATTCTCTTGAAAATGAGTGAGAGGTAAAAGTGATGAAACGAAAAAGGATTTTCAAGGCTAATTCTAGAGAAAAGATTGGTAGGTGAAAGAATATCCTCAACATAAACAACGAAATCTCCTTTGGGCCGAAAAATGCTTGCTTTTGCCTCATTGAAACAAAAAGTCGAAACCCTGGCCAAAATGGATGAATTGGACAAATTGAAAAAATTAGACGAATTGAACAAATGGGTCAAATAGGGCAAACTATGTTAATTGGACAAATTGGATTAATTGGACAAATTGATCAGAACTGGTGTAAATTACACTTTGATCCAAGTGAGTAAAGGTTAAGATTTTCTACCAATTCGATATCAATAAGCGAGTGTTGGATATCAATAAGCCGGCATTTTAAGCATTTTTTTTCTACCAATTATCGAAGTACAGCTTACAAATGTAGATCAATAACGGCATAAGTCAAACCCTTACAGTCAGTTGAGAAAAAAGGAGAAGTCTAGCGAGTAATTATTGTTGCTACTAGAGAACGAGAAAACATAAGTTTGGAAAATAATTTGATTTTTAATTTCATGTAAATATTTGATAATTTCGGAGCGCGTAGATTCTAAGCAAGTACAATCCCAATATTCACAATAAATCCGATTGCGCATGCTATTTTATGACATTAAGCACTTTAATAATTCTTAATTTTCATCATTAATCCTCAGAAATAAAATAAAAAGCATTATTTTTCGCACATCAGTCATGGAGAACTGTTTGTTATATATCGAAATTCAAAGCATGAAATTAAAATTGTTTTATTATTACTCTCATAATGGTCACTATAACGTCCTATAGAATATCCACAAACTATATACAATGTTTTGTTGCCGTTTTATTACTACTCTTAATATGGTTTTGATAACTTTTTCTAGAGTGGTCCATTTAGCCAGAAGGCTATCTTAAAGATGTTTTGAAGAGGTTTCGGTGGAGCTCTTAGTTTTATTCGCATTAGGTCATGAAAACCTCTTATAGAGCGTAATAAATCTTAAAATGTTACTTGGGATTGGACAGATCAGACTATTTGAATACGTCCAGTAAATTGGACGAAATTGGAATATTGCAATTGGAAATTGGACAAATCAGACAATTTGGACATATTAGGCCATTTGGCCATTTAACACAAATAGAATAAATAGGACAAAATTGACAAATAAGACAAATCGAAAGATTAAAAAAATACTATTTCAGTAAATAAATGAGATGAACTGAATAAATTGCACAAATTGAACAAATTTGACTAATTGAACAAATAGTACAAACTGGGTGAATTTCAAAGAATTGAACAAACGGAACAAGATGAACATATCGAACAAATTGGACACATTGAATAAACTGAACACAGTGGACTAATTGGAACAATTTGAGAAATTTGAGAAATTTGTGAAATTTGAGAAATTTGAGAAATTTGAAAAATTTGTGAAATTTGAAAAATTTGTGAAATTTGAAAAATTTGAGAAATTTGAGAAATTGAACAAATTTGCGAAATTGCCAAATTAGAACAATTTGAGAAATTTTACAAAACGGGCTAATTGGACAAATTAGACAAATTGGATCAACTGAAAACAAAAGAAAAAACTAAAAAAAATGACTAATTGTACCTATGAATTGGATGAAGGATCTTGAAATTCAGACAAAGTTAGGTAAAATTGTTGCAACTTGAAAAATTGAATTTTTTTGATAAATAGGACAAATTAAACCGAGTGAAAAATTTGAACAAATTGAGCAAATTGGACAAATTGAACAAAATGTTCAAAATTATCAATTTAGACCAGGGCTGGCAAACGTACGGCCCACGGGCCCTCTGCTCAAATTTTTAGCCCGCGGCGTGCACGAAAAAACGCTTCATAACTACTGGCCCGGAAGCATTTCTTTCTGACTCGAGCAAAAAGATTGCTGTCTATTTGTTAGCAGTCTTAATAAGTGGCAAATACATTGTTGCTCCTACATCCGACGTATCAGTCAGTTTATTTAACTTTCTTCACCCCTTTGAAGAAGGTTAAATGAATTAATTGAATCGTCGGATATAGGAGCAACAAAGTATTTGCTACTATCGCCGAAAGAAGTTAATCTTATTAGTACTGTAGGTTACACTGGTTTGAAGAAAATCAAATCTTTATTTTTATTGTAGCGTGATGAGCCAACAACGAGCTAAAAATTTAAGAGTTGAAAGATCGTTATTGATTCGAATTAGGGTATCCAATCATGGTTTGAACCAAATGGCGGGTTTCAGATGAACCGTTAAAACTCAGTTAATTTATTTCATTAAAGAGACATGTTTCTAGTTTATATGAAAGCTTAGTTCAATATCTTTTTAAAAACATACTGGGTGCACATATTTATGCTTAGTTTCATTGAAAAAACTTAATAATTACATAACTTTGGTTCGTACCATGGTTTGAACTACACTGTTCACGGTTTAAACTAAATTCGTATCATGGTTTGAACTACTGCAGCAGCTCCTAAATATAATACTAATCACATGCATGAAACGCTGAGGAAATCTATAGAAAAGCAAATTTATTTTAATTTTCATCTTCTCGCATTAGATTAGTAACTCGAAACGTGTGAAAATCGTCTAAATTATCGATATGAAAATTGTGATTTTTTCATATTGGAAATCTCGCTTAACTTTTCAAAAGGACCTAAGTAATTTTTTTTTCATGAATTAATTTGAATAGCGCAATCAACATAAAAACATGAAAGCTTTTGATTGCAGTACTCAAATTAATTCATGAAAAAAATGTTACTTAGGTCCTTTTGAAAAGTTAAGCGAGAAATGTAAACAAAGTGCTCCATCTAGGCGCATGCAGTGCTCCTAGCGGACAGCAGCAGAACATGACTGCATTTACAAGTTCAAACCATGGTACGAATTTAGTTCAAACCATGATCAGTTTTTACCTTGTATAAATGTTACTATTTTATCTATTTAAAACTGTTTATCAATTGTATGAAGATGTCAATCGATTACAGATAAAAATAGCGTTCTATTGATATATTGATCTCACTCCTGTGTCATAAAATGCGTCCTTCACGAGCTTTTTGAAATCATGCCACTGGTGGGGGGGATTTAGCGCAAATTCAGGACGTTTTTAAATCGCTCCATTTTATTACTTAAACAATATGTACGAATGTTTAATTAAACTCTATCACTTCCAGTATACCTAAATATGCCATTCATACTGTTTTAGGTTCATTTCCTGCCAATGAGATGGTAATTTCTACTGATTTCAAAATGGTTCAAACCATGATACGCTTTTCACTAGTTCAAACCATGATTGGATACCCTATTAGTGAAACAGTGGATTAACGTAGCAACAAACTCTCCTAACTCGGCCAAACTCGTAGTTGGAAAATGCAGTACTGGCTAGCGTGACTATATGAATTCAATCCAAAGGAGAACGTTCATCCAATTCGTAGCCAAAAATGAGGACATTTGGTTGAAAAAGGCGGACTACTGAATACTGAAAACAAAATGTTCCGTTTTTGCCTTTATCAGATTTTTGCAGACACAATTTGATTATAGTTCAATACTATTTAGTGAGTCAAGTCTCAAGCAATTAATAATGAATATAAAACCCTGATAAATCCACCTAGCGATGGTGATGTCCTTCTCGTGCATCATAAAATGTATTGAAAAAATCACATTAGAAAGGTCAAAACACCACTTTAGATGTCTAGATCGCATTTTTCTTTATTTTTCCGGTTTTTGCATGAATTAATACGCATTGTCACTACGTTTGAAAAGACATTTTCCTGTCAAAGACGAGTTTATACAATCCCATTGAATTCCACCACTTAATTGTATCTTGACAGATACGTATTTCGACCTCAACAGTAAGGCCGTCTTCAGTGTCTCGTACTTGACTCGAAGTCGAGTCAAGTACGAGACACTGAAGACGGCCTTACTGTTGAGGTCGAAATACGTATCTGTCAAGATACAATTAAGTGGTGGAATTCAATGGGATTGTATAAACTCGTCTTATGACAGGTGAAAACATTCCACTAAAAGCTCAAAATAATTTTCTTATCAAAGAAATTTTTTTTTGCTTTTGAAAAAAAAATCCAAGGGGGGGAAAAACAATGTTGTTTTGCCTTTCTCGTACAACAAAGTTGTACCAAAAGGCTACCATTTCACTACGAAAATGCACTTTTTATAGAAGCCTTTTAGACCCATAGTCTTATATACCAATCGACTCAGTTTGACGACCTGAGCAAATGTCTGTCTATCCGTGCGTATGTATGTGTGTATGTGTGTGCATGTGTGTGTAAGTGTGTGCTAAGAAAACCATCAGACAACTTTTTGTATAGTAATCATCAGCGGATTTTCTCGCAACAAATTTCATTAGACATGGGGGGAAAGGAAAGAGAAGAATCTCGTTTTTCACTTCTTGTTCCTCGGTCCTCACTTCTTACTTCTTTTTACTCCCTTATCACTTCTCATTTCTCACTTTTCACTTCTCACTACTTACATCTTACTTCTCTTTTCGCACAATTCGGATCTTACCTCCCTTTTCCCATCACTCATTTTTCACTTCTATTTTTTAATTTCTCACCTCTCACTTAATACATCTCATTTCTCACTACAAATTTCTTCCATCTCACTTCTAACTTTTCACTTCTCACTTTTTATTCCTCACTTCTTTCTCCGCATATTCCACTTTTCACTTCTCATTTTTCACTTTTCACTTCTCACTTATAACTTCTTATGTCTCACTTCTGATTTCTCATTTCTCACATATCACATTTTACCTCTAACTTCTATTTTTTCACTACTCGCTTCTCCTATCATACTTTTCACTTCTGACTACTCACTTCAAACTTCGAAATTCTCATTTCTCACTTTTAATTTTTCACTTCCCACTACTCATTTCTCACTTCTTACTTTGCACTACTCACTTCTCATTTCTCATTTATCACTTCTCATTTCTCACTTCCCACTTTCCACTTGTCACTTGAAATTTCTCACTTCTAACTTTTCCCTTCTCACTTTAAATATCTCACTTCTCATTTATCACTTTTCGCTTCTCACTTTCCACTTCTAACTTTCTACTTCTCACTTTCCACTTTTCACTTACAACTTCTCCCTTCTAACTTTTCACTTCTCACTTCTAACTTCCAACTGTATCGTGCATGTACTTTTTCTGACAACATCGAGTTACCGAGGTAAAAATGCATTGGAAAATTACTTCAATTTAGAGAATATCGAGTAAGGGAGATGAGACTTTAGCAAGCTTTAATTAAGTCAACGAGTGTTGGATATCAATAAGCCGGCATTTTAAGCAGCATCCCACAACATTTTTACAAGAAAATCTGAAATATTATTTTCGAATGTTTGAAAAGACTGAACCATCGTATACAGTTCCTAATATTTAGCAATAGACAATTGACCGAAAATATAACATCCATGCTGGATGTTTTTTGCCTTTACATACTTGAAATAAATCGCAGATTTCTGTAAAAATTAACCAAAGCCTCTACAGCAGATCTGTTCGGTAAATAATTTTACAGAGTCTAGGTGGTTTTGAGTTGAACAACAACAAAAAAAATCACAGAAAATCGGTAATCAGTTCACCAAAAAATTCGGCTGTTGAGATTTTGGTGAATTTTTAACTGTAACAAACTCCTTTCAGTAACATTAGTTCCGCGAACACGGTGACCAAAAGAATGCAAGTCCTCGCTGAAGGTTTGAATGCGCTATTATGCGCTATTACGTTTTCTTGGTTATTAACCCTAATTTTGTTCCAAAATCGGCTTAAGCCAAACATTTTGCAAGCCGTTTGAGCATGAGTATGATGACCGTGCATTTCGTAGTTGCTATCCCGTGATTGACCAGAACAATCGCGAATGCACAATGGATGGAAGCATGGGATTTGCACTCCAACCTCATCGTGCACAGTCCGAGAGCTCTAGTATTGTAAATGGTCGATGACGGCGCTAGCCACGTCCTCACGGTCTATCGGGCATGGGAAGGAATTGATGATGCAATCACTCGCCCACTGCAAGCCGAGAACACCTCTGCACTCGCCACGAGTTCATGTGGAATTTAATTGGAATCTGGGGGTTAGGATCTATGGCATAGGTTGGTCTTGCGGGTCGCCAATGTGATAGTAATGAAAGGGAGGTGTAATTCTAATTGGATGCCGGAACGAGCTTTTTTGTTCATTACAAATTCTAACAATTATTGCAAATTTTACGCCGGGTTCGACTCCCATGTAAAAAATATTGTCCAACCAAAAAGGGTTTCCACAAGTTTCTTCATATATGGATGACGTCTCCACTGCAAGAAAGAGATTTTTGGGATGTGAGAAAAAATTCACGAATGATTATTTGGATTGTGATTTCGCTAATTTCTATACAATTGGACGTGTGAGCATTTGTTTTGGTATTTCGACAAACTTGCACGGTAGTCTATTCTTTGGTGAGAAAAGCAGTACCTGTTGGAACTAGTCAAGTTGTTGGTTTAAGACAGCAGATGGAAACGATACAAAAGCCCATTTACAGTTCTAGCGAATGCTAGAACATGAGAAATATATGGAAAGATACAAAATAGGAAGTATGGAACGGGCCTGAGATTGAGGCATATGAGGCAGAAGTGGTTACAATATGACCACCAAGTCCAACATTTTGCAAGCCGTTTCACATAAAAACTTAGTCAAAAACTTTGGATTTTAATTTGAAAAATAGAATGTTTTTAGGTCTTTCCCGATACAATTTCGGTGTTTTCGTTAACAATTATTTCTGTTTAGATACAAAAATTCTACCTATCGAGCAAAGTAAACAAATACTTGTTGGCGCCTAATGGTTAATACGCCGAATTAAAACGCAATAATTCAAATGTATTAAATTTTTATTTGCACCCGGTGGAGATCTTGGTTATCGAATTTAAGAGCTTTGAAAGTGAACATTCCCGTAAAGGACACTTGAATAAAAATGAAAGATGCCAACATAATAACATGAGCAGCATTCAAAATCAGTGCAACCAGATCCTCTTTGCACAACTTTATTATCATAAACTTCGACAAAAAGAATTGAGAAAAAAAATTGATTCTAGTTGCTTCTTGAGCCTGTCAATCGACTAAAACCATTTCAGGAATTAGGACGATATTTTGACACATTTATTCGCAGTTCACCTTTCAGACATGTGGTGATTCAGATCGCTTTTCCTGCGCTGGGATATTTCTTTATCCGATTTAACTTTTAGACTTTCAAAAGGGTGTTTTAGAAAGATGACCGATCTGTCTTGTAGGGTACCTCGGCAGGGATCAAGCTGCACGCTGGGATGTTCGATAGCGTCAGGCCGTTTCCTTATATTGATATTCCTTTCCCGACAGCATGATGCAAAAGTGACCCGTTGGTGTATCGATGCCTCGGTGAACGGTACTGCCACCTGCTTGGGTTTGAATTCTTGTTCGTGCTGGTTCCGGTTCTCGACAGCCAGAATCAGAATGTCATCGGGTGCGGACTGTGTGCGATGGGGCCAACAGACCATCAACCGAACCATTGCATAGGAGAGAGGTATAGGATCGAGTAGAAAAGCCCTGGTCTGGTCTTGAGGTTCAACGGATGGTGAGTTCAAGGAAGTTGTATTACTTCTTCCTTCACCTTGTTCATCCAGTTCCGTTTCGTAGTTCTCAAAATCCCGGTAGTGCACAATATAATTATTTAACTTGATTCTGCACCGAGTGTGGAATGATTTAGATCTCTGCACCATCATCTGGTTTCCTCATTTCAATCAGCTTGTCGATGTGGATTTTGCTCCGGGAAAGCAGAGTCGTTGTGCCCGCCGATAATTTAAGGTTTATGGAAAACCTCCAATATTGTCATGTTACAAGTCAAAATTTTAGTTTTGTAAGTTAGTAAACTTTACTTCTACCATAATTAACCCTCTACAACCCAAATTTTTGTTTTCGCTCAAAATCACTATATTGTTTTCTAAAATCGATCTAAACCCGGTTTGGGCATAAACAATGTTTAATTCGCGATTTTATCAATTTCACACTTTGATTTTTTAGAGTTTATTTATTAAGTTTTTTATCCAATCAAATAGTTTCTTGAATTTATGATTCTTTTTTGATTTTTCAACATATTTAAAATTCAAAAGTTCGTATCCAATGCTGACTTATTAAAAATTTTAAATTTTCAAGGTTATTTTCTCATTTTACGTGTAACGAGTTGGTTAAATGTTTTAGAGTGTACCATTTATTTACTCCTATAACCATCTATTGAATAAGGTTACATACCGAGCATCATTTGCTGATATTGTTATTGGTGATATGAGGTGGAGCGGTAAGATGCGCGGCTACAAAGCAAGACTATACTAAGAGTAATTGGATTCGATTCCCGGTGTCGGTCTAGAAAAATTTCAGATTGGAAATCTTCTCGATTTCCCTGGGCATAAAAGTATCATCGTGTTAGCCCCATGATATACGAATGCATAAATGGTACCTTGCGGCTTAGAAACCTTGCAGTTAATATCTGTAGATGCGTTA
Source organism: Armigeres subalbatus (assembly GCF_024139115.2). NCBI lineage: Eukaryota > Metazoa > Arthropoda > Insecta > Diptera > Culicidae > Armigeres > Armigeres subalbatus. Next base: position 33,255,150 of record NC_085140.1, on the reverse strand, counting down.
AATCAACACTAAGCTGCGAGGCGGCAATGTCCCAGTGGGGGATATAATGCCAATACGAAGAAGAAGAAGATAAGGTGGATTTGATGCCTTTTGAACAACACCAATCGAGCAATTATCCTCAAAAAGAAACGTAAATTACCTTATCCAAAAAAAGTATGGGCCACTCCACTTACCCAATGAAGGCTGCGCTCATCATCTCTGATCATCTACCAAATACAAACTGGTCTGCAACACGCTGATGCTCATCCGCCATTGACATCGTGTCGCGTGCTTGACTGTAATCTCAATTGCATGCGGAAATTGCGTAAAAATGATCCGACCCCTCCGCAGGGTCTCCCAGCATCGTAATCCGCCCAGCGAGCAAGGCGCGAAAAAGGCGGGTGGCAGCATGGCTGTGCTGCTATACGTCTTGCTTCACCCCATGAGGTTTTTTTTTTGGTTTCTTTGTTTCATCTGGCGTTGATATGCATAGCACCGGCCGGGTCCGCACATCCTGCAACCTCTCTACGCAGACGATGATGCTTGAAATGTTTAAACACGCGATAATTGAGTCAAGATTAAGCCACACGACTGACTGCCAAGCTCGCTGACGCGGTGAGGGTTCATTGTTTCGCATTGTACCTTCTTGAATTGGGATAAACATCAGAATACTGACAAACAAGATCAAGATTTTCTTTTTGCAAAACAAAGGCCACGTGTCTCAAAGTGGTCGGGCGCATCAAATGTTTTGAGATTTTTAATTGCCTTTGGAAGCATATTTAGCAGAAATGCGAATGACGTCTACGCATATGAAAATTTGGAAGATTTTGTCCGCATTTTGTTCCGGGATTCGCCACTCTGTATCGACTCTCATAGTGAGTCAAACTGATGACGCCATCCATAATGGTTGGTGGCGGACAGCATTAAAACATGAAACTTTTATGATGGCTACGACGCAAAAGATTACGGTGGCTAACTGTGACAGCGCATTTCCTATTGAATCCAAATCTGCGATGGTAATGTTCCCACAATGCGCTATCATATCATCATCAATGGCATAAACAACACAACGGAATAAAAAAACAGAGCACCATCATCAGGTTTCCGTAGTCGGCATTAGCATTTAGGTGCCGGTGAAAAGTAAAAGTCCACAAAGCGATCGTATCAAACTGTTTATGCTCAATAGTCGCAAACATAAAGTTCTTCACAAGCTTTGGTGTTTGTTCCCATATTTCCACTCTCGTTTTTCGTTCGATATGACGACGATGACAGAGCTGACGCAATTGTTAATCGGAAAAATTCCCACCGTATGTGCAACCAAAATATCTGCCTGCACGCTTGCCTACGTTTCTAGTGCTGACATTGGATGAGGTAAGTTTAATAAAGCGACGACTTTCCACGTTCATTACAAAATAATGATATTGCTCGTTAGGGGCTTAATCTGGCATGCAATTTCCGCCCATCGTAGTATCGGAGATGGGCACATGTTTCGGAAATGGTTACTGCTTTATTTTTTGGTGAGGGACTTTGAAGTCACAGATGAATGTGATTTGAAGAGTAAAAGAAACATAAGGCAAGATAAAACAAGAATATCGACAGATCGAATGTTAGTGAGCATCGAAGTCATTGAGTATTTTTCGAAGTTCCATGTAATTGGACAAGTCTTTTTAGCCATTGACTGAAATAAAAACCATTTTGAACTATTATTCATTTCATATGCTGAAAACGCTGCAGAAACGGTCTAAAAAATGTCCAATCAATTATTTCCGTCCCAGTTCAGGTTCGTTCCCCATCGCCCTTTCGACATCGTTCAAAACATGCAATAATTTATTACGAAGACCTTCTCCAAGAAAGTGTGGGTACACTCCACCGTTTGCAAGCCGTTGTCTGGTTGGTAGACGACGATCACCAACATCTCATAGTATGACGCTCTCCGTAGTTGTTCTGTGTTTGGCATTTGCCAGCGCAATAAAGCACACACCGCGCGGAGCCGCGACGGCACGAAGCCCCCTCCCAGAGCTGGCTGCATAAATCTAACAAGAAGAGCATATTTAGATGAGCCAGCAAGCAAGCAATGAGTGTGGAGGCATGTAGCGAACCTATGTGTAGCGGTTTCGGTTACAAAACGATGATGCTTCACACATTCACCAAGGCACTTTATCAACCAACCGCTTGGCCGTTGTTCGTTGCTTCGAGGATCGGAATGATGCCCAGACCCCGACTAGAGCGGCAAATGAACCACGAATGCTAGGAAATCGAGAGGAATTATTATGCAAAAAAAATTGAGTAGAAATAGGCAGGAGGAGGTCTCAAAAGAAGGTTGAATAACTCGTGAAGCAGAAATTAGTGTGCGCTTCTTTCGTAACGAGAACGCGAATCCCTCGCCGGCCGGATGGCTCATTGCTTCGTGCTGAGAGAGTCGAGACTTGAATAACTGCTTAGAATGGCATTTAAGAGTGCGCGAGCATGCTTCAAAGTTCATCAAAACATTGTTGCCCATAGAGAGCCCGGAGATCTAAATAGCACTTGTCGAGCAGGGTTTTGAATTGAAAGTCTAATCTGGAAGTACGGTGCGAGATTTGTCTGCGAAAATGGTTTTATTTTTGAAGAGATTCTCAACAGAAAAAAATCTGATTTATTGGTTCCATCATGCTCGATTTGAGTTCCATTGTAGAACAGAGGCTTCGAATCAAAAGGCAATAAAACGCTTACAAATCTGATAAAAAAGTCTGCTCAGCATCGTTCTGCGTTCTCCACCTCTGTAAACGATAACAACTTGTAGGTACGTATTACATTTTCGACCTTTCGATGATAAATAGCGAAGACGCCACTGACTGGTGCGATGCTGGATCGAAGAACGTGATTTCCGATACGAAACCAAACGAATGAGACCGGTGCGCCGCATTCCATCAGTTTTCTCCGGATGGTTTGCATTTCCACCTGAATGCCCGGAAAGGCCTCGCAGCTACCAAGCTGGAGAAGATTCCTGATAGATCAAAGGCCGCACACGGGTGCAGGTTTATAAAATAAGCAGCACATTGTTTTTATTAGCATTTTGCCGGTTAGTGATTTTGCTCTTCTCTTCGGCGATTCTGGGCTGCCAACTGGGTTGGGTGGAACAAGTACCTGAACTTTTCCATTCTTGGAATTCGTGCGATTCAATTCACTTGGGGTTTTCAGTACATGCTTTGATTTATGCCTCTTGCTTTTCGAATGTTTCTTCAACCGTTTCTTCAACTATAGCATCATCAACGTGCACTGCCCACACGAAGGGAGACCCGACGACGAGAAAGAAGCGTTCTACGCACAGCTGGAGCAGACATACGATGGATGCCCACTGCGGGACGTTAAAATCGTCATCGGTGACATGAACGCACAGGTAGGAAGGGAGGAAATGTATAGACCGGTCATCGGACCGGATAGTCTGCACACCGTATCGAATGACAACGGCCAACGATGCATAAACTTTGCAGCCTCCCGCGGAATAGTAGTCTGAAGCACCTACTTTCCCCGCAAAAATATCCACAAGGCCACATGGAGATCACCTAACCAAGAAACGGAAAACCAAATCGACCACGTTCTAATTGACGGTAAATTCTTCTCCGACATCACGAACGTCCGCACTTACCGCAGTGCGAATATTGAATCCGACCACTACCTCGTTGCAGTATGCCTGCGCTCAAAACTCTCGACGGTGTACAACACGCGTCGAAGTCGGACGCCGCGGCTTAACATTGGGCGGCTACAAGATGGTAGACTAGCCCAAGAATACGCGCAGCAGCTGGAAGTGGCACTTCCAACGGAAGAGCAGCTAGGCGCAGCGTCTCTTGAAGATGGCTGGAGAGATATTCGATCCGCCATTGGTAGCACCGCAACCGCTGCACTTGGCACGGTGCCCCCGGATCAGAGAAACGACTGGTATGACGGCGAATGTGAGCAGTTAGTGGAAGAGAAGAATGCAGCATGGGCGAGATTGCTGCAACACCGCACGAGGGCGAACGAGGCACGATATAAACAGGCGCGGAACAGACAAAACTCGATTTTCCGGAGGAAAAAGCGCCAGCAGGAAGATCGAGACCGTGAAGAAACGGAGCAACTGTACCGCGCTAATAACACACGAAAGTTGTATGAGAAGTTAAACCGTTCACGTAAGGGCCACGTGCCACAGCCTGATATGTGTAAGGACATAAACGGGAACCTTCTTACGAACGAGCGTGAGGTGATCCAAAGGTGGCGGCAGCACTACGAAGAACACCTGAATGACGATGTGGCAGACGAAGATGGCGGTATGGTGATGGACCTGGGAGAACGCGCGCAGGACATAATTCTACCGGCTCCGGATCTCCAAGAAATCCAGGAGGAGATTGGCCGGCTGAAGAACAACAAAGCCCCTGGGGTTGACCAACTACCAGGAGAGCTTTTTAAACACGGTGGTGAGGCACTGGCTAGAGCGCTGCACTGGGTCATTACCAAGATTTGGGAGGAGGAAGTTTTGCCGCAGGAGTGGATGGAAGGTGTCGTGTGTCCCATCTACAAAAAGGGCGATAAGCTGGATTGTAGCAACTACCGCGCAATCACATTGCTGAACGCCGCCTACAAGGTACTCTCCCAAATTTTATGCCGTCGACTAGCACCAACTGCAAGGGAGTTCGTGGGGCAGTACCAGGCGGGTTTTATGGGCGAACGCTCCACCACGGACCAGGTGTTCGCCATTCGCCAAGTACTGCAGAAATGCCGCGAATACAACGTGCCCACACATCATCTATTCATCGACTTCAAAGCCGCATATGATACAATCGATCGGGACCAGCTATGGCAGCTAATGCACGAACACGGTTTTCCGGATAAACTGACACGGTTGATCAAAGCGACGATGGATCGGGTGATGTGCGTAGTTCGAGTTTCAGGGGCATTCTCGAGTCCCTTCGAAACCCGCAGAGGGTTACGGAAAGGTGATGGTCTTTCGTGTTTGCTATTCAACATCGCTTTGGAAGGGGTAATACGAAGAGCAGGGATTAACACGAGTGGTACAATTTTCAATAAGCCCGTCCAGCTATTTGGTTTCGCCGACGACATAGATATTATGGCACGTAACTTTGAGAAGATGGAGGAAGCCTACATCAGACTGAAGAGGGAAGCTAAGCGGATCAGACTAGTCATCAACACGTCGAAGACGAAGTACATGATAGGAAGAGGTTCAAGAGAAGACAATGTGAGCCACCCACCGCGAGTTTGCATCGGTGGTGACGAAATCGAGGTGGTAGAAGAATTTGTGTACTTGGGCTCACTGGTGACTGCCGAAAATGACACCAGCAGAGAAATTCGGAGACGCATAGTGGCTGGAAATCGTACGTACTTTGGACTCCGCAAGACGCTCCGATCGAATAGAGTTCGCCGCCGTACCAAACTGACAATCTACAAAACGCTAATTAGACCGGTAGTCCTCTACGGACACGAGACCTGGACGATGCTCGTGGAGGACCAACGCGCACTTGAGTTTTCGAAAGGAAAGTGCTGCGTACCATCTATGGTGGGGTGCAGATGGCGGACGGTACGTGGAGGAGGCGAATGAACCACGAATTGCATCAGCTGTTGGGAGAACCATCCATCGTTCACACCGCGAAAATCGGACGACTGCGATGGGCCGGGCACGTAGCCAGAATGTCGGACAGTAACCCGGTGAAAATGGTTCTCGACAACGATCCGACGGGCACAAGAAGGCGAGGTGCGCAGCGGGCAAGGTGGATCGATCAGGTGGAAGATGACTTGCGGACCCTCCGTAGACTGCGTGGTTGGCGACGTGTAGCCATGGACCGAGCCGAATGGAGAAGACTCTTATATACCGCACAGGCCACTTCGGCCTTAGTCTGATTAAATAATAATAAATAATAATTTTCGAATGTTTTCAGAAATCAGAAATCAGAAATCAGAAATCAGAAATCAGAAATCAGAAATCAGAAATCAGAAATCAGAAATCAGAAATCAGAAATCAGAAATCAGAAATCAGAAATCAGAAATCAGAAATCAGAAATCAGAAATCAGAAATCAGAAATCAGAAATCAGAAATCAGAAATCAGAAATCAGAAATCAGAAATCAGAAATCAGAAATCAGAAATCAGAAATCAGAAATCAGAAATCAGAAATCAGAAATCAGAAATCAGAAATCAGAAATCAGAAATCAGAAATCAGAAATCAGAAATCAGAAATCAGAAATCAGAAATCAGAAATCAGAAATCAGAAATCAGAAATCAGAAATCAGAAATCAGAAATCAGAAATCAGAAATCAGAAATCAGAAATCAGAAATCAGAAATCAGAAATCAGAAATCAGAAATCAGAAATCAGAAATCAGAAATCAGAAATCAGAAATCAGAAATCAGAAATCAGAAATCAGAAAATTATATAAAAACAGAAGAAAAATGAAAAAAATATTTTGTGGGCTTCGTGGGCGTGAGGTTAATGAAAATAAAAAAAACGGAGAATACTAAGAAAATCAGGTAAATCGAAAAAAAAAATAAATGTATGAGTAAAATCAAAAAGAAGGATAAAAACAAAAAAAAATCAAGTAGAAAAAATATTACAAATCAAAATATTAATAAAAAACTAATATAAAAAAAAGGAAAATAAAAAAATCAGGAAAATTAAATTTAAAACAAATTTGAAACATCTAAGTTTAAAAAAGGGATGAAAATCTGAAAAATTAGAAAAATTATAACAGAGAAAAATAAACTAGAACAAATGAATTCGAAAAATAAATAAAAATGGAAAAAAATCTAATGAATAAAAAAACAAAAATTAAAACAAAATAAACAGAATGTTTTTGTAAATAAATAAAAATGAAAATAGAAAAAAGAGCAGAGAAACATAGAGATACACATAAATAAGGAAAATAAAGAAAAAGGAAAATCATGAATAAAATGAGAAATAAGAAATCAAAATAGTCGAAGATGTTTGAAAAAAAAAGAAAGGTAGGGTGAAAGACGGCTTTGGCAGGTTTTGTTCTATTATTGGCAGGGGGTTTTTGTCGACCAAATTTTATGAAATTTGGCCACAATATTCTTTGATATGCAAAGAACGTTTAGGCCAAATTTGAGCCTAGTCAGTCATAAAAAAACCCCTGCCAATAATAGAACAAAACCTGCCAAAGCCGTCATTCCCCCTATATTAGAAAAAAAAACATGGCAAGTTCAATATGTACTAAGCAAAATAAGAACGATAAAAAAAATCAAAATAGGAATAGAGAAAACTAAAATTATCGATGAACTAGAAGATTGAGTGAAATTAGGAAGATTACCAAAATTAGAAATCCAAAATTCAAAACCCAAAAACCCGAGAAGATCAGAAATCAAAAAATAAAACTATCATAATTTTTTTTGAAGAAAAATCAGCGAAATAAAAAACAGTTTTGGTTCAACAGAATCCCGAAATCCAATATCCGGAATCTGAAATTCGAGATCCGTAATCCTAAATCCAAAATTCGAAGTACGAAACTCGAAATCCGAGATCAGAAATCGTAAATCAAAAAACTAAAAATATTAGAAATTTTAAATAAGCAAAATCAGATTTTCGGAAAATAAATAAACAGACAGGCATTTCAGAAAACTAGGGATAAAAACAACAAAGTACTTAAAGGATAAGAACGATAAAAAATCGGGAAAAATAGGATAAACTAAAAATATCGATGAAACTAGAACATTGAGAAGAATTAGGAAGAAAAACCAAATTTAGAAAAATCCAATTATTCAAAATAAACCAACAACAAAATGATGGAACAGGATATTTGGATTGTGACTGTGATTGGTTATTGAAGACGGTATTTTTCGGTTCTTTCAGTACTTATGACAGTTGTAATAAACACCGAATCGTCGGATAGTACAAGGCAAAACCCGTTTCAGCTTGTCATAGAGACTGAAAGAGGCGAAAATGCCGTCGTTAGTTGAACAGGATCAGAAAAAAATCAGAGAAACTTAAAAAATCATACTAAGAGAAAAATTTATAAAAAAAATTAAGGAGGGATAAAATTCTGAAAAATAGGAAAAATTAAAACAGTAGGAAAAATCAGAAAAAAAAGATCACAAAAGAAAAAATAGAACAATAAGAAAAATCAAAAATACAAATAGGATAAAAAATCGAAAAAATTCAAATATCACGAATTTTGAAAAAGAAAAAATAGAGAAATTTTAAAAAAAAAACAATTGAACCAAATAAAAAAGAAAATTCGAAAAACATCAGATTCGTAAGCAAATTAATTCAATAAAATCATGAAAATCGAATAAAACAGAAATATCAGAAAACTTAAAAAAGTCAAAGAGTTTAGGAAAATAAAAAACGGAAAGGTATATCAGAAAGGTATATAAGAACGAACAAATAAATCAAAATAGAAATATGAAAAATTAAAAATTTCGAAGAAACTATAACATTGAGTAAATTAGGAAGAAAATCAAAATTAGAAAAATCCTTTATTTAATTAAAAAACGGAAATAATAATAGAACAGGAAATTTAAAAAATCCGAAAAACTAAAGAAACTAAACTGATAAAAAAAATTAAGAGGAGATAAAAATCTGGAGAATTAGAGAAAAGATCAAAAAAGAAGAAATAGAATAAAAATAAAAGAAGAAATAAATAAAAGAAACATCTGCAAAATTAACGGAACAATAAAAAATACAAAAATTTGGTAAAAATAAGAAAAAAACAAAAAAAATAGGAAGAAAATCGATAAAATGCATAAATAAAAAAAAATCTATATATATAAAACTCAATGTTTGTATGTTTGTATGTATGTTTGTATGTATGTTACCAGCATAACTTCTGAACCCATTGACCGATTGCAACCAAATTTGGAATACACATACTTAATCTTAAGGAGACGACGATAGGGGGATAGGGGTGCTCTTTGGAAAAGGGGGAGGGTGTGTGGGGAGGGGTATTGCTTAGTTATCGATCAATTCATTGTAACTTCTGAACCCCTTGGCCGATTTCAACCAAATTTGGAACACACATTCTTTATCTTAAGGAGACGACAATAGAAGTGGCTCTTTGGAAAGGGGAAGGGTGTGCGGGGAGGGTTATTGTTTAGTTATTGATCAACTCAATGTAACTTCTGAACCCATCGACCGATTTTAACCAAATTTGGAACACACATACTTTATCTTAAGGAGACGACGATAGAGAGGATAGGGATGCTCTTCTGAAAAGGGGGAGTGTATGGGGGGAGGGGTATTGCTTAGTTATCGATCAACTCAATGTAGCTTCTGAACCCCTTGGCCGATTTCAACCTAATTTGCAACACAAATTCTTTATCTCAAGAAGACGAGGATAGGGGGGGTTAGGGATGTTCTTTGGAAAAGGGGGAGGGTTGTAGGGAAGGGGTATTGCTTAGTTATCGATCAACTCTGTGTAGCTTCTGAACCCCTTGGCCGATTTCAACCAAATTTGGAACACAAATTCCTTATCTTATGAAGACGACGATAGGGGGTTAAGCATGCTCTTTGAAAAAAAGGGAGGGGCTGTGGGAGGAGGGGTATTGCTTAGTTATCGTTCAACTCAGTGTAACTTTTGAGCCCCTTGGCCGATTTCAAACAAATTTGCAACACAAATTCTTGATTTTAAGGAGACGAGGATAGGGGTTTTTGGGAAGCTCTTCGGAAAAGGGGAGGGTTGTGGGCGAGGGGTATTGTTTAGTTATCGATCAACTCAGTGTAACTTCTGAACCCCTTATCCGATTTCGATCTTATTTGCAACACACATTCTCTATCTTAAGGAGACAGCGATAGAGGGTTAGGGATGCTCTTTGGAAAAGAGGGTATGGGGGGGAGGGGTATTGTTAAGGTATCGATCAACTCAGTGTAACTTCTGAACGCCTTGACCGATTTCAACCAAATTTTGAATACACATCCCTCATGTTAAGGAGACGACAATAGTGGGGTTTGGGATGTTCTTTGGAAAAGAGAGAGGGTGTGGGGGGGAGTATTGTTTAGCAATCAATAAACTCAATGTAAGACTTGAACCCCATGACCAATGTTATCCAAATTTGTATCAAATATTGCCTTTCCTAAGGAAATGATTTTAGTGGATGTGGGTAGGTAATTTTAAAAGGGGAGGGTGTGAGAGAGAGGGTTATTGTTTAGTTATCGATCAACTCAGTGTAACTTTTGAACCCATTTACGGATGTCCACCAAATTTGGAAGCCATATTCTTTGTCTGAGGAAGACTATCAATGCTGAATGAGAGAGAGGGTGTATTTCTGTTTAGTATACGTTTTTATCGCATGGGTCAATTCAAACCAAATTTGTAAACACGTATTTTCTACCCAAAGGAAACTTTTATAGAGACGCTGGAAGGGACTTTTGGAACGCGGGAGGTTATTGGTGTTGGGTATTGTTTAGACAACTACTTAAATTAACATCTATCTTATTTAGTTCATCCGAGGTTCTTTGACATTGTACAATGATCCGGAAACAAATTACCCGAATTCCTCAAAAATAGCAAATCCTCGACATTAGAATTTTCCCGGTAATAACATTTCCCCAAAAATGTGATTGACAAAAATTATATTTCCCGAAAATGATACTTCCCGATACACATATCTCAGAATATGACACATTCCCTGAAAATGACATATCCCTGAATAAAGCAGGCCATTAACATAACACTATTTGGTCTAAGGCCATACGACATGAAGCGCATTTGGGATAATTATGAACAGCATGAAATTGTTGGGTATAAAGCAATGACAATTGTTACCCTTCATCGGAATCATGATTACCCAGTGAAAAGTAATGATTAATGTGTTTCTTCTGGATGGTGGATGTGATTGCTTCTTTAAAAGTAGGCATTTGCCCGGAATATGGCAATGGTGAGTGTGATCCCTTCTTCAAAAATATGCGTTTGCCCGGAATAAGGCATCGGTGGATGTTTTTCCTTCTTTAGAAATAGTCGTTTGCCCGGAATAAGGCTATTCAAACCCACGATCTCTTCAAAATCAGTCAATGTTTCCAAAAGCCTTCTTTTAATCAAATGATGAAGTATCAATAAGTAAACACGATTACCCTGTTGACCAATTGTTTTTATCATTTTCGAATTGTGAAAAAAAATGCGAACCAAACTGGCAATTCCGAGCAAGGCCGGGTACATAAAGCTAGTAAAAAATAAAAACAAGAAATTGAGAAATATGAAAAAAAAAAGTGAAATTTATTACCAGAAAAAAATAAGAAAAATATTGAGAAACAGAAACATCAATAGTGGAAAATCAGAAAAATCCAAAAATTTATTAAAATAAAAAAAACAATCAGAAAAATAAATGAAATATGAAAAAGTGAAAATATCAAGAAAATCGAGATTATACGGAAAAAATAAAATAAATGCGTAAAATCAAAAAGAAGGATAAAACAGAAAAAATAGATTTTTCAATCAAGTAAAATCAAAAACCAAAATGATCGTAGAAAAGAAAAAAAAAGAATAAACAGGAATATCAAACAAATCAAAACATTGAAAAAAGATAAAGAAGTTTAAAAATTGAAAATTTCAAAAAGGTATAAAAATCTGAAAAATTAAGAAAATTAAAACAATCAGAGAAGAAAGAAAAATAGAGAAACAAGTCTGACTAGATAAACAAAAAATTAAAAAAAAAAAATTAGAAATTAGAAAAATCAAAAACAAAACAATAGGAAAAATCAGAAAGAAATAGATCACAAAATTAAAAAAAGAATAATAAGGAAAAACAGATGAACAAGTAGAATAAGAATAAATAGGAGAAATGAAAAAAAATTGAAAGATCAGACAAAAAAAATAATGAATCAAAAAATAAGAACGAACAAAAATTTAAATTTTTTAATAAAAAATAGAAAAAAAAGACAACATCGATAGAATGTACAAATCAAAAAAATAAGAAACTACACAAGCGAGAAAAAATAGTAAGGGATCCCGCAGCGTAGTTGGCTACGCGTTCGCCTTATAAGCGAATGGTCATGGGTTCGATTCCCAGCCCCTCCACCAAACCCTCGTCAGTCGCCGGATCCGCAGCCCATACGGTGGCGTTTTGGGGTACGCGCCTTACCGTCACGACTGGCGGCTTGTTCTTCTCGGAGGATTCCTCCAACGTAACCTGGATCAAATGGCAACAGAACAATGCAACGATCATTGGATACTCAGTGGCAACGACAACAATAACGAATAATGGGTATCTAAAAATAGATTCTATGTGGATTCTGTAAAGCAGAAAACCATAGTAGATCACGGCACAGTAGCGGTTAAAAACACGGAACAGTGGAGAGAGTCCTCGAGTACGGTGGTTGCGTAGCCTGAATGTGCTTCGAAGAGGATCTACGCGTTGGTTGGCTGGCCCAGAGCAGACTTGAGGTTGGACACGATGGTGGTGGCGTAGCCTTCAGGTACGCCAGAGGCGTTTCACCGGTTGGATCGTGCTGTTATTTGGATTGGTCCTCCCGAAGGAAGCGAATCTGGATGGGCCGGAACAAACTTGAGGTTGGACACGAAGATGGTTGCGCAGCCTTGGTGGACCCCGGAGGCGTTTCACGGGTTTGTATGCCCGGAACAATGGTGAGACACACCGACGGTGATGGACCTGAATGGACACTAATCAGTGGGCTGCTGATCCGGAATAGCTTGAGGTGGCGTACGACGATAGTGACGGAGCAGGAGTTGACCGTAATCCGCAGGTTGACTGACCCGGAGCTCTCTTTTTCCACACTCATGGTTCACCACCTTTTCCTCCGATCTCGAATCTCCTTTTCCTTGTTCGTTCCTTTCTCTTTTCGTTCGGGGCTTTGGTTACCCGATAGAATTTCGCTCGGATTGTCATATGTGTCAAGGGATGAATCCATTTTGTGTTAGTGCTCACATGGTTAAAGAAAAATAGCCAAAGAAACGTTCTAAATTTTATTTGACTATTCCACTTATGGGTAACTACGTGCAAAGTCCCACATTTCTGGTTTAGTACTTTATTTTTATAATGCAATAAAGTTGGGATATTGTCAGTTCTTTGGCTTATTGTTACCTTATACGGTAACAAATGAGAAAATGAAAAAAACTAGAACAAATAGAGTCGAAAAAAAAATCTAAAAAAAATCAGAAAAATAAAAAAAAGTTAAACAGAACATATTTAAAAATTAAAATTGAAAATTAAGGTGATTAAACGAATGATCCCGTTTTATATAGGGGAAGGTGGTTAGTTGTCGGGACCCTTTTGCTTTTGGTTCATAACTTTCGTCCACTTGCACAATGTGGTGATATTTGCATACCAATGGAAGCATATAGGCATAAGCTAATAACTTCTAGAGCGATTTGTTTTATTTCATGTTTTTATACACATTTTATAAAGACTTCAAAAATTGTTAGTTTTTTTAATAAGGCCGATACAAATATTAAATTTATTTTATGTGGGGGGGATAAAAAAAATAACAAGGAAACGAAAAAAAAGTTCAAATTGCAAATAATCCATGGAAAATTTGGAATTTTAATGGAAAATGATAGCAAAGAATCTTTAGAGAAAGCAAAGGATATGAATATTTATAGCATATTTATCCAGTAGTGAATTTAGCATAAACTTTATAAAAATAAAAAAAAAATACTGGAACTTATTTCTTTAGAAATTTTTGTTTTTCTTTTTGGAAAAGTACCGTTGAATTCATAACACCATTTTTTAAGTACTTTTAAAATTAGAGGCTTTCGTTTAAATCAAGTCTGAAACTCAAACTGGTTGAATCAAAAAGGGCAATGGCCAAATGTACTTTTGAAAGCACAGATGTTTTGTCTGAACATGGCTGTTTTATAAATTTCTTACATAGGTTTGGAATTGCAGGCTTCCCAGACTATACGGAATACATGTGAAGTCTGAACCAGAATCGGTGGAGCACGTCATATCAGCCCATGTTCCTCAAATTATGGCATTCCACATGCTACTTGTTGCTGGCATAGATACAACATCGGGTCAACCCGTAACGAGGATGCAATGGACGCTAAACTCACCCATGCAAGAGTCGTAAGGAAGTCATTTCGGCTCATGCACAGCGGTTGCTGCCTGAGCGCTTCCAAACCCCCGCATGATCTGCGATGTCAGGTATCTAGTTGCAGCTTTTCGTTTACTTTACTCCATGCAAAGGTACGAAACACTGAAAGCAACCTTGATTTTTGAGAGCTATACTGCCGTTCTACGCATGCTTGTACCAAATTCAAAAAACGACAAATGAGAAAATGGCATTTGAAATTAAACACTAATTTTCATTGCTGGCGTATAACCATAATGCAATATAAGATTATTACATCACAGAACCATTCAGAATACTTAATTTAATTGCAATCATTCTTATTTTTCACTCACAATTAGAATTTGCGACAACGATCATGAAAATAGTTTGGCGGGACAGTTATGCCGAGAAATAGAGCACTTGTTTTATGGTTTCTACGCATATCAGCCCCGTTCAATGCATGATTTTGTGGGTGACTACTGCGATTGACTTACGTCTCCACATGCTTTATCTATGGAAGTGAACCTGCCACGTGGTTGAAGTGATTATGTCGCTTAGAATGAGTATTGTACAAATTGCCCCCATTAAACCAGTGCAACAGGCTAAGATTGCAAGATCTAAACAGAAAATGCTATTTCAATGCGTGTTGCTTCATAAATTAACAGAATCCGCCATAACGATGAATTTAACCACCGCGAGACAATTATGCGTAGAAATTAAGCAATGGGACAAATAGACTTGATGTTGTTTTCAATGATTTTCCGAACTAAGTTCGAAAACTGTTAGAGTTTTCTAAAAGTATACATCAAAATAGACTGCTCTATGGTGAAAATTCAAAATCCACAAAAACTAACATGGGACAACTATGCGTAGAAGGGCAGTATAGTTCCACTTGTTTTATAAAAAATAAAACACTCTTCTAAACAAGTTCTAAAATAAATCTCCATTACTTTGTAAAAATAGCCAATCAAGGTTACACAATACATTGGGTATACGACACTTAGATTGGTTTTCTTCTCAGTAGTCAGCAACCATGTACATGTGGCATTCATCAAGTGGTTTCCAATTTTCACATACTAACTATTGTGTTCTGAGCTTTAGGCCCAATGCCCTAAGGTACCCAGCATCAAAGTAGTCGTGCACACGACACACGTATATGTGTGCATTAATCTATTTGATTCTGGGTACCTTGCGTGGACGCGGTGTGCACGCAGCCTAAAAAACCGGCCCTTAGGGGTACATAGGGCCAACGTAAAAGATCTCCATCCTTGACTTGGGCCCAAGTATGATTTCTATCTACTGCGTTCATTTTTCTGATAGGGTTTCAGAGCCAGGAGATCCTTGCTCTGCTTCTTCTGCGATGTCCTGCCGAATTCCTGTGTAGCGCTTGCTTGGAGATCTCGTCACCGTTCTTATGTGGTGCGTGGGCGGCCTATGTTAGTTCATACTGTGGAGTTGCTGTTGATATCGAATTTCGGTGGCATAGTCGATGGGGCTCAGCATTAGGGATCCAGTTGTAAGGCCACCAGGTCCGAGCTGTAAAACGTAGACATCGGTTGATGAATACTTGCAAATCTACGTGATCTCTGCTAATATGTACAAAGTCTCACTGGTCTATAACATCACAGATTTCACGTACTCGAGGTTTGGGGCATTGCCTGAACCGATTGGATCTCCATGTTCTATGTTGATCTTGTGCCGCCACCGGGGCTGGCTTTGGTTTTCGACCTTCTTTCCACTGTTTGCCCGATTACCGTGGAGTTGGAGTTGTTCACATCCAATGATTTGGTCTTAATGACGTTGATGAGTGAGAGCGTACGACCAGGTCATTCAATTTACTCTACATGGTAGAGCGATGTTGCATTGGTAGAGCATTATCATCATCTGGGTCGAGGTCATTCGATTGTTCTATGGTGGTGGGCTGGTAGAGTGACCAATGATTTCCTTGATTACGATGGGGAATGTAATACATCCATCCTTGCCTTACGCTAGCGATTCCATTGTGCAGGAGTCTGGATTTTGTCTAGACCTCCCTTGCTTCTAGGGACGTCCTGCAGTTTTTTGTGATTTAGATGATTGAAGGCTTTTCCATGGTCAATCAGTAACAAATAGAGGGACTCTTGAAATCCATTGTCCTGCTCCAGGATGACGCAAAGCTTGGCAGTATGGTTCTCACATGATCACCCGGAATCCTGCCTGCTGTCGTCGGAGACTTGTCAACCTTTCCCTATATCCGAATTAGAATAAGTCGTCAAAACTTGAAGAATTTGTGCTAAGGTCGAGCAACGTATCAGCTGATCAGTTAGATTGGTGAGTGACTGACATGTCGCGTCTTTCCCTGGCATCCACGGACTTGTCCTTGTTCCAATCAGGCGTCGTGAAATATCGAACAGTATGCGATGATCGCCGGTTGTTTCGACTTTCTTCCCATCGTCGCGTCAAACCGCCTCTCCCGTCTTCAGCCAGCAACTTACCTTTTTAGAATCGCTTTCAGTTGACATCGCGTTTGACTATCATCGTTTAATTTGCAAGATCCGGCAAGGCATTGCTCGATTTCAGCGGTGGGAGGAGATGCTCGGGTAACGAATCAACATAGACCAACGAGATGATCCAGCTGTGAAGAGATCGTTCGTTGAAGCACTTGAAACACGGATAGTGGATGTTCTGGAAGGGGGCGACGAAGAATGGTTTATCGAAACCTACGAGAACAACTTTGGTGAACTGCGCACTCAGCGAAAAGATTACAGGATTACAGAAATTATTATGATTACCCGTCGGAAGATTGAGGAGCGTAGAAAAGCGAATCGAAGTACGAATCCCACAACGATTTGTATTTCTGTAAGTGGGAGTCGGGCGCTGCTGCAGACAGGAAAGGCGGGCATGGGTCGACTTCCCTACCGATGGAGAAAGGATGGCTGCTGCAACTGGAGATTATTGCTTCAATTACTCACTGACTTGGACAGCTGAAAAGTTGAACAGTTTTTTGAAGAAATTTTGAACAGCTTTTTGAAGAAAACTGAGACTTTAAGTTTTCTTCAAAAGCAGCCATCTGAGGCATTAAATCTAAAGGGGCCCCCAAGGTCGAACGGCTGTCGGCGGAGGGGTTCAGGGCTGACCCTATGCTGTCTGTGCGAATGTTGTAGCAACTATGATGCAATGTTTTACCCCGCTCCGAATCATTATGAAGCAGGTAAACAAGTTGGAGTTGGCTTAAGGATGCAAGGATCGGAAGTTTTTCAGTTTGCATTTCATATCCACTGTTACTTCTCAATCTATGAGATCTTGGTGGGTGCGATAAACCGCGTACCAATCGACTCTGATTTGGCTAATGAACACGAAATACTATATTAGTGCTGTGACGCTCTTTTGTGTGGAGTGGACTCAACGAGCTGACCGTATGCTTCTTTGTGGCGGGTCTCACTATCAACGTCAGCAGGACCAGGTAGTTGAGTGTCAAACTGGAACAGCCCCTCAAACTTTTCAGTAGTCGGACGATCGTAGGATTTCAATATCTTTACTATTTGATATCATCAGATGGCGAAATTGGGATCGACATGGAAGCACGAGTCAAAAAGGCTGGCTACCTTTGCGAGTTTTCGAAATATTTTGAGACTCAACCGGATTCATCCACGCAAGAAAATTGGAATTAGGTTCTGCAGCGTCTGTACGTAACCTCAATCTGGTGACAGATTAGTAGTACTTCTTGTTGGAGTCAGGGCCAGCCAACCAATCACGAACTCGACCCTTGTCGGAGTCAGTGGAAAGTACTACTGAACTGTCAAAAAAGTTCATTCGACGAGGACCGGATTCATTCGTGACGTCATGCTACAGAACCTAATGTACTACTCTATCGTGAAAAGTGCTACATATAGGCAAAGATAACGCAGATGATGTCTTAAATTCATAATGCTGACGACCTTACAGCTTAAACGGAATCTGTAAGCAAGAGTCCCATTAATATTTGTGACCTGATAGGATATAGAATATTTATGCCAATAGAGATATATGCTCGTATTTTTACTAAAATACTCCTGGGGGGGGGGGGGGGGGACAAAAAAAAATTTTAATATTTGTATCGGCCTAATTTGAAATAAAAAAAAAAAAGATGAAAAACAGTGACATTAAAAAAAATCACAAAAGTTGAAAAAAATAAAAATGATCAGAAAAAAATTGAAAATATGTAGGAAAATGCAAGAAAATATAAGAAGGATCAGAAAACTCATAAAAATAAAAGTATAATTATAAATAATTCTGCTGTTTAATCCTTCCCCTCGGATATGTTACCTTGCCGCGGTGGGTCGGCTTACGCCATTAGCACTGAGATGGCAACCAAAGACATATCCTGTCGTGGTGGTATCACATGTTGACTATTTTTGTTTGTTGCCGCGTTACATATCTGGCATTGACGCACTGATTTACGGCATTTGCATGTGATCCAACGGACATCGTGTCTTTTTTTTTTTTTTTTTTTTTTTTACAAGGGAGAATGCATTTACACACTAACCCAGTACACGTGCATTGTAGTTGCCAAACTACCACACGGAAGTGTACTGGAGTGTCGGACTCGACCATACCGGTAATACCGACTAAACTCCCTTGGCTCCACCATCGTTTCCCCAGGAACTACCTCTCAGTACTACTTCTGGGGATGGCAGTACTAAACGTACTCGCTCGTTCTCGCTCACACAGGCACCCGTCCCGTGCAGAGACTGACTTGGGTGCTCGCTCTATCGCACCCTCAAACACACCCTACATACTCTGTTGCACCTCTGTCATGCCGTGCGGGTCTAACTTGTGTGCCCACCCTTCTCATGCCATGTGGGTCTAACTTGTATGCCCACCCAAACCCTTGATTCATGCCCATACACTCCATGCTTGCACACCCGGTTAAGCTCCTCTGGGTCTGACTTGTGTGCCCACCCTTCTCATGCCGTGCGGGACTAACTTTTGTGCCCACCCTTCTCATGCCGTGCGGGACTAATTCTATGCCCACCTTTATCGTACCATGTGAGACTGCTCACCTCTTTCATTCAGTTCGCGCTGACACATACTACTCGAGTCATTCGACCTAACACTCCCTCTGGCATCCCTTGTGGGACTCTTCGCTTAGGTTCCCACTTCTGACATGCCATGTGAGTCTGACTCACCTCGTTCATGCCATATGAGACTAGCTCAACACGACTCAACTCATTCCTTTCGTACCATGTGAGACTGACTTGGATGCTCCCCCACACTCCTCTGCCACGCCGCGGGGTATCAGTAGTCGTAGGAACCAACATTCCTGCGCTACTCCCAGCGCGGCGTGTGCAGTCCATACATACACCTATTCATTCACCCTTCTGCCATGCTTCGAGGTGACGATCTCGGTTGCCACCCGCTGCGCCATTACCTCTGCATGGGCAGACCATTCACACACTTCTTCGCGTTCGGCACTTTCGCTCTAACTTACCAATCACAAGTTAGTCATGCTTGTCGATTGTTGCTCGGCGCGCCAGATTCTCTGCAAGCTGCAGGCAATCTGAGTGGTTGCAGTCGAGACTGCGTTCCACTTCTCCACCGCTTGACACATCCTTTGGATAAGATTATCCGGAGTTGTGTCCCGGCCGCAAACGTCTAGCATTGCTCTTCTTTCGACGTCGAAACGAGGACATACGAACAGTATGTGCTCTGCAGTTTCGTCAACACCTGGGCAGTCAGGGCAGACGGAGACCTCCGCGTGCCCAAACCTGTGGTGGTACTGTCGGAAACAGCCATGGCCTGACAGGAATTGTGTCAGATGGAAGTGAACCTCCCCATGGGGTCTCCCCACCCAGCTTGATATGTTAGGAATCAGCCGGTGGGTCCACCTACCTTTCGAGGAGTTATCCCACTCGCGCTGCCATCTGGCAACCGAAGTCACCCTGGTACGCTCGCGGGCTCCTCTGGTGCCACGTAGGTCAAAACACTCCTCGTCCTCCCGGATGACCAGCCATCGTGTCTTGGAGCCTTGAATGGTAGTGCAGTCTGGCAGAGGCCTTTTACATCAGTGATAATGATGTGAGTTCTCTTCTTTTCGGCAATACTTTTCTGATGCGTTCCCTGTGACGATGAGACGTAGCCACGCTTATACTTAGCTAGCTAGGCATTTATCGTTACACAATGTATTCAAGACATTCTTAGGGAAATGACTACTGGATGCACTGAGTAGAAGTTTTTTTTAAACTAAGAACGTGGTGCCAGTCTTATTTTGTTATGCCTTACTTCGAAGAGCCATAATAAAAAATACCACACATTATAATGATGGTATATAAACAATCTTATGACGGCTTCATTCTCGATAATTTTTACTAATAGTAGGGAATAGGCGTGATGAAGCTTTACTTTGCCACCGAAAAGTGAATCCCATAGCTGACTCATACCTGATCATTAGTACATAATAGATAATGACAGTTAGTTTGGAAACGATACTTCTTAGAACATAATAGTAATATTAAAGTAATACCTCGACAAAGGAATAACAATAAAATAGACTAAATGCACGAACGAACAGTTTCCATTTTTTACAAGACATAACATACATTGTGTTTGATAGTATTAACACAGGATGAACCAATAACTTAGGCAAACAAAGTAATTCAAGGAACGCATTTTTCATACCTTCTGACCATAAAGACAAAAATGACATCGTACAGATCAATCTATATTATTAGGAATGAGATAAGTATCTATTAGAGTTTAAAATGTAATGTCTTTTGAGCCAGTTCAACAGTGTCTTAATGGACGACATGATCCTTGTACGGCTGGAAAACTGCTTCAAAAGTTATTAACTTGTCATTTTTTATAAATCGGAGCTTGAACACTTTCTTATACTTGATTAAAAAAAAACTTCCGGCTCAGTTTCTACGATGAAGCATTGGGCAACATGTTCCATGTAAATCGGATGAACTGCTTCGGTCGATTTTGAGCGCGTACAATGACAATAGACGTATAAATAGCATAAAAACTGGCTGAATAATTTGAATCTGACAAGAAAATGACAAAAATGACTTTAAACTATTACGATGTTAGTTAGCATGAGACTTTCTGACTATTTATGAACGTAAATCCCTCTGATTCAGTTGCAACAGCGTCTTCTTGGACGACATGTTCCGTGTACGGCTGGCAAACTGCTTCGAATGGAATTATGCTACGGTATCATCAAAGGCCTGGTGCAGAGGTTTCTACTCTATTCAGAGTCCCGCCAGTGAACCTCAATAAAAAAGAAAAAAAAATTATAAATAATTCTGCTGTTTAATATTCTGGGGATCCAGATCTTAGGATTAGTTTGTAGCTCAATTTGTATATCATGTATTATATACATACATCGTGTATGCAGTATACACCAAACTGGAGATTGCAACATTTCATTACAATCTTGTATTAATTCCACGTACAGTTTTGGGAAGATCCATAAAGTACGTCACGCAAAAATCGGCGATTTTCGACCCCCCTCCCCCCTTCGTCACACTTTTTGTAATAAACCTCTAAAATTTTTGTATGGATCGTCACGCTGCTCGGAACCCCCCCTCCCCCCTAGAGGCGTGACGTACTTTGTGGACGGCCCCTTTCCAGACCGCAGGCTATAGTGACCCCAAATAGAAGAGTAACGGGGATAGGAATGGGTGATACAAGCGGAATTGGCACCATGCAAATTTGTGTCCTTTCCCGTCCTTTCCGTCATCAAGCTAAATGGATTGTGTGGGTCAATGTCATATACTTGTTCTAGATTTTCTGAAATGTTATACAAATGCTTTCTGATAGATATGTTTCAGATTTTCATATTTTTTTAAATTATTTTCCGAATGCCCATATCAAGTTCAAGGATTTTTGCTTGTAACTCAATAGTTATCTATTTAATTATAAAAAAAAACATATGAAACCTAATCCCAGCTGCAAATTTCAAAAATATTAATGCGTTTCAATTAATCTTATTTCGTTTCAGGTACTAAATTTAACAACGATTCGAGCCATTACTGCAAGGATTATAACTTCCGAAAAAGACTGATGCCGTCGGAAACATTTCAAGTGGGTCAACCATCGTCAAAGTTACGACCGCCTCGCAGACCGGCTTGCGAACTAAGTTTTCGACAGCAATCGCCACCTCCAGGCGACCGGTTCACTTATCTACACTGATTCGCCTCCCGAAGACGGTAAATCAAAGTTACACAAATCATAATTTAGTTATCGCACTGCGATGATGGTAGTCGACGCGCTGAACATTAAGCCGTGCTGCAACCCGGCGACTACGCCGGCTGGGATTCCGCTGAATGATGACGGACGAAGCACGCCCCCGTTTGCTGAGCTTTGCACATCGCATCGCTTGTGATAGCGATAAAGTTTGGGCTGCACCGAGACAAATTTTCCGTTTGAATTACCTTCACCTTGGTTGAATGATAATGGGTAGGATTTTTCCCGGGGTGTCAAATTTCTAGCAACAAAATGGCACGTTTTCTCCGGAAAAAAAAGTTTATGCGATCACAAATAACCGCACTGATTGCCGGTCAGCAGAAGTGCTGCGTAGGTTTTCTGTCCTGACGTGAACAATATCGATTCCAAGCACTCGCCGGTGGTGATTGAAGGTAAGAAAAATCATGTGAGCTGTGGAAAGTTCCGGCTTCCATTCCTGGAATGGCGCAAATTGGCTCGCATCGATTGCTAATTGAAATTCTACGTGAGTCGTTGACCAATTCTTGAAAAGTTCTTCTGATCGAAGGCTGATACCACAGTGACAAACTTTTTTTTCTATCGGATTCCACATTCTCTACATTGCGTTGTTGCGAATGTTGTGGGTGACGAAAAAGAAAAGAGCTGATTTATTCATCCATTATGGGATCAAACTCCTGTTGAGCTTTAAATGTTCCATCGTGATGATAGTCAGCTATTTATTGGGACACAAACTTCGTGCGTTCATAGTAAAACTGATTTATGCTTTAACGCAACTAGATGTCCCCATTGATGGAGCGTGATCTACCGAGTGGCTCGCAAACGAAAGGGCTAAAACCGTCTCAAGAAGGCCACCGCAATCCGAATCCGAGCAGTGAGGAAGAACTTTCCAAATTCAGATCAGAAAGCATCGTGTGGTGAACATTCGCTGAGTCAGAGCCGTGCACCGAAGAACCGGTTCTGGCGCAACTCGACCGGCAACAACAACCCGCCAGTTCGCGAACGAGAGTGCAAGACCGAGAATATAGTTCCTTGTGGAGTCGTAATAAAATTATTTATGGCCTGGTTGAGGGTACGATCTCGAACTTGAATGAAGTCATACGGGGCCGATGATGGTCGGTCGGTCGGTCGGCGTTCGCGACGACACACGCAGTGACCCCATTTCGGATTAAAGCTGAGTCAGCATCCACCGGGTTTCATCGCCAGTGTGTCGCGAAGTTGAACAATCTGACGTTATTTGTATTCATAGCTTTTCGTGGTTTAGCAGATATGAGCGAACAACCAGTCTAATCGATCTCAACGCTTGCTAACCTGGCGCTGATGGGAGTGGAGTTTCCTCACTGGTGCTTACATGCGACTGCAGTGGGAACAGGAAGAACCGTTTAACTTTTATGGTTTCCTGATGCTGATAACTGCTTCACTGCTAACAGCTTATGTTGTTGAATGGGGAATTGGTTGGGTACAGAGAAACAAGATGAAATCATATACGAACGTTCCGCTTCGGAGAACCGAATATCTTCTAGGGATTCAAAAATAAATCTGCTGATTTACTGACCTTAATCCGAGATACAATTCACTCAAACCTTTTTAATTTCAAATGCCTGCGGTATAAATCAATCCTCCAACATTTTGATAGTTAACGAGTTCAATACGAGTGAAGTCACTTCTTGCAGAATATGGGAAAAGTTTTACACAACTAAAACAAAAAATAGTTCTGATTCTTCAAATTTGGCACAATGGAGAAATTCGAGGAGACGAGACTTTAGTCCGAGACAATATCAAATTTATATACCTTGATAAATTAAATGAATCGATTTCCATTTGATGTGCGTCGGTCCAACTATGATGGCCTATGTGCATTTGAGAAATAAGCTCAAACCTACTGTAGTAGATAAGATCAGGCCTGTAAAGTATCAGAAAAAAATCACTTTATTACATTGTATTCAGCTAATAGCCAATTAAAATATTAGAATATACTCTTAAGACGAGCTCGGTGGTCTAGTGGCTACCGCTTCTGCCTTGTAAGCAGGAAGTCGTGGATCCAATTCCAGGCTCGTCCCTTTCCTTTGTATTTCTATCTTAGTTCTTTCTGTGTTTCACGTTCTACCAAAACGATTCCTACTTTGTTAAGAAAATTATTTTGAGCTTTTTAGTCTTCACTTGTCATAAGACGAGTTTGTACAATCCCATTTAATTCCACCACTTAATTGTACCTTGACAGATACGTATTTCGACCTCAACAGTAAGGTCGTCTTCAGTGTCTCGTACTTGACTCGACTGACTGACTGCGAGTTAATGTCGATGAAAAATTCGTAAAAATTGTTAAGAAAAATTATTTTGAGCTTTTTAGTGGAATGTCTTCAATTGTCGTAAGACGAGTTTGTTGAGGTCGAAATACGTATCTGTCAAGGTACAATTAAGTGATGGAACTAAATGGGATTGTACAAACTCGTCTTATGACAAGGTCGTAAGTATTGCTTAAACACATGTTGCGCAAATCTTTCAATCAGAGTGAAGTTTTTCTCGGACTCGCGACATTCCAGTCTGGCAAAAGGATCGAGATGCTAGATTTTTTTTTTAAATTTCCAACGTTTGGATCTGTGGTATTGGCTTTCATTAGGGAGTTAAAAACGTACCTGAACTCCCTGACGAAGGCCAAGACCACAGGCCGAAACGTGAGTTATTGAAAACCCCTGATTAATCCACTCAGCGTTGGTGGTGTCTTTCTCGCGCACTATAAAAATGAGAAAAATGGATTTATTTTTCGATTTTAAAATATTTTTACAAGCTTAGCTTAGGGGCAAGCCAGAGTAAACGTGACGAGCGGTGCGACGCGACTCACGTAAAAGAATAACAATCATTATCAACAGGCTGTCAAATTGCACTATCGCGTCGCATCGCACGGCGAGTTTACTCTGCTTGATTGACTGTACCCATTAGAGTGGGGCGTCATGGTCATTTTTTCAAATCAATGGTTTTTCGAAGCCATTCTGGGTCCTGAACAACTGTGCAGATTTTGGGACCGATTGGTTGCTTCCTCGTTTTCCGCATCGCGTTTGAAGTTTGTGTGGAAATAAGTATGGTAGAACGTATATTTTTGCATTTCTTCTACTAGAGGTTTCAGTTCATCGTAAGCCAAGTGGCACATTGCGTTAAAGTATAACCCAAAGGATACCGAAAAACTTTGCTGAAGAAGGTACGTTGCTGGAACGTCCACGAAAAAAGCTATAACGCTTCGAAGATTGATTGTTCAAACCGTATGCAAAAAATCGTTTATTCTGCCAACACTGCCGAACTGGGACTGGGACGAACTGGGAGCTATCCGGAATCATTTCACAAAGAAAAAAATCCGCATAGAAGGAAAATGGGTTTTGCCCTTCGATAAAAATTGGTCGTAAATAGGTCGTCCGATAGTGCTGGCAGAAACATTGATTTCTTGCATATGGTTTGAACAATCAATTTTCGAAACGTAATAACATTTTTTGTAGACCTTCCAGCTACATACCTTCTTCGGCAAAGTCTTTCGGCATCTTCCAGACTATATGCTAACGTATTGAGTCACGTGATTGATGATAAATTGAAGCCGCTAATAGCTCCCATACTAATTTCCATGTAAATAAAAAACGTGATGCGGCATGCGAGTTCGCAACCAATCGAGCCCATATCTTGCACAGTTGATTGGGGTCCCAAAACGATTCAGAAAAACCTTGATCTCACTTGATCGGACGAAGTTTTTGTTTTTTTTTTGAATAGCAACACCAATTGAATAGTTTTTCTCGGGACTAGAAAGCTATTCTCGCTATACATGCTTTGGACTTTCTATAATTCAAAACCAATAACGATGCCGGCCACGTACTCACAGCCAATTAGGATAAGGGGAGGAAAATTAGTTCGACACTCATTGCTACAAGAGACCGAGGAATCCTCTGCATCTCCATGAGCGCACTGGAAAGGAATAGTATGTTAGTTGGGAAGGAAATATATTGGTAAGCCTTGGTAAGCGACTAATTATTTCTTTTGAACGACGCCATATTCATGATGATACTAAAACTGAACTCAACTGAACTGATTAACTTTATTACCGGCCGCGCAATGCAGAACACAATATTTTGGCAGATCGCACGATTGTTCTGCTGTCCGAAACAAGAGAAAACGTGCACTGAACTCGATTTTGAAATATTTTGTCAATAACTCTCCGAGGACTCCTAGCCTTTTATCAAAAGTTCGGTTTTGGAGCGGTTCTATAGCCTATAGCTATAACTAAATATACGAGAGAGGCAAAAAATGTAGAAGCTCGATTATTTTGAAAGACTGGAGAGTCTTTAATCCAAGAAATATTGTAAAGGGGGAAGGATCGTTTGGCCGGAACCCATTCGGCCGAAAGCCATTTGGCCAACTGCCAAAAGACCGAAAGTTGTTTGACCGAATATGCCATTAGGCCGAAATTATCATATGGGCCCTCCTTAGCCGCGCGGTAATACGCGCGGCTACAAAGCAAGACCATGCTAAGGGTGGCTGGGTTCGATTCCCGGTGCCGGTCTAGACAATTTTCGGATTGGAAATTGTCTCGACTTCCCTGGGCATAAAAGTATCATCGTGTTAGCCTCATGATATACGAATGCAAAAATGGTAACTTGGCTTAGGAACCTCACAGTTAATAACTGTGGAAGTGCTTAATGAACACTAAACTGCGAGGCGGCTCTGTCTCAGTGTGGGGATGTAATGCCAATAATAAGAAGAAGAAGACCATTAGGCCGAAATTCATTTGGCCGAAAAGGTCGTTTGACCGAGAGGGTCGTTTGGCCGAAAAGGTCGTTTGGCTGAAAGGGTCGTTTGGCCGAAAGGGTCGTTCGTCCGAAAGGGTTGTTTGACCGAAGGGGTCATTTGGCCGAAAGAGTCATTTGGCCGAATAAGTCATATGTAAAGTGAGAAATGAGGAGTGAAAAGTGAGACGTTTCACTTCTCACTCCTCATTTCTCATTTCTCACTGTAAAAAAAAGAGGATTCAAAATTCGTTTAAAACCTTAGTTCATATAAGAATAATGTAATTATGCGGAAGCATACTTCATATTGTCTTGTCAGCGTGGTTTTATAGTATTGAGCTAATCCAAAATCAGAAAATTAATGCTTAAATTTATTTTTTTATTTAGTGGGATACTCAATTATGTATCCACATCTGCCAGGCGCATACACAGATAGAGAATTGATATTTGAAAAGGGCGTAACAGCAAAAACTTATTCCTTCTCATTATTCGTGTACATATACCTAGCATACATTTGCTCATTAGAAGAATCCTGTCCACCTTTCTAAAATGCAGAAAGATATGTACTTCAGATTGAATTTCACAGACCCATAGTCTTATATACAATCAGTTCGACGAACTGAGCTATTGTCTGTGTGTCCTTGGCACATGAGAACAGCTGTTATGGTCAGTATGAGCTAAAAGCAATCATAAGTAAAAAACTTTCAGCAATTTTAATAATCTTTCAACCCGTGCTGGATTTTTTTTTGCAATTTCCATGCGAAGATCTAGAAATGCCCACAAATCTTCAATGTTCCTTACATATTGTGGAAATAGTCAAAGAAGAGCTTAGCTTGATGAACTGTACACATCGTAATTGCTAATCATGATTGTCCGAAAAACAGCAAATATGCACAGCTCACCAATTAAATAATATTCTTGGGATACAAACAAGTTATTCTTATTGAATACTTGCTTCGGAGTTTCCAAATTATGACCAATAACGATGCTGGTCACGTCCTTACAGTCAATTTAGGATTAGAAGAGGAAAATTAGTTTAACACTCATTGTTGTAAAACAGCGGTTCTTAACCTTTTTCTTGAGAGGTACCCTTCGAACTTTTGCATCAATTGAGGTACCCCTATGATTTTTTTTGCTGTAAATGGAAATAATCGTAGCGCTTGAAGTATATCACAAATGGACCCGAAATCTAACGAAATATATGGCTCTCCATAAACTTTTCTGAAATTTTCATTTTTTTCAAACTTCCCAATAAAATTAACTTCTAACATCAAGGGACTTACTGTACGAAATGTTTTGACTCTTGAAAGGAGGCTTCCGAGCCTCTTGAAAGGAGGCTTCCGAGCCTCTTGAAAGGAGGCTTCCGAGCCTCTTGAAAGAAGGCTTCCGAGCCTCTTGAAAGGAGGCTTCCGAGCCTCTTGAAAGGAGGCTTCCGAGCCTCTTGAAAGGAGGCTTCTGAGCCTCTTGAAAGGAGGCTTCTGAGCCTCTTGAAAGGAGGCTTCAAGCCTCTTGAAAGGAGGCTTCCTGAGCCTCTTGAAAGGAGGCTTCCGAGCCTCTTGAAAGGAGGCCTGAGCCTCTTGAAAGGAGGCTTCTGAGCCTCTTGAAAGGAGGCTTCTGAGCCTCTTGAAAGGAGGCTTGAGCCTCTTGAAAGGAGGCTCTGAGCCTCTTGAAAGGAGGCTTCCTGAGCCTCTTGAAAGGAGGCTTCCTGAGCCTCTTGAAAGGAGGCTTCCTGAGCCTCTTGAAAGGAGGCTTCCTGAGCCTCTTGAAAGGAGGCTTCCGAGCTTCTTGGGAGGAGACTTCTGAGCCTCGTGAAAGAAGGCTTCCTGAGCCTCGTGAAAGGAGGCTTCTGAGCCTCTTGAAAGGAGGCCTGAGCCTCTTGAAAGGAGGCTTCCTGAGCCTCTTGAAAGGAGGCTTCCTGAGCCTCTTGAAAGGAGGCTTCTGAGCCTCTTGAAAGGAGGCTTCCTGAGCCTCTTGAAAGGAGGCTCTGAGCCTCTTGAAAGGAGGCTTCCTGAGCCTCTTGAAAGGAGGCTCTGAGCCTCTTGAAAGGAGGCTCTGAGCCTCTTGAAAGGAGGCTTCTGAGCCTCTTGAAAGGAGGCTCTGAGCCTCTTGAAAGGAGGCTTCTGAGCTCTTGAAAGGAGGCTTCTGAGCCTCTTGAAAGGAGGCTCTGAGCCTCTTGAAAGGAGGCTTCTGAGCCTCTTGAAAGGAGGCTCTGAGCCTCTTGAAAGGAGGCTTCTGAGCCTCTTGAAAGGAGGCTTCTGAGCCTCTTGAAAGGAGGCTTCTGAGCCTCTTGAAAGGAGGCTTCTGAGCCTCTTGAAAGGAGGCTTTGAGCCTCTTGAAAGGAGGCTTCCTGAGCCTCTTGAAAGGAGGCTCTGAGCCTCTTGAAAGGAGGCTTCTGAGCCTCTTGAAAGGAGGCTTCCTGAGCCTCTTGAAAGGAGGCTCTGAGCCTCTTGAAAGGAGGCTTCTGAGCCTCTTGAAAGGAGGCTTCTGAGCCTCTTGAAAGGAGGCTTCTGAGCCTCTTGAAAGGAGGCTTCTGAGCCTCTTGAAAGGAGGCTTCCTGAGCCTCTTGAAAGGAGGCTCTGAGCCTCTTGAAAGGAGGCTTCCTGAGCCTCTTGAAAGGAGGCTTCTGAGCCTCTTGAAAGGAGGCTCTGAGCCTCTTGAAAGGAGGCTTCTGAGCCTCTTGAAAGGAGGCTTCTGAGCCTCTTGAAAGGAGGCTTCCTGAGCCTCTTGAAAGGAGGCTTCCTGAGCCTCTTGAAAGGAGGCTGAGCCTCTTGAAAGGAGGCTTCTGAGCCTCTTGAAAGGAGGCTTCCTGAGCCTCTTGAAAGGAGGCTTCTGAGCCTCTTGAAAGGAGGCTTCTGAGCCTCTTGAAAGGAGGCTTCTGAGCCTCTTGAAAGGAGGCTTGAGCCTCTTGAAAGGAGGCTTCTGAGCCTCTTGAAAGGAGGCTTCTGAGCCTCTTGAAAGGAGGCTTCCTCGCCTCTTGAAAAGAGGCTTCCTGAGCCTCTTGAAAGGAGGCTCTGAGCCTCTTGAAAGGAGGCTTCTGAGCCTCTTGAAAGGAGGCTTCTGAGCCTCTTGAAAGGAGGCTTCTGAGCCTCTTGAAAGGAGGCTTCTGAGCCTCTTGAAAGGAGGCTTCTGAGCCTCTTGAAAGGAGGCTTCCGAGCTCTTGAAAGGAGGCTTCTGAGCCTCTTGAAAGGAGGCTTCTGAGCCTCTTGAAAGGAGGCTCTGAGCCTCTTGAAAGGAGGCTTCTGAGCCTCTTGAAAGGAGGCTTCTGAGCCTCTTGAAAGGAGGCTTCTGAGCCTCTTGAAAGGAGGCTTGAGCCTCTTGAAAGGAGGCTCTGAGCTCTTGAAAGGAGGCTTCTGAGCCTCTTGAAAGGAGGCTTCTGAGCCTCTTGAAAGGAGGCTTCTGAGCCTCTTGAAAGGAGGCTCTGAGCCTCTTGAAAGGAGGCTTCTGAGCCTCTTGAAAGGAGGCTTCTGAGCCTCTTGAAAGGAGGCTTCTGAGCCTCTTGAAAGGAGGCTTCTGAGCCTCTTGAAAGGAGGCTTCCTGAGCCTCTTGAAAGGAGGCTTCCGAGCCTCTTGAAAGGAGGCCTGAGCCCCTAGAAAGGAGGCTTCCGAGCCTCTTGAAAGGAGGCTTCCGAGCCTCTTGAAAGGAGGCTTCCGAGCCTCTTGAAAGGTGGCTTCCGAGCCTCTTGAAAGGAGGCTTCCGAGCCTCTTGAAAGGAGGCTTCCGAGACTCTTGAAAGGAGGCTTCCAAGCCTCTTGAAAGGAGGCTTCTGAGCCTCTTAAAGGAGGCTTCCGAGTCTCTTGAAAGGAGGCTTCCTTGGAGGCCTCTTGAAAGGAGGCTTCTTAGGCGAGATAAGGTTCGAGGTTCCAAGCATCTTGAAAGAAGAACTCCGACCCTCTTTAAGGGAGGGCTTCGAGCCTCTTGAAAGAGGCCTGCCGAGTCTTTTGGAAAGAGCTTTCCTAGCCTTTTAAAAGAAGGAGAAAAAATAAAAGAAAGTTTAAAGAAGAAAGCTCAAAAGAAGATTTCCGGGCCTCTAGAAAGGAGGCTTCCAACCCTCTTGAGAGTAGGCTCCCGAGCCTTTCGAAATGAGGCTGTCGAGCCTGTTTAAAAATCCCTTCCGAGCCCCTTGAAAAGATCCAAAGCTTTTAAAATAAGCAGAAAGTCTTTATGTCGGGAAGAAGTCTTCATGTCTTTCAAATGGAGGCTTTCGAATCTGTAGACTCAAGATTTTAGTTAAGAATCATATTCTTAACATATTATTCAACATTCTGCTTTGACCCGGTAGATTGCATAGAAGATTTTTCAAATTTGTTCATTCGAGGTTTTGCCCTTTTGATCTTTTGTCCCACATCTCTTCATCCATTGTACTGGTTGTGGAGGACAGGATTCAATAGGCCATGATTTGCTGATTGCCATGCATAGGATGAAGGAGGTATTTTGGACCACCAGTTTGACGGCTCATATTTTGGACCACTGAGTATTATGTACAAGACAAAGTTTAGAAATAAAAAAAAAATACAAAACTTTATCAATAAGTTTGGATTAAAATTGTAATTCATCCGCCACTAAGCATTTCGTCCGAGGTACCTCCTGGGCCCGGCGAAAGTACCCTCAGGGGTACATGTACCGCAGGTTGAGAACCGCTGTTATAAAAGACCGAGGAATGCTCTGCATCTTCGTGAGCGCTACGGGAAAGGAATCGTTGGTTAGTAGAGAAGGAAATTCATGTGAAACCCATGGGTAAGCGACTGAATATTTATTGTAAACAAAATTATTTGAAAACAAGAAGACGAAAACTGTTTTTCAAATCAATCCAACACAATTCAATGTGCTTCGTTTAATAAGCTTCTACAATACGATCGATTCCGCACTAAATAATTATGTGCTCATTGATGCAGTCATTAGTTTTATCACTTCGCGTTTTCCCACACTAGCTGGCGTGATCAGCATCTACAACATCGATTGTACACTGGTTAAACAAATTTCTGCTACGCGAGGTAGATTTTTTTCACTTCGCGTTCTCTCGGACTAGCTACCGTCCCATGACCAGCAGCAACACGATCGATTCCGCATTAATATTGTACAAATAGTAAAAAATATAACAAAATATAAATTTGGAACTTGGAAACACTCAAAACGTTTTATAGAAGCAAACTACATACGTATTTGTCGACTAAGAATGGGGTTATGTAGTAAGCGTTAATAGAATAAACTGTATAACCTAAAGTTTTGAAAACAACTTAACAATTTTGTTCAGCGGCGCAGCCAAAAATTTTGATAAAATAAAGAATGGTTTAAGTTTGAATTTGTTTCGAAATTCCGCGGAATTCCGTTAAATTTCGTTAGAAGCTAGTTTTTTCTAGCGAAATTTTTGTAATTTTACGAAACGAAACGAAATCAAGAAATGTGATTTCGCCATGCTAAAATTCCGCGAAATTCCGCGGAATTTCGTTTCGAACCACCTGAAACGAAATTTTTCGAAATACCGCATATGCTTACTCCCTAGAGCTGCAGTGAGCGTGGTTCGGCGTTTGATGAGCTGTTGTCTCGTACGTTCCTCCGTCATGGCGGATCCGGAAAGTCGATGTGTGCACTAGATAGACGCTACAGAGAAAGTCCCAGTAGAGCCGGACAAACGGAGTAGTGAAGTTGGAGCGTTACTAACCTTCTCAAGGCTAGGTTTAAGCCTTGTATTTTATTTCGAAGAAACTGCAACGGCTTTCTAGGCACAACTAGTGGCTGATCGGTTGATAAGCCGGAAACGGAAGAAGATCGTTTCGTCTATAGCTGACTATTGCTGAATGACGACCAAAATGGTATTCGTCGTGCCCGGGCTCGGATGGAGAGGACCGGAAAATTCGAAAAAAAAAAAATTTCAAAGCACCTGCGGTATACTCTGCGCACTTTGGAATGATACGTAGCGAGTGCCTAATAGTATTAGGCCTTGTATTTAATTAAATAGGCAGAAACTCTGGAACAATTTTACGATGGCGCGGAATCACAATGGGATTTGAGAAGATGGCGATCTTATGAATGCTGCCTGGGCACACAATAGTTCGAAATGATGGCGTCAGATAGCGTCGGGGTCCGTAATGCAATGGCGGATATTCTGGGAGGAAACCTGATCCTGGTCACGGCACCAAGATGATAGGGCAAGATCGTAGGTTCCGACGGGATTCGGGATTCGCAAACGGCCGGGAACACACTATTGCGGCCGGACACCTTAGGGCTTTTCACTGGGCACAACTATATTTTAACTAAAAAAAACCTCTCGAGATTTTGCGGGACTTTTATTGAGTTACCTCACTTTTGGCGGTTTGACTCTAACTGAACATAATTCTTTATTATTTCGTTCTATTTCTACCCTACGTTGTGTGAAATTTTTCAATTTGAATTTGCTATAAATTTGAAATAAATCAAAGGGCTGCCAGTCTTGCTGTCAGCATCATTGGTAACCTAATTTTTGACAACAGTTCATTTGAGAACTGTCGGTATGTTATGCCTGAAGTATTGTGCATATTAATTTTTAGTATTTTACCTCTCATGCAAGGCTAGTTTATAACAGAGTATGGTATCAATAACATAATGAGATATTATTGAGGTAATTTTTCCTGCTTGGAAAACGTTATTTTATGAAAGTTTTGATGCCGTACACAGATAAAAATATGTTGTGATTTTAAATGTATTTTCATGCACATATTTGGAGCATGCAAATAAACGTAACATTCAATCGATCTCACTATTCTTTTAAATCGAAATAAATTTAAACGGTGCTTGCTTTTAAAATTCAATCAAATTTAATTGAATATCGAATGTTAATTCGTTTGATGGGGTAACCTGCAGTTTTACACGTCGTTGAATTTTCAAAATTATTTGCTGTGTATGAACGATTAGGTGACAAGGGATAAACTTCTTAATCTTAGGAATGACTCGTAACCATACGTTGACTTCAATCTTCGTAATAGAGTAAATTGTTTATTTCAGTACACAGCAAAATGGAGAACGCATATAGATTGCTTACGCTGCTGACATATACTCAGGACATACGTATCGAGTTCTTTTGCCAACTACCGAGTCGAGTTAAGTCTCTTCGAGCATAATCGTACATTCCGCTGGAATTGATCAACCCAGCGATTGAAATTACATTCGTTCTCACTATAAACAAATAGAACTGAGTACAAAACATAAATAATCAGATTAAAGGGTTTGCATCAAATAAACAAATAAACAAGATCGTTTTACCAGTGTTTATCGGTGGGAGCCCCTTTCGATCGCATCAGTGTCAGATTCCGAAAAGTTTGCTTTCGTCGCCAGCTTATTAAATTCTGCAACTTCTGATTGTGGCACTGTCAGCAATTATATTTAAACATGTTCGTGCCTTGTATAGAGCATGGAACGCACTGGAAATTGCTACAGTCTTCTCGGTGCCTTGTAAGAACTGGACGTTTTTAAAATCAGGTGAGACATTCTACTTAAGTTTGTTTGAAAAACATATTGTCGAATAGCTCAATAACAGTAATCTTTGAAGAAAATGTTTTGTTTCATTTTTTTCTAAAGAAAACTTCTGAAAATACTTCCTCAAATACCGCAACATAAGTCAAACAATGCATTGTAGAAAGTTGTGAAACTCTCTTCCTAATTTCTATTTATTTCAGATAAAAATGCCTAAAAAAGATGATCAAACCCGCACGATAAACTATGACAGAAAAAGCCGCAAGAAACCAAAAAATCATGAAGTACTTCTTCGCAAATTTTTTTTTGAAAAATAAAAACCTTACACGAAGGTGTAAGAATGCCTGGTTAAAAAAATGACTTGGATAAACAAAATATTTTTTTTCCAAATTCAGTAAATTGAGTTGTCCAAGCGCAGTGTTTTGCACACTAACGTCACTTTGTAGGATATATGAAACAAAAGTGGGTAGTAATCTTGTTGTGGCAAAATATCACAAATACTTATGGAGGAAGGCCGCACACTTTTATTCATTTAGAGAACTTAATACTGAATAAAGTGAAAATATTCAGTTAGGCACATTGTCCACTGTGCACAT
Organism: Armigeres subalbatus; assembly: GCF_024139115.2. Classification (NCBI taxonomy): domain Eukaryota; kingdom Metazoa; phylum Arthropoda; class Insecta; order Diptera; family Culicidae; genus Armigeres; species Armigeres subalbatus. Next base: position 33,220,202 of record NC_085140.1, on the reverse strand, counting down.
TGCAAAATGCCTATTTGCCTTGAACAGCTTCTCGGTTACGTTTGCTTTGTCTCTTTTCTTCAGGTTTCACTTGACGTTGGTTTCACTTTTAGCGTGGACATTTGCAATGAATTTCTTGGCTGATGGTCTTGGGCGCAATGTAAATGGAATTGCTTCAAAAAAAAAAAAAAAATGTTCGTAGTTTAGCAAGAAATTTGTAGGAACCGTTCCAAATTTCTACAGAAAAGTGTTCGGAATATCCACGGAAAGTTTCTGTTGAGTATTTTTGGAATTTTCATAGAAATATCTTCATAACTATAGAAGAGTGCGGCTGGTAGAATGGGTGTTTTAATGTTGGCTTTCTCAGTCCAGAATCATTAGGACGAATAGTTTGGAACAGCATAGCATAGAGAGGAGGAGTTTTCAAGACGTTTCACGAGAAAACTCTCCGGAATTTAAACGGCAAAAAATCTTTAGAATTCCCGAGGAAAATTGTTCAAAATGTAGATTTCAATGGAAAATTGCTCAGATTTTTAAGGAATTTCTTTGGATTTCTACGAGAAACTCTTGATACAGTAGACATTCGATAACTGCAACTCTGCATCTGACGTCGACTGACAACCGTTTGACGTCTATAATGCGTGGCAGTTATCGAACGACTAGTGTATTGTCCATAGGAAATACTTGGGAAATTCCATTGACTAATAGCGATATATGGCCGAAGTCGTTTTCTCTAACAGGTCGTTTGGTGGGGTTTGAGTAAAATGCCTTCAGCGTGTTAATAGATTCACACATCAGCGTGTCAATCGGCGAGCAGCAAGCCATGACTTGGTCTTTCCTAGTCAGACCTCCGCGGCGCACACACATCCACGGAGAGTCGCTGTCACAACTTAATACCGGCCATTTAGGGTCCCACAACAACCTTCCCTTGTTTAAAAGGGTGGTCCTAAAAAGAACCAATTTATTGGTCTTGCAACAAAACCAGATACAAAATTTTTTTACTGGAGTGCCACTGACGCCGACGATAGCCACTCGATAGTTTGCCGCTAGACCGCTGCTACAGATGCAGAAACCACCTCCATCGATGCTAGGACCGCTACCAACGCCATCGTTCTGTGCGCTCTCTGTTGCCGCTCTGCGTGACCACTCACTGTGGATCATCGTACAAAAATGACGCGCGAGCGTGAGTCACGGGCATTTTTATACCCGGAGAAAATGAAACGATGGGTCAGAAGGCCCGTAACTTACATCATTCTGATGTCCGTGTTGGAAATGCATGAACGGGATTGGTTGGTTCTGATATTTTTACTGGGTAGGACAAGAATTGATATTTTCAATAGTTTATCGTAAATAATCAAAAGTTTTAATGAAATTGACAAATTGCTGGAGAGTTTCCGTGTCGATTGATATATAAATATCAAAAGTCCATCGAAAGATAAAGGCTATATTAACGTGCAAAATCTTATATGATTTCATGACGGTCCCCAATTTTAGATTCTGTTTTGACACCCAGGACCTTTGGGTAAAACGTTGTCCAACGTCAAAAACATAGCAAATGCATTTTATTATTAAGCTTGAGAGGAAGATTCGTCCGTGATCAGGGGAAGATTACCGTTGCTTCATCTTCCGGATCTGCAGCACCCGACAGTCCATCATGGCAATACTTCAACGATTTATTGAAGGCGCACCGTCATGAAAGACCGTGAGTTATATAACAATTTTGTAAATTTATTCTCATTCGTAATAAGTATTTAAATTGATGCAGCACGATATCAAATTACCAAACCCCATAGCAGAATCCAGCTGATCGGACAACATCGTTTTCGGAAGCAGACCCGAACGGAGAAAACAAACAACTTGAAGAAGTATACAGCAAATCGAGTCGAAAACACCAACCGTAAGAGAGCGAAACACCATGGATGTCAGATTCCAAAACAACTGGAGAAAAAGTTAAAAAACCCGATAGGAAAACACAAAACAAGAGGTTTTCAAGTAGAAAACGAACTACGTATCTGATGATGCACAGTGGTTATTATATTGGAAGTAAATTTAAGTTTGTAACATTTCCCCTAAGACGCTCAATAATTATAATAAATCATACATATAATTACGGCTTTTGCAAATGTTTTGAAGCGAATTAACCAACCAACCATATTAAGGTTTCCATCTACTTACGTATGTGTGAAGTGTTTACAAAACATTCCCTTTGTTTGCTGTTACTGAGAACCGTTAGTTTTTCTTGTTTGCTGTTAGAAAACAACAAACAAATCCGAGGCTACACTAAGAATAACTTCGCAAATTTTAACTAGACGCATGATTTGTCTGACAGACATCAGGTGAAAATGAAATTTTTTAATTTGATTCAGTGTGCTGCGCGAAAAAAAAGCCTCTGTGATAGTGTTGGTACAATCTGCTTGGAGACCTCAATATGATTCGATCATCCATTTTCTTCAAAACGTACAAACCACCGACGATCATTAACCGATCGTGATTATTGCCAATAGTGATCAACTAGGGTTTGTCCTTGTTGTGAGAAAATCGGTTAATGATTACTATATCAAAAGTTGGCTAATGTTTTTCGGTTTTTAATTGGCACACACACGCACGTATACACACGGACAGACAGAAATTTGATCTGTTGATGATAGCTTTTCGGTAAAACTCTCAAGAAAGGTAAAAAATCTGTACTTATAAGAACCAAGCAAAAGAAAAATTGCAAGACTTTCACACAAATATTGTATTATAATTTTGCTAGCTTTATTAGCCCCATTTTTTTCTACAATAATCCAGTAATTTCGCATACGCTCAATTTTATGCAGATTTAAGAATACAGAATTAAATAATAGTCTAACAAACACTTGATGGGTGTATATTTGCCCTACAACATATAACTTGAATCGTGGGAGTTGATTGAACTGATTTGATGCAATCGTTGACCACCAATCCAAACACACTCAAATCGTTGATCCTTTTGTAGCGGACATATTTATCGCTCCCATATTCAAAAATGCTCTCCACAATCCGACCAGATATTCCTATCAGGTGAGACTAGTTTAGTAGATCCGCTTTTCCGACGTTGTTGTCTGCAGTGATCAAGCTTTCACGAATAGCTCCCTGGCAAGTCCCGACTCGAAATGGCGGAGAACGTTTCGATGCATTTGCACTTTAGTGCAGCCTGATTTATGCAAATGTCTCCACTCCATCGTCGTCGCGTTCGTTTTTTACAACTCTACAGTCTCTGGTCTGGTTCGTTTGTACCATATAAATAAAATTTGTGCACTATTTTTCGCAGCTTGCCTAGTTGCGGAACTCCACTGCCAGGGGTTCAGTAGGATTCGGCTGGTTGATAGTTGCAGCCAGTACCGGCGATGAAAAATGCACTTTTTTATCGTTGGAAGTGAATGGCTTTCTGGTTTACCTTCGTCAGCAGGGGCCGTAGCAACAGCAGCGTGAAAGGTGAACTTGTGCTCGATTCGTAATCCCGAGTAGGTGTTGAGTTGAGCCTCTTTCGATTGGCCGAATTGTCGTGTGTGTAGGAATGTGTTGCTCGTTCGACGCAATCGTCTTGAAGATATTGTTTTTTAATTCAACACCACAAAATCCTGTTCAATTTCCGAAAACGGATAGAGGGATGAACTGTTTTCTAATCGAATTACATACGTCGATAAATCCCATTCAATTATATGCTTGAGCTGTCCCTCCGGCTAGTCAGTAATCTTCGGCTCAGTACTACCGATGGCACTGCAATGCACACCAACTCACCCAAGTGGAATGATCGAGTATTGCAATTAAAAATGAAATACCCCAATGGTGCTGGTCAGTGCGAGAACGTTCGATGCAAAAAAGACATTGTGAAGGCGGGGATGTTCATAAGAGAATTTGAACACTCAAGCTACTTAGAAAACATTTCAATTTTTATGCTCAAAAGTTTTCAAGATCAACTCATTTAATGTGACTGTCCTTGTCACAAAAAAAAAAAATTTCGTAATTTGTTATGTCCCTATTTTAATGTGGACAGTCGTTTTGTCCCGATGGGGGAATTCCGGATCTCTGTCTTGTATCGTAGTTTTTATTGAACCATAATCCATGCCGTTCGGGGAAACGAGAAGAATCGTATGCAGATAAGAAATATGTAGGAAGAGCTTCTGTCGGTACAGGAATGGATACTCATATCTCATTGCGAGGCACGTTTCAGGCGGTTCTTTCCCGAATGGGGAAATCATCTACCGGAACTGGAAGGCGAACGTAACGAAACGAAAAGTGAGTCCTGACGTGATAGAAGCAGCATTTGGCGGGAGCTGACCACTCTGGAATGATGGCGATGTTGATGGGTAACTCAATAAGTTCAGAGAATGCTTGAAACAAGTGTATTCTAAATATGTTAAACAGGAAACTACAACGAGACCACCATTACGCATATTGGAAGCTGTCAGATTATCTGCATTTGAACCTGACGAAGAAATCATGAGAATAATAAAGAGATGAATTATTCAGTCGATTATTATTTGATTTTTAGAAAAACAGAATGCTAAAATCAGAGACGGTTAGTGTTGACTACACTGAACAGTTAGTGTTGAACACTACATTAAACTACACTGCAGATGATTTCATAATTGCCGTATCAACCATTCGAAATTTCAGCGAATTTGACTTATTACACGTTTTTTAGGATAATTCAATCGCTGCAACATTTTTTTAAATACAAGCGAACGTGCAATGGTTGTTACGTCAACTATGAAATCATGGGCAGTACAGTTTTGTGTTTAGTTAGACTTCAAATTCATATATTAAAAAAAAAAATTCTAGATAGGATTTGCCCCGGCCTGAAATCCACCCTTTCGGAACTTATTTGAATCTTAATCCAATCTTATTCAATACAAATCCATTCAAAATCTAATCCAAATCCAATCCAAATCCAATTTAAATCCAATTCAAATCCAATCCAAATCCAATCCAAATCCAATCCAAATCCAACTCGAACCAATCCAAACCAATCCAAACCAATCTAAACCAATCCAAATCCCATCCAAACCAATCCAAACCAATCCAAACCAACCAAACCAACTGAACCAATCCAAACCAACCAAACCAATCCAAACCAATCCAAACCAATCCAAACCAATCCAACCAATCCAAACCAAACCAATCCAACCAAACCAAACCAAACCAAACCAATCCAAACCAACCAAACCAATCCAAACCAACCAAACCAACCAAACCAATCCAAACCAACCAAATCCAATCCAAACCAATCCAAACCAATCCAAACCAATCCAAACCAATCCAAACCAATCCAAACCAATCCAAACCAATCCAAACCAATCCAAACCAACCAAACCAATCCAAACCAATCCAAACCAATCCAAACCAATCCAAACCAATCCAAACCAATCCAAACCAATCCAAACCAACCAAACCAATCCAAACCAATCCAAACCAATCCAAACCAATCCAAACCAATCCAAACCAATCCAAACCAATCCAAACCAATCCAAACCAACCAAACCAATCCAAACCAATCCAAACCAATCCAAACCAACCAAACCAATCCAAACCAACCAAACCAATCCAAACCAATCCAAACCAACCAAACCAATCCAAACCAATCCAAACCAATCCAAACCAACCAAACCAATCCAAACCAATCCAAACCAACCAAACCAATCCAAACCAATCCAAACCAATCCAAACCAATCCAAACCAACCAAACCAATCCAAACCAACCAAACCAATCCAAACCAATCCAAACCAATCCAAACCAACCAAACCAATCCAAACCAATCCAACCAATCCAAACCAACCAAACCCAACCAAACCAATCCAAACCAACCAAACCAATCCAAACCAATCCAAACCAATCCAAACCAACCAAACCAATCCAAACCAACCAAACCAACCAAACCAACCAAACCAATCCAAACCAACCAAACCAATCCAAACCAACCAAACCAATCCAAACCAATCCAAACCAACCAAACCAATCCAAACCAACCAAACCAATCCAAACCAACCAAACCAATCCAAACCCAAACCAACCAAACCAATCCAAACCAATCCAAACCAACCAAACCAATCCAAACCAACCAAACCAACCAAACCAATCCAAACCAACCAAACCAATCCAAACCAATCCAAACCAACCAAACCAACCAAACCAATCCAAACCAACCAAACCAATCCAAACCAATCCAAACCAACCAAACCAATCCAAACCAATCCAAACCAATCCAAACCAACCAAACCAACCAAACCAATCCAAACCAACCAAACCAATCCAAACCAATCCAAACCAACCAAACCAATCCAAACCAACCAAACCAATCCAAACCAACCAAACCAATCCAAACCAACCAAACCAATCCAAACCAATCCAAACCAACCAAACCAATCCAAACCAACCAAACCAATCCAAACCAATCCAAACCAATCCAAACCAATCCAAACCAATCCAAACCAATCCAAACCAATCCAAACCAACCAAACCAACCAAACCAATCCAAACCAACCAAACCAATCCAAATCCAATCCAAACCAATCCAAACCAACCAAACCAATCCAAACCAATCCAATCCAAACCAACCAAACCAATCCAAACCAATCCAAACCAATCCAAACCAATCCAAACCAACCAAACCAATCCAAACCAATCCAAATCCAACCAAACCAACCAAACCAATCCAAACCAACCAAACCAATCCAAACCAACCAAACCAATCCAAATCCAACCAAACCAACCAAACCAACCAAACCAATCCAAACCAATCCAAACCAATCCAAACCAATCCAAATCCAATCCAAATCCAATCCAAACCAATCCAAACCAATCCAAACCAATCCAAACCAACCAAACCAATCCAAACCAATCCAAACCAACCAAACCAATCCAAACCAATCCAAACCAATCCAAACCAATCCAAACCAATCCAAACCAATCCAAACCAATCCAAACCAACCAAACCAACCAAACCAATCCAAACCAATCCAAACCAATCCAAACCAACCAAACCAATCCAAACCAACCAAACCAATCCAAATCCAACCAAACCAATCCAAACCAATCCAAACCAATCCAAACCAACCAAACCAATCCAAACCAACCAAACCAATCCAAACCAATCCAAACCAACCAAACCAATCCAAACCAACCAAACCAATCCAAACCAATCCAAACCAATCCAAACCAACCAAACCAATCCAAACCAACCAAACCAACCAAACCAATCCAAACCAATCCAAACCAACCAAACCAATCCAAACCAATCCAAACCAATCCAAACCAATCCAAACCAACCAAACCAATCCAAACCAATCCAAACCAACCAAACCAATCCAAACCAATCCAAACCAATCCAAACCAATCCAAACCAATCCAAACCAATCCAACCAATCCAAACCAATCCAAACCAATCCAAACCAATCCAAACCAATCCAAACCAATCCAAACCAATCCAACCAATCCAAACCAACCAAACCAATCCAAACCAATCCAAACCAACCCAAACCAACCAAACCAATCCAAACCAATCCAAACCAATCCAAACCAATCCAAATCCAATCCAAACCAATCCAAACCAATCCAAACCAACCAAACCAATCCAAACCAACCAAACCAATCCAAACCAATCCAAACCAATCCAAACCAACCAAACCAACCAAACCAACCAAACCAACCAAACCAATCCAAACCAATCCAAACCAATCCAAACCAATCCAAACCAACCAAACCAATCCAAACCAATCCAAAACCAATCCAAACCAATCCAAACCAATCCAAACCAATCCAAACCAACCAAACCAATCCAAACCAATCCAAACCAATCCAAATCCAATCCAAACCAATCCAAACCAATCCAAACCAATCCAAACCAACCAAACCAATCCAAACCAACCAAACCAATCCAAACCAATCCAAACCAATCCAAACCAATCCAAACCAATCCAAACCAATCCAAACCAATCCAAACCAATCCAACCAATCCAAACCAACCAAACCAATCCAAACCAATCCAAACCAACCAAACCAATCCAAACCAATCCAAACCAATCCAAACCAATCCAAACCAACCAAACCAATCCAAACCAATCCAAACCAATCCAAACCAACCAAACCAATCCAAACCAATCCAAACCAATCCAAACCAATCCAAACCAATCCAAACCAATCCAAACCAATCCAACCAATCCAAACCAATCCAAACCAATCCAAACCAATCCAAACCAACCAAACCAATCCAAACCAATCCAAACCAACCAAACCAATCCAAACCAATCCAAACCAATCCAAACCAATCCAACCAATCCAACCAAACCAATCCAAACCAATCCAAACCAACCAAACCAATCCAAACCAATCCAAACCAATCCAAACCAATCCAAACCAATCCAAACCAATCCAAACCAACCAAACCAATCCAAACCAATCCAAACCAATCCAAACCAACCAAACCAATCCAAACCAATCCAAACCAACCAAACCAATCCAAACCAATCCAAACCAATCCAAACCAACCAAACCAATCCAAACCAATCCAAACCAACCAAACCAATCCAAACCAACCAAACCAACCAAACCAATCCAAACCAACCAAACCAACCAAACCAATCCAAACCAATCCAAACCAATCCAAACCAATCCAACCAATCCAAACCAATCCAAACCAATCCAAACCAATCCAAACCAACCAAACCAATCCAAACCAACCAAACCAATCCAAACCAACCAAACCAACCAAACCAATCCAAACCAATCCAAACCAATCCAAACCAATCCAAACCAATCCAAACCAACCAAACCAATCCAAACCAATCCAAACCAATCCAAACCAATCCAAACCAATCCAAACCAATCCAAACCAACCAAACCAATCCAAACCAATCAAACCAATCCAAACCAACCAAACCAATCCAAACCAATCCAAACCAATCCAAACCAATCCAAACCAACCAAACCAATCCAAACCAATCCAAACCAATCCAAACCAACCAAACCAACCAAACCAATCCAAACCAACCAAACCAATCCAAACCAATCCAAACCAATCCAAACCAATCCAAACCAATCCAAACCAATCCAAACCAATCCAAACCAACCAAACCAACCAAACCAATCCAAACCAATCCAAACCAATCCAAACCAATCCAAACCAACCAAACCAATCCAAACCAATCCAAACCAATCCAAACCAACCAAACCAATCCAAACCAATCCAAACCAACCAAACCAATCCAAACCAATCCAAACCAACCAAACCAACCAAACCAATCCAAACCAATCCAAACCAATCCAAACCAATCCAAACCAAATCCAAATCCAATCCAAACCAATCCAAACCAATCCAAACCAACCAAACCAATCCAAACCAATCCAAACCAACCAAACCAATCCAAACCAACCAAACCAATCCAAACCAATCCAAACCAATCCAAACCAATCCAAACCAATCCAAACCAATCCAAACCAATCCAAACCAACCAAACCAATCCAAACCAATCCAAACCAATCCAAACCAATCCAAACCAATCCAAACCAATCCAATCCAAACCAATCCAAACCAATCCAAACCAACCAAACCAACCAAACCAATCCAAACCAACCAAACCAATCCAAACCAACCAAACCAATCCAAACCAATCCAAACCAACCAAACCAACCAAACCAATCCAAACCAACCAAACCAATCCAAACCAATCCAAACCAATCCAAACCAACCAAACCAATCCAAACCAACCAAACCAATCCAAACCAACCAAACCAACCAAACCAATCCAAACCAACCAAACCAACCAAACCAATCCAAACCAACCAAACCAACCAAACCAATCCAAACCAATCCAAACCAACCAAACCAATCCAAACCAATCCAACCAATCCAAACCAATCCAAACCAATCCAAACCAACCAAACCAATCCAACCAACCAAACCAATCCAAACCAATCCAAACCAATCCAAACCAATCCAAACCAACCAAACCAATCCAAACCAACCAAACCAATCCAAACCAACCAAACCAATCCAAATCCAATCCAAACCAATCCAAACCAACCAAACCAATCCAAACCAATCCAAACCAATCCAAACCAACCAAACCAACCAAACCAACCAAACCAATCCAAACCAATCCAAACCAATCCAAACCAATCCAAACCAACCAAACCAATCCAAACCAACCAAACCAATCCAAACCAATCCAAACCAACCAAACCAAACCAACCAACCAAACCAATCCAAACCAACCAAACCAACCAAAACCAACCAAACCAATCCAAACCAACCAAACCAATCCAAACCAATCCAAACCAACCAAACCAATCCAAACCAACCAAACCAATCCAAATCCAACCAAACCAATCCAAACCAATCCAAACCAATCCAAACCAATCCAAACCAACCAAACCAATCCCAAACCAATCCAAACCAATCCCAAACCAATCCAAACCAATCCAAACCAATCCAAACCAATCCAAACCAATCCAAACCAATCCAAACCAATCCAAATCCAATCCAAACCAATCCAAATCCAATCCAAACCAATCCAAACCAATCCAAACCAATCCAAACCAACCAAACCAATCCAAACCAATCCAAACCAATCCAAACCAATCCAAACCAAACCAAACCAATCCAAACCAACCAAACCAATCCAAACCAATCCAAACCAATCCAAACCAACCAAACCAATCCCAAACCAATCCAAACCAATCCAAACCAACCAAACCAATCCAAACCAACCAAACCAATCCAAACCAATCCAAACCAATCCAAACCAATCCAACCAATCCAAACCAATCCAAACCAATCCAAACCAATCCAAACCAATCCAAACCAACCAAACCAATCCAAATCCAATCCAACCAATCCAAATCCAAACCAATCCAAACCAATCCAAACCAATCCAAACCAATCCAAACCAATCCAAACCAATCCAAACCAATCCAACCAACCAACCAAACCAACCAAACCAATCCAAATCCAATCCAAATCCAACCAAACCAACCAAACCAATCCAAACCAATCCAAACCAACCAAACCAATCCAAACCAATCCAAACCAACCAAACCAACCAAACCAATCCAAACCAATCCAAACCAAACCAATCCAAACCAATCCAAACCAACCAAACCAATCCAAACCAATCCAAACCAATCCAAACCAATCCAAATCCAACCAAACCAATCCAAACCAATCCAAACCAACCAAACCAATCCAAACCAACCAAACCAAATCCAAACCAACCAAACCAATCCAAACCAACCAAACCAATCCAAACCAACCCAAAACCAATCCAAACCAACCAACCAAACCAATCCAAACCAACCAAACCAATCCAAACCAACCCAAACCAATCCAAACCAATCCAAACCAATCCCAAACCAATCCAAACCAAACCAAACCAATCCAAACCAACCAAACCAATCCAAACCAACCAAAACCAATCCAAACCAACCAAACCAACCAAACCAATCCAAACCAATCCCAAACCAATCCAAACCAATCCAACCAACCAAACCAAACCAATCCAAACCAACCAATCCAAACCAATCCAAACCAATCCAAACCAATCCAAACCAATCCCAAACCAAATCCCAAATCCAACCATCCAAACCAAACCAAATCCAAACCAATCCAAACCAACCAAACCAAACCAATCCAAACCAATCCAAACCAAATCCAAACCAACCAAACCAATCCAAACCAAACCCAAACCAATCCAAACCAACCAACCACCCAAACCAATCCAAACCAACCAAACCAATCCCAAACCAATCCAAACCAATCCAAACCAACCAAACCAATCCAAACCAATCCAAACCAATCCAAACCAACCAAACCAATCCAAACCAATCCAAATCCAATCCAAACCAATCCAAACCAATCCAAACCAAATCCAAACCAATCCAAACCAACCAAACCAACCAAACCAATCCAAACCAATCCAAACCAACCAAACCAATCCAAACCAATCCAAACCAATCCAAACCAAAACCAATCCAAATGCAAACCAAACCAATCCAAACCAACCAAACCAACCAAACCAACCAAACCAATCCAAACCAACCAAACCAACCCAAACCCAACCAAACCAATCCAAACCAACCAAACCAAACCAACCAACCAATCCAAATCCAAACCAAACCAATCCAAACCAATCCAAACCAACCAAACCAACCAAACCAATCCAAACCAATCCAAACCAATCCAAACCAATCCAAACCAATCCAAACCAAATCCAAACCAATCCAAACCAACCAAACCAATCCAAACCAATCCAAACCAATCCAACCAAACCAAACCAATCCAAACCAATCCAAACCAATCCAAACCAATCCAAACCAACCCTTTTGCATGATTTAATTGAAGAAAGAATTCTAAAGGTCTGTAAAAAATTAACAAAGGAATTTCCGATGAAAAAATCATAAAAATCTCCAGACTTTTATTCATGAATTCTCTAGAAATTCCATTGAAATTTCGAATAAAATTGATAAAATTAATTTATCAATTATTAAGTGACATCAGCTTTTTTTTCAGAATAATGTTGGCGTGTATAATTAAATATTTATGAAAATATTCAATTTGGCGAGTCACGTGCTTCATCGTGCCCTAGTTTAAATCCACCAAAGATCGCGGAGATCAATAAATGAAACAAACGGTGCAACGAAAAGCAAGCCTTGTGTTTCCAGTGCCTCTTAGCCTTTTATTTCCTGACTTTATATAGAAATAAAATGACGAATACACTCCGGTCATTTTTCTTAGCAACGAACAAGTTTGAGGAATCGTCCACAAGAAAAGCTGTTTCACACTGCTGGCTGAGCATTATATATATAAAAAAACTCGCCTAGAAGTACATGATAGTACAACATTTATGTAGTGTAAAATAAGAATTATTACTCATGCTTCGATATAACGTACAATTCGATATAACGTACAAACTTGAAATCGATATGTACGTTATATCGAAGTTTACCTGTATTCTAAACTATATCCCTACCAACCATCCAACTCTTGACATCTATGAGGGCGTCGGTGAGTCGCCCTCGCTAATATCATCATCATCATTTCCTCCCTTTCCTAGTAACGGAGAAGATGGGCGTGCCAACAATGGTAGCTTTCGCTTTATCCTTTTGACCTCTAATTGGGCTAATAATCCCAAATAGTAATCCATCAGCATGAGTAAGAAAGTTAAAGAATATACATGACAGCTACAGTATGCAATCTACGAAATACTCCGTTACAACGCAACGCAATGAATTAACAGCATCAGCACAAGGTACGATCAATTATCTAATAAAATGGACATTTATTACATTATTACACGTCATGAAGTGAACGGGTGAAAGTAGCAGTGCTTGCTTTTACGTCATGACGTGTACTTTTTTTGAATCTGATGTCATCTAAATTAAAAGGTGACGTTATTTCACGACATATTTGCGCTCCATTTATGGTATGTTTCAAGCCATAATTTTCCACGATATTTTTTAAGGTGTACGTCTACTGGACACACCTTGAAGCTGTTGAACATCATCCTCGATAATGCAAAAGCAAGTGAAGTCCTCTAGAATGCATAGTAGGCGTGGCTGCCAAAGAACAGCTGGTCGTCTATCATGACCTCGATGAGCTTTAGCTCGCTATTATGTGATCGCAACTTCACATACAAGAATCACTGCGATTATTGACGATAACAATCTCCGTCTTATGTTGATTAACTCCAGGAAATTTGCACTCATCCAATCCGCCACAGGGCTGATCGATGTGCTGCGGTCATGCTACCTCAGGAATTGACTCTCCGTAAACTTCTAGGGTACATAATCGGATACGATCTTAACACCAGGAACTTGAGTCTCAGCCTGACCCGTCAATAAAGGGTCCATAATACCGGACCCAGTATCGACCTCTGTGGAACTCCTGCGTACGCTTCAAAGACCGATATCGGTTTCGTATCATAGTACATGGTTCTGGAAACGAGATTTTGGTATGATCCAAACTCCGTTCTGATTGGATTGAGATGAATGACGGTATCACCATAGCCGATCTGCCCTGGGAGCGATTATCAGATAGATCCCATGGAGTATCCAATACTAACATGTAACCGGTTCAGCAGATACAACGTACTATGGCATATGTATAGAGATTCCTCAAGAATCCGGCTTGTCATCGAAATGATCCGCAGTTTTTTGACCATTGACACTAGAGGAGTTAGTAGTTTCGAGAGATGTCCCATTACACTTTTCTTGTCGATAACTTTCATCGTACACAGATAGAAAAATCCACTGAAATTTACCCAAAATCATGCACAGAAATGGAACGCCATTACTAGCGTAATTCCTCACGGATATAGTTAAATGTATACAATATTTGACGTGAATCGTCAATATTGTATATGCAGCAATCTTGTTAGGAAGAGAACCATTTCAGCGTAGAATAGCGTAAATTTTCGCATGTAAAGTTTTACGCGCTGTTTATTTTTCATTTTTTCTGTGTAGTTTCTGCCATCGCACCGCGAGTTTTATAAAAATTCGGCAACACTAAGAAATCCTGAAACTATGTACTACTGTCTTTGGTGGTGGAGTTCCAAGGTAACAGTGCCTCAATAGTTGTTTTTGATTTCTGTTTTCATAAATCCATATAATAAAAATGAAATAGTCTGTGTTCATCCGCATAAACTCAAAAACGGCTGGATGGATTTTCTATTTCTTCAGCAGATATGTTTGTTATTGTTTCGACGGGTTTATATGATATTTCTTCTTAAAATCACAACTTAAGTTGAGTAAATCGAAAAACTGAAATTAAGATTTGTATAGGAATTTGAGCAGTACTAAGCAGGACAACGTCTGCCGGGTCGACTAGTTTCATATATTAATTAATATTTTTTCCCATTTCAGGTAATCAAGCGCTGAACAATGATTCAGACAGGTAACTATTTTTATTTATTCCCTTGAGCTCGTGAGAATTCCTTCCTCTATCTTCTCTGATACAACTAAACCGGACAAATCCTCAAAAAAAATTCGTTCGTTTCATGAAGCTCGTTTTTTTTTAAATTTCACACATATATTAAATGAACTGATGCCAAAATTTGATAATTGTAGCTTATGAAATTAATTTCTGGTGGCTTGTTGAAGTTAATGATGTAAATCATCTCCGAACAAATTTGTATGGCAAAAGAAAATTTGACTAAACTTTTTCGGGTAAGATTCGGAACGATCTGATATCATGTAATAAAACCTATTTTGCCTTTCTCGTATTTTTGACTACTTTCCGGTGGTTATGTGCTGATTTGCTAGTTGCTCCAAAGCTTGAAATTGACTGTTCCAATGTTAGAATGAGTCTTTTAATGCTTCAGACCTTAAGGCTTGCATACAGAAGTACTTGAGTAGCATAGTATATGTTGGTCCCTCCCTATTCCGTAGAATATCTTCCGAAATTTGGGGAAATCTTCCTCCTTCCAAATCAGGAGAAAATGGAAGAATTGCCTCTCAACCTTGATTCCTCCAGAAATTGGAGATTTTTCTGAAATTGGGAAAATCTATCTTTAGTTCGGTGCATTCCTCCCCAATATTGGAAAAAAGAAAGATTTATCCGAATTCGTTGGAAATTAGGATTCGTAAGTAAATTTATGAATATTTTAATATATTTTCTCTATTATTGTTTTGATAACTGCTTATGATACAGAAGGTTATTCCTAGAACCAATTTGCGACAATATACAGGATCGCTCAATTGAGCATTTTAACGCCCCACTTGTAAACATCGGAGGTGGCTATATAATGCTCAACCGAGCAATATTGTCGCAAGTTGTTCAGTACTGCCATGATCACATATTTGTAACACCTGCATTTCAGTTCATTTTTAAAAAACTGTGAATCGTTCAGAAATCTCATTACTGCATCTAATATCACAGTAGTAAGATAGGCTTTTGGGGCTCCTGCTGTGCGGAAGACGCGCGGCTACAAAGCAAGACCATGCTGAGGGTGGTGGGTTCGATTCTCGTGCCGGTCTAGGCAATTTTCAGATTGAAATTGTCTCGATTCCCTGGCATAAAAGTATCATCGTGTTAGCCTCAGATATACGAATGCAAAAATGGTAACTTGGCTTAGAAACCTCGCAGTTAATAACTGTGGAATAATTAATGAACACTAAGCTGCAGGGGTCTGTCCCAGTGTGGGATGTTATGCCAATAAGAAGAAGAAGAAGATAGGCTTTACTATCTTCCTTATCTACGTAAGCGGAAATGAGTTTGAGTTTGAGGAGGATTGACAAACTTACAAAATCAACCAAATGCAAATGTTATAAAATGCGATCATGGGAGTAGTACTTTCCCTATTCAGAAGCAGTTATCAATACAAATATAGAGAGAAACATATTTAACTATATTCATACATTTACTAACATACCGTCAAAACGAAAACAAAATAGTCGCGTCTTACAAATGTTCCGACCCCTATATAAAACTCGTTTAGTCACGCACTGATTAACTTACTCACTGGCCGCAAACGGCACAATAATGAATTCTCATATTCCACGTCCTAATATAAACACATCCAATCGCGAACTCCCATTTCAAAAATATCATCCCCATTTGGGATAATTTTCCCAATATATAGGAATTTTATCTGGGAAAATTTCTACCTCTTCCTGAATACATAAGAATTGCTCCGAATTTCAAAAGGCTTCCCTCCCCTTGATTCAAGAGAATTTTCCTGAAATTTTTAAGAATTTCCTTTCCAATTTGTGGATCTCCCCGAATTGGGAATATTTCATCCTCTTAATTGATAGAGTTTCGAGACATACAGGATTTTTTTCGGAGAATTTCCTTCATAAATTTGTTAATTGCTTCTAAGTTTGAAAATCCATCCCACATCATGAATTTTGGGGTGACAAAACCGTTTTTTATTTTCAATTTAATTATTTTTCAAATATGAATTAGCGTATACCTTGGAATGACAAAATGCGTAAACTGTACCTATTACTCTCTGTCGAAAATGCTTACAGAATCTTATACAGATATCTGAAGCCATACATAGAACAACATAAAGTTTTTAATGACAATCATTGCTGTTTGCAGTAGTATTTACAGACATAAAAGAACGATAAAATTTTCAAAAATCAAGTTTACAAAACGCTCGAAGACCTAATAAATGAGGGTACAAAATCGGGAGTGACAAAATCGGATCTACAATAGTACTATCTGTCTGTAAAAGAAATTCCATTACAAAGCTTTAAAATGTTCTGATATCTGAACAATTTATTCAACGAAATTAAGGATAATTTCTTTCGAAATTCGAGACAATACTTCCTTCTAACTTGTAGATTTTTTCCGGAAACTCGGGAAATTTCGTTGCTAAGAAATTCCACTAGAAACTCAGAAAGCAGCAAATACTATTCGTGGTTTTAGAGCATGCATTCCAAGCACGTTCGATATGAAAATTGGATCAAAATGGCAACGAATACAATTTTGCACTTGAGGCTGAATGAACATGGAAAAGGATGGAATATAAATCCACTTGAAAGCTTTAAATCTTTGAAATACGGAAATAAGCGAATCAACCATTCTATCTGCGAACAGCTTGTTGACCGCTCAAATAACTTCAAAACTGTGTCAAACTGTGATCATCCTATCATGGGAGCTATGAGATAAAGAATCGGAACCTAACCCAGTAGAAAGAAAGTAGTATCAATTGTCCAGGTATATCGCCGCCAAACAGGATACTTATTTCACAATATGCTGATGGTCAGAAACCGCGTCTCGTCATCTGCACATTGCGCCACTTATCGTCATTCGTCATTGCCTTCCTTGTCTGGGTGGCAGCGGCCCATAATACCGCGGCTCCAATTGTTGTCCGTCTTGTTTGATTCCTGGCTGGCACGTTTACAAGCAACCGGACCTATCAACCGCAACCCAGAACACGATTCCGCCGCCACTGCCACACAGCAGCAGCAGCATCGAGGCCCTCAAGGTAATCGCATCTGACCAGCCAAGTGCAACTGAGAAGATCAATACCGTCGCGTCATGTCGAGTACAGAGATGCAAGTTTACCCGGTTTGGTCGTAATTCTGTTTGCTACCGTTCGTCGATAGCAACATGCAGTGGCCATTGTTGCCGAACGATATTTTTGTCTTCGAAGCAAAATTTTTCAGTGCATCCGCGCGAATTGATCAAATGGATGGGAAATGGACGGTGGTTGTGTGTGGCGGCGGTAATTATTTCCACTCGCAATGATATTCCGCAGTGGTGCGGCGCCGTGTCTTGGCTGTTTCGACATGCGTCTTTTTTCCTTCGATAATAAGAGTGATTGCTTCAGTGAGTAGGAGATCAACCAGACCGCGCGACAAGAATGTAATGAATGCCATTACACGTTAAATTGCCGCCAAACGACGATGCTGGCTGGAAATCTAAAATTGGATGTTTTCACGACAAAAACGTTGTCGCATTGTGTTACAATGTTGTACCTGGAAGTTTAATTACTTATGCGAAATTATTCGTCTACTGGGATCTCTTTCTAGGAAGGAGAAGACATGGAACGAAACGATAGCTTAGGTGGTTGTTAGCCAATTAGCTTGCATACGGAATTGAAGACGCTAGATGTATGTATGATGAACAAGGTGACGCAAAGTCTCATTAATTGTCATGGTATGATTGTGTGTCAGTGGTTTGTGGGGTTGCGAACGTCATGTTTTATTGTGCGTTGAAATAATGTCTTACGCATTAAGTTGGCTGGATTGACATTGTCTGTTTTCATCAGAAAATTGATAAAGATGAAATTGTTACACAAATTGGGATGTGCATCTCGAAAATATAATTATTGGCACATTGTAAAGTATTCAGAGTATCAAAGCTGACTTGAATGCAGAAGTTGTACTCCGAAGCTATTATTATGATAATAAGAGAAATGGTTCTGGTCATAAATGAGATAAAGATCTTCAGTTTGCGTCAATGCAGCATTTGTCTATGGATTTCAGATGGATTGTGAACTCCTTCGCTTCAAATTGTTCCAAAGTTGTTTGGCTTGAGGTCACATGAAAAGTGCTCTTCAGCGTAGCGTTTTGCAACAAAGATAAGAGTTTTTATCTTCTCACGTTGCCGGATGTATTCGGTCCATTGAACATCTCCTCTTCGTCGAATTGGGTTGCGGAGATAAGCATGTAAGCAGGATTCCTCACTTCAATTGCATTTTAATCTCGGTTGTATTAATTGTTGGTTCGGAAGAGACTGGAGGTGGGATGAGTTATTCGTATTTAGCTTCGAACATTCAGATCGGAAGAATAATTCTAGTCCTTGGACAAGAAATTGGCTTGAAGACGAACGGGGTCGATCCTTTGGAGGCTGCGAACTTTCGAACGGATTCAGGTGGCAGTAGGAATTCGTGCATCAGCAAATCAAACTTTTAATCTCAAAGTGATGTTTGGCCTCTTTATGCCGTAAAAATACCCAAAAACGGCATTCTTAGCTCGTGGTCGGCGTATGATAGTAGGGATCGATGATTATCAGGTTTCTTATCGACTTCTGAGGGTTTTCGAAAGCATGAGGAGCTGCTGGATTGCGCACACCAACCAACGAATTATCTTTTGATAACGGCTCTGACATTCTCATCCTTTTGACTCCTTTGTGATGGCAAGGCAGCATCGTTCGTACAGTGAACTCTCCTTAACTCGATGTTCTGTAACTCGATATTTTCCTGAATCGATGCAATCGAAAGTCCCTTAAATCTAGCATACTGCGTTCTCCGTAAGTCGATACTCCCTTGCTCTATATTTTCTAAGTCGAAGTAATTTTCCAATGCATTTTCACTCGCTAACTCTAATTTTTAGAAACGGTTCACATGCACAATATACACAGTGTAGGCCATTTAGCCGAATTTGGCGTTTGGTGGAATGCCGTTTGGCCGAATAGCTTAAAACATATATTATGAGATGGAAAGTAAGATTGAAGTAAGAAGTTGAGTAAGGAATTTGAAGTGAAAAGTGCGAAGTGAGCAGTGGAAAGAGTAATGATAAACAAAAGTGGGAAGTGAAAAGAGAAGAGGAAAGTGGAAAAGAGAAGATGAAGTAAGAAGTGAAAAGTTAAAAGTGAGCAATAAGAAATGATAAGTTAGCTTTCTTCTTCTTTATTCACTCTTCCTTCTACTTTCTTTATTTCCTTCACTTTTTCTCATTATGTCTTTTTCTTTCTTCTTTCTGCCTTCTTCTTACTTCCGCTTTTTCCTTCTTTCTTCTTCTTTCTTCATTAGATAAAAGAGAAGTAAAAAAGAAGTGAGAAGTGGGAATTGAGAATTGAGAACAGAGAAGTGTGTGGTGAGCAGTGAGAGAGAAGTGAAAAGAGAAGGGAAACTGAGAAATGAGAAGAGAGAAACATGGTGTGTTAAATGGAAAGAAAAGTGAGAAGTGAAAAGTAAATTATGTGAGGTTAAAAGTAAGAAGTGAGAAGTGATAAGTGAGTATTGAGCAGTAGAATGTGAGATGAAAAGGAGCACGGTGAGATGTGAGAAGTGAAAAGAGAAGTGAAATTGAGTAGTGAGAAGTGAGAAATGGGATGTGACTGGTAAGAAAAGTGAAAATTGAAATTGTGAAGAGCCTATTCTTTATAATTTCCATTATTTCTATTTTTGCTTTTGTCCTTCTCAATTTCTTCTTCCTTTATCTATTTCCTTCTTTCTTTATGGTTATTCCATATTTCTGATATTTTTTCTTTTTTCTTTTCCTTTTCCTTTCTCTTATTTCCTTCTTTCTTCCTTCTACTTCTCCTTCTCCTTCTATCTTCCATATTCCTCTTTCTTCTTCCTTCTTCCGTATTCCTTCGTCCCTTTCCTTCTTCTTTCTTTCTTCTTTTCCTACTTTTTCTACTTCTTCTACTACTTCCCATTTCTTCCTTGTTCCTTCGTATTTTTTCTTCCTCCTTCTTCTTTTCTACTTCTGTCTTCCTACTATTCATCTTTTATCTCACCACCTCACTTTCACTTAAGATCATCTGCTTCTAGAGTTCTAATTCCTTACTTGATTCTGCTGTTCTCACTACTCACTTCGCCATCATAGAATCTTCTTCTTCTGACTTCTGAGGACTTAGAAATGAAAATGAAAGTGAGAAGTGAAAAGTGAAAAGTAAGAAGTAAAATATGATAAGTTAAAGTGAAAAGTAAGAAGTGAGAAGTGATAAATGGGAAAGAGAAGTGAGAAGTGACAAGTGATAAGTGAGTAGTGAGCAGTGTGGAGTGTGTGATATGAAATGTTAGGAGTGACGGGTGATATGTGGAAGTAAAAAGTGAGAAGTGGAGAGTAGTGAGAATCATGGACTGAGGAGTGAGAAATGGATGTACTGGTGAGAATGGGGAAGTGAAAATTAAAAGTGGAAGTTAATGAAATTCCTTCCACTTCTTTTCTTTTCTCTTTTTGCTCCTTTGTCTTCTTCATTCTTCTTCCTTTACCTATTTCCTTATTTTTCTTGCTTATCCTCTTCTTCACTCTCTCCTTCTTCCTTTTCCTTTGCCTTTCTCCCATATTTTTATTTCTTTCCTCTTCCTTCTCCTTTCTTCTGTTTTATTCTTCTTTCCTTATATATTCATTATTCTTCTTTCTTCTAGCTTCTTCCTTATTTCTTCGTCCCTTATCCTTCTTCTTTCTTCCTACTACTTCCAACTTCATCCTACTTCTTCCTTCGTATTATCTCCTTCTTACTTCTACCTTCCTTCTTCTTTCTGTTTTTATCTGACCACTCACATTCACTTCTGAGGATCTCGATATCTTGGATCCCAATTATCATTCCAACTCTGATTCTGCTGTCCTCGCCACTACTCACCACTATAGCATCTCACTTCTCACCACTCCTTACTCATTTCTGACTTCGCTACTCACTTCTCATTCTCACTCCACATCTCACTACTAAGTACTCCTTCCATTCTGTAATAACTTCACTACCCTGGACTCACTTCGAACATCTCATTTCACTTCTCAGCTCTCACTTTTAACTATTCTATTAAAAATCTCACCTGTCCCCTCACCTGATGAGGAAACAATTTTAACTATTCTGACAAATGGCATTCAGCCAAATTACCTTAAACCATATTTCTAAATGCTATGAAACGTATTTGATATTTTGGGAAAAATATAAATGTTTTCCCTATCTTTCAATATCGAGTAAGGAGAGTTTACTTCATTTACAGCAACCGTGGATGCGAGTTTTCCCCAGATTCGATTAGTTCAATCCTCTTTTCGATACAAAATGAGCGTATGACATTGCTCGGAATGTTTTGAACTACTTCGTTCGGATTTTGCTAGCTTGCTTTGGATACGGTCTACCTGCAATTAAATACATTGAAATACTTCTTGATTCATTGTAGATTTTCATTTATTTTTTTACTTCTAAACCAGTGGTTCTTAACCTGGGGTACATATTCTGGGGGTACCTTCACTGCCTTAGGGGGTCTCGGACAAAATAAGTAATGGCGGATGAATAACAATTCCAATTAAAACTCATTGATGAAGTTTTGATAATTGTTGTACATAATGCAATGCGATCAATAAATCCCAATTGAATCCAACCTTCCACAACCAGCACAATGTATGAAGGGCTGCTGAACAAAAGATCGAACGAAACGTCAAAAACAAAATGTTTTTTCTCACTAAAGTTTGCTTCGTTGCAAGAGGATTGAAGCATCCTTCTACGCTTCTTGGCTCCTCTTCCAAGCTCTGAAGGCTTCCTTTCAAAAGGCTCGAAGCCCTGTTTTCAAGATCTTTCAAGGGCTAAAACGCCGCTTTCCAAGAGCTTGGAAGGCTCCCTATCAAGATGCCTGTGACCTTTCAAGAGGCTTAAAGCCTCCCAAGAGGATCGGCCTCCTTTCAAGAGGCTTGTAATCCTTCTTCAAGAGGTCTGAAGCCTCCTTTGAAGAAGCTAAAAGCCTCCTTTCTCCTAGAGGCTCAAAGCTCCCAGCAAGAGGCTCGAAGCCCCTTTCAAGAGGCTGAAGCCTCTTTCAAGATCCTTAAAGAGGTTCAAGCCTCTTTCAAGAGGCTCAGAAACCTCCTTTCAAGAGGCTCAAAACATCCGTCGAAGATGCTCAAAAGCCTCCTTTAAAGCCATGTCCAAGATGCTTGGAAGGCTCCTTTCAGAAGCCCAAGCCTCCTTTCTAGAGGCTCAAGCATCCAAGAAGGCTCGAGCCTTCTTTCAAGAGGTTCGAGGCCTTCTTTAAGAGGCTCCAGAAGCCTCCATTGAAAAGGCTAAGCTCCTTCAAGAGGCCCAAGCCTCTTCAAGAAGCCGTTTCCTTTCAAAAGGCTCTGAAGCCTTTTCAAAGAGGCTCGAAGGCTCCTTTCGAGTGGTTTGTACCTCCTTT
Source organism: Armigeres subalbatus (assembly GCF_024139115.2). Lineage (NCBI taxonomy): Eukaryota > Metazoa > Arthropoda > Insecta > Diptera > Culicidae > Armigeres > Armigeres subalbatus. The sequence continues at coordinate 33,196,913 of NC_085140.1, read as the reverse complement.
CAAGAGACTCCAAAAGCTTTCAAGAGGTTCGAAGTTCACTTTCAAGAGGCTCGAAGCCCTCAATTCAAGAAGATCAGAATTCTTCCTTCAGAAGCGACCTCTCAAGATGCAAAGGAAGCCTTTCAAGTTCGAAAATCGATACCAAAAGGCTTCGAAGCCTATCTACAAGAGACTCAAGCCTTTAATTAAGAGGCGAAACCTACCTAAAGGGATTCAAAAGCTGAAAGGAGATTCCCTTAAAGGGCTTAATTATTTTTCAAGCGGATTGAAGCCTTCTTACGAGAGGCGGTACCTCAAAGCAAAGTTCGAAGGGTACTTCTCAAGAAAAAAGAACGCTACAACACTAAAGAAAAGATAAACTGAATCAACAATTAGGCGCGTAATATGTACACTGTTTGAGGCCACCTCTCTCCGCGGATGTTTAATTTCAGTAAAATTTCCCTGAATTACGTTTTACCCGATTTACGCTCAAATAATTCTCTTCCAAACAAATTTGTTACAACTTGCATGCAATACACAATTCACGTCAAAATAGTATACGTGCCGTATATGTACCTTTGCCCTTTTATAAAATTTTATAATTAAATAGGTGTCTCTGAAAGAAAAGAACTAGAAAAAAACTAGTTATTAAGGATATGAAACTATTTCTAAACGAAATTGTTTCAGAAGACTGTCAAGGGATAAAATATGTTCAGTTCTGCGACGTTAGATCGAATAAATTTTGGTACTCTCAAGATAAATTGAATCACTATAACGTCATTTGTATTCTTCGCGTACTCAAAACAGTTTCGACCCTCTCAAATTTGATATTATACTTCCGGCATGATCCACTCCAAAAGCAAGCCTGTTTTCGATGAATTAAAATTTTCCTCCACCGCAAAGCATTCCTTCTGCGCAGTCAGATCTACGCCGAGAAAGATCACTAAGCCCATCCTCGTTATTGCCCCCTGATCGTTGCGCTTTCCCATCCAGACGCAACTTCCAACCAGAACAAAACTAGCAATGAGCTGTGGACTCTACCGCGCGCGTAAGAATTTCCTCGACTAAAACCACAGACGGGCCCCATCATCGCGTTAAGCACCGACCGACCGGCGGAGCACAGTAGCGGCCCAATCACAGCCGCTGCCGTCATCATTGTTGTGATAATCACGAGCCAGCAGTAGCCGAAGACGTATACGGGGCCAGCCGGTTCGGTCTCGTTGTCTTCAGGCCGAACCTCAAAACATCAGCCGAGCAGAAGGCAGCAGGCCATGCTGCTCAATCTAACAATTAACATAACTGTTAACGAACGGGGTCTGCTCTGGGCCGTTCTCAGCATTGCCGAGGCCGGGGCCGAAGAAAGCTTTTGATAGATTATACTAATTGTCGCGTCGTAGAACTAGTTTTTATTGGCCCGTTCTGTCTTTGTTATTATGGGCTGCTTTCATGTGAGAGAGATGACTCTGTGGTGGATTCAAAGAACCATTCCCCAGTGGATGTTTGTATAAATTGATTTTATTGAACTTTGTAGAGATTAGATTTTAATTTTGAGCAATTAAATTTTATTACTACTCATTATTTTTAAAACTCTTTTTTATCACTTTTTCCATCCAAGGTTGAGGCTTCAATGTATTGTCAAGAATCAAATAAAGCAACGGACACGCTTGATTATTGTGAGAGGTATAATAATTGATTTCTCAAATTACTAATCATTAGAGGTATCTCGTGTTTTTCGAAATTAGCCATGGTCACCAGATTCTGTAGATATTTTTGATTTCCTGAAAGTATGTTTGAAATCTTTCAACTTTTGAATGATTATGTTTAATTGTTCATCAGCTATTGCTGATTGGATTCATATGACATCCAGCGTTGAACCACCAATGAGTTTTTTTAGTTTTAGGTTAGATTTTTGGTTTTTTCCTATCCAGGTTTCCACACTTTGTGGATGAACCCTAGCCGTTTCTGTGTTATATTTTGTCCGTTGTCTAATCTGTCCCAATTTTTTCCAAGTCTGCTCATATTGTTTCCAAGACAAAAATCCATTTTGTACATAAAAATAACTTTGAAATTGCTGTCTATAAATGATTGGAAGCTCAGTTTTGACACACGAAATGGTGTTCGTTAAATAAATGGTAAACTATATTTATTGATGCTTCAACATTCTGAAAAACATGAATTGAATATAACCATCTAGTGGGGTTGTAAAATCCAACCTGTCGCGGAATACGAGTGATTCAATAAATTAAAATTAAATATTTTGATTATGAAATTTTTACCTGTACGATGACAAGATATAATATTTGAATCCAATGTTGACCCGATTTTGTATATCCGGTTTCATAGCGCTCTCGACTCAATTTTATCACTTTTGACCAACTGGTTTTCTTTATACCGTAAATAATACGCAAACAAAAAGATTTAAACAATGAAAAACTTTCACCGTCTGTAATTTGTAATGAATTATTTCTAAGTGGCTGTCAAAGTTTTTAGACTTTTCGACTATAAGTAAGATACCATTAACAATGTTAGCTTCCCAAGGCATAAAATGATTCAAATTTTAGAAATTAATTAAAAATAATATTTTTTCCGATTTTTTTATTCATGTGTTTATTTGGTAGGCACTCTGTGTTCTTAATCGTGCACGATGGAGTAGCTAGAACAAATGGTCTTAAGAACCCATTTTTCGAATTTTTGCATGGTATTACATGTTTAGAATACTTCAATATTATCTATATTGAGTGTCAGCGCGCTGTGTCGTGATCTACTGTGGTACTCTGCAGTACAGAATTCGCACAGAATTTAATTTAGATATCCATTATTCGTTATTTATCGTTGCCAGTTCATCTTATCGAGTCCATCCGTTTGTTCAGTCATGTAACCAATGATCGTTGCAATGGTGGTTGCCATTTAATCCGTAACGTTGAGGAATGCCTCGAGAAGAACAAGTTGCTATCGTCATCATGCAGCCGTGACGGTAAGGCGAGTACTCCAAAACGCCACCGTATGGGCAGCGGATCCGGCTACTACGAGGGTTAGTGGAGGGCTGGAATCGACCCTGATTACCTGCTTATAAGGCGAACGTGTAGCCAACTTCACTACCACATCCCTTCTGTTTTTCCGATATTGTCACATCCAAAATTTACCAGGAAGCTGATAAAATCGAATACTTGTATAATATGATTGATAATTAAATCATCCATGGATAAGTTAGAGGTAGAATATTCTGTTAACGACAATTTCGTGGTAGTTCAAACTCCATGGCCTGAGATTGCCAAATAATTCAACGGAATATTTTTTGAGGCCGTCAAACTCTTTATGAATCACACGAAAAGAGAATGAAAACTTTCCAAAATTCCTAAAGGTCAGGGTGTGCAAAATAGATAGTCGCTCGATCGTTCTGCGTACTATAGGAAACACGATTGGACGCGCATCAAATTTGCTTATTAATTTAATAATTCACAACGCAGAACAAGTTACGATGATCGCGCGATCGTTCTGGATGCTCAAAGAAACCGACCAGACGCGTACTTAAACATATAATTTTACTGACATGAACATAAACAGAATTAAAATAACGTAGGTTCATGTATTTTTATAATACCACTAGGCCGAACAAACCAGGGTCGAAACTATGTGGCCGAAAGGGTTATTTAGCCGACAGGTTATTTGGCCGGAAGGTAGTTTGTGTCGAAAGCGTGATATAGCCAAAGGGCATTTGGCCGAAAGGGGCTTGGCGAAAGGGTCATTCGGCCGAACGAACATTTGGCCGAATAGTTCTATTTAAAAGTGAGAAATAAGGAGGAGAAGAGAGACATCTAAATTCTAATTCCACATTACTCACTTCTCACTGGAAAAAGTAGAGATGTGAAGTGAGTAGTCAGACTCTCACTACCCACTTCGCAATCTAACTTTTCACAGTGAAGAGAGTAGTGAGACGTCTCACTTCCTACTCTTCATTTTTCTCTTCTTCTCTATAGAAGTGAGAAGCGCGAAGTGAGTAGTGAGTCTCACAACTCACTTCACGCTTCTCACTTTCATAGTGAAAAGTGAGAAATGAGAAGAGAACTGTGACGTCTCTCTTCCTACCCCAATTTCTCACTTCTCAAATGACCTTTTCGGTCAAATGTCCTATTCGGTATGACCTATTTGGCCAAATGACCTTTCGGCAAACGACTTTTTGGCCCTAATGGTCTCGGCCAAATTACTTTTAATGGTCTGTTCAGCCAAATGGTATATTCGGCAAACAACTTTCTATCGAGTGGCATACGGCCAAATGGTATTAGCCAAACGGTATTCGGCCAAACGGCCCTTCCCCAGTAATTTAGTTCGGTTAATAAAACCACGATTAACTCTCGCGGTGATGGTGCCTTCTCGTGCATAATACAAAATCGATAACAAACTCATAAGAATGATCTCATATAGCACTGGTAGGTGGACAGCTTCTAACTTTTACATTTGGCTATAGAAACAGATTCAAAAATGAGTATGTCAAGCAAAGGCGAAATCTAGCTGCCAGAGCGAACGATTTAAAACTCTCAAATTTTCAAGGCAATATAACATGAATACGCAAAACAAAATTTCTTAATTTTTTTAAATAGGGTAACTGTATTTAAGCTTGAAATTTGAAAAGACTCATACCGCAAAATATTCTTTTTGTTGGTGTCAAAAAACAGTTTTACTTAAGAGCAAATCGCCATTCTAAAAATCAGAAAGATCAATTAGGCCCATTTGAAAAAATTCTTGATTTCGTCTTTTAGGTACCGCCTACGTTGATTGTCTTGCTGCCTGCGAGTAATTATTTTTGATGTGCAATATCGGAGCGCCCTACCAAGCTTTAGTTATTGCAAAGATATCGCTACTTATTGCATGCAAATGAAAAAGTATAGATCAGTAACATGACATGAAGAAAAGTGACACTTGATTTTGTTAAAAATAAAATCGTCGTCGGGGGTGACAATGGGTCAAATGGGAGAATGGGTCATGTTTCAACTACTTGGAATGCATGTAGAATGGATTGAATGAATCTGAGGCAAGAAGACTAAAACATAAGAGACCTTTTCGAAATATTTAAAACCAACGAAAGCAACGTCCATTTGCTATCCACTACAGCAGAAAGTTTCTCCTGAGCTTACGATTTGGTACGGATGAGTTTGGCAAAAGTATCTTTTTCATTTTTTCGAGACTATGACGAAAAGACGAAAATGCCTGATATTAACGAAGACTGATGCGCGTTGTGTTTCATATACCATCTCTGTAGGATAAGATTGCTTTAATATTTCTTTGGCTTGAAGGCAAACAGGCGATTCCATATTGTTTGATATTTATAAAATAGTAGAATGTTCAAGATTGTTACTGAACTCTATCCGAATAATATTATGGCTGTTGGTTGGTATGAATAGTAGTATAACAGTAGTTAATGAGATTTGTTTATTTGTGTGCAAACCTACTGTATTAACGTATTTAATAACAGTTTCGAGTGTGTCGAGAAATCTATCTCAAGTGGTTATTTTGTTCTGAACCTCCCCCAATAAAATAATGATTAACAATAAGGAGATATTCCAGCCTGGAGACGGCGAGTAATCTTGGTCCGGCTCAGAATGATACAGGATAAGGGCCATCCAAAGTACGTCACGCCTCTAGGGGTGGATTTCAGAAGCGTGGCAATCCATAATTTTAAGAGAATTCATATAAAAAGCGTGACGATGGGTGACGGGGGTTAAGAATTACCATTTCTCGCGTAACGTAGTGAGGGAGGTCAGTTAGTAGGGCACCCTTTTGATTTTTGTCCATAACTTTGGTTCTAGTTGGTATTCTGTCTACATTTTTATACCAATGGAAAGCTAGACGTACAACTCCTGCTAGAGAAGAAATTGGTTTGTTTTCATCGATTTGAAACACTTTATTGTCAATTTCCAAATTTGGAAGTTTTGAACATTTTAGTTTTGTGGTTCGGTTGTGGGCACCCTTGAAAATTCGGCTAATAATGACCCAGCAGAGCGACGACCTCGATAACAGAAATTGGTATGAGTTTAGTTGATAAGAGGTAAAATAACAAAAATAATATGAAAAACTTATAGAATACTTGAGGTATACCATGCTTAGGTATTTCAATACTAAACGAATAAAATTAGTTATGCATTTGGTATTCAAATTCAATTCAATAACTGAGTTTAGGCTTTTAAGTATTGTGTAATTTTGGTATTATTCCTTTGGTATTTAATTTTATGCAGGCTAGTTCATAACAGAGTCTAACAAATTAGGTATTATTGAGCCAATTTCTCCTGCTCGGGGAATTATAAAAATGAAATCCACCAGTTTCAAAGAAAGGAGTATTCATGAAACAATAAAAAAACCTAGATTAATCCACCTACAGCGATGATGCTCTTTCTGTTAGCGTTAGCGTTGGTACGTAGATACTTCGTAGATTGGACACAGTGATACTCATGTTTCTTATGGAATCCGTATCCAGATTGCTATCGGAAATCAAGGTGGGAGTTACCCTTGATTCCAATCTAAGATAAAATGGCATAAGCATGAGATTACTATTCGCCACGTCCATCTTTACCGTAACTAGGGATAGGAAAGGAAATGTTGATGTAGAACTCACTTCACGAGAGGCCCCTGACTTGGCGACGCCCCTCAAGCTCTACGAGTTGGTGGTTTGGTAGGGTAAGGTAGGTCATGAGGTTTGCCTCAAGCTGGCAATTGACCCACAGACTATGTGTTTACCTGCTTTTATTTAAACTCTTGCCAGCCTGGCTGTCGAAAGAGTATGCTAATATCGATTTTATTTTACAGTTTATTCTTTAAATAATGTACAGACGATTTTCACCTCAATCTATCAACAACTATCCGTTGAACAAATCTAAATTTCACAAATTTGTACTTTCAGCTCAGTGAGCAAAACGATTCTTCTAGGTTCATCGAATACAAAATCAAACCATGTCTTTTAAAGATAATTATACTAACATTTTACAAAGTTTTGTCAAGTATTTTCGCGATTTCTGATATAAAATTCAATTGCTCTGTGACGTAAACGCCTAAATGCACCACCACCAGAAAATATTCATCACGCGCTGATTCACCTAAACACATATCACATAGTAATAGAAATAGTACTTCCTTTGCGTTTACAAATATGTTGATTTCAAAAAGAACATGACTCTTCTTTTCCATTCTATCAAACGTTTCACCTAAATTTCAATGATTCACTTCAATTTCAATAAAACACGTCACCGGACAAATAAAATAAATGAATAAATAAATCAATAAATAAATATATCAATGAATAAATAAATAAATACAGGCATACTCGATAGTACGGAACCTCGTAATTTTAGTGTCGTACTATCGAACGTACGTACTATTGAAGCAAAAAATACCGAACAAAAAAATTTTTTACCTTTCTATTTATTTGGGAGTGATGTAATTTTATAAAACCGCTCGGAAGTCAATATTTGATAGAAGGCTCTGTATTCTAAGCAAATTTATATTCGATATAAACGGATCAGTATGACTCAGATTTTTCTTGAAATGGTGCCTACATGTGCATTGCGAAAAATTATCGTCCTTGTAAATGTGAGGCTATTGTTTTTATGAAATAGTATGTCAATGCTTCGAAACATCCATAAATTACGTGAAATGTGACTTTTTAAGATATGTTACACATCATGCATAATGATGCATGTTAATACAAAAGTGACGATTGGGGTGGATCACAACATATTTTACGTGACGGTTATGGATTCCACCTATATATTTTATGTAAATGAAAAGCTTTGTGGTTGTCCTGAACTGTCACTGTGTTGTGATTCTATTGGCTCCATTGACGTTCCTTACCAAAGCGACACACTGTCACTATAGCAAAAAAACGCATAGCGTTGATTTGGAACCTTCATTATGATTCGTAACTATACATAAGTACATTACATCAGGATGAGTAAAGATAACAAAAAATGATTTCTAACATTCTTCATTTATTTAATTTCATTTATTTAGTCTATCTTTCAAGTTATTTTAATTTTCGTTCAGATGTTTATGCCTTTATCACAACAATATGTAACGAAAAGGCTATAAACCCAAAAAGATTTTTGTGATAGGAGACCTGGAGAGCTGACTTTTATATACTTGATCGGTATCAGCTTGATGATTTGAGGTATCACTGGTGTCTGTCGATAAAGATTAAATCTAAATCGTTGGATGGTGATCTACTCACAACTGCAACTTGCGTGGAACTCTGGCCAAAAATGCGACGTGGGATAGTTGGCAACATGGGCACTATTCAACAAATTCTCCACAACATAAAGATACTTTTTCTGAAAATGTAAGTTTGTTCTTCAGGAAACTAAGGAATTACTTAAAGAATACCTCTGAAATTTACTAGAATTTTTTCGTATTTTAGTTTGAAATTATTTCAAAATGTATTTGAAATTTGTTGAATTCATAAATCTATAAATTTCAACTTATGAATGTTGATTTGAAATTTATAAATTTTCCTCTGGAAATTTCTTAGGAAATTCATTCAAAAACTTTATTTTCAAATTCTCCTAGATTTGTTTCAGATATTCTTCTATGATTTTTTTTCCGAGAATATCTCCAGGAATTCCATAGGTAAATCCACCAAGATTTTTCGAAATTCAGACTCAAACCAAGAAATCCATCGCGATTTTTTTTTTCAAAAGTTAATTTAATAAATTCTTCAGGAAATCCTTTCGGATACTCCTATTCTTCCTGAAAAGGAACTTCCTGGAATCTTTTAAAGGAATTTTCAGAACAATTTGAGAAAATTCTGTGGAATTCCAAAACGAATTCTGGATAATTCTTGAAGAAATTTTCGGAGAACTTTAAAAGTGATTTCTAAAAGTTCTTGAAGTAATTTCCGGGGAAATTTTTGGCGGTTTTTTGGGAAAATACATGAGGAATTTTTGGAAATAAAGTGAGAGAGTTTCTCGAAGAATTTTGTGGGATTATTGTTTTAAGATATTGCGAATCCTGGAAAAACTCTGAGAATACTGAAGGAATTTTGGCATTTTGCAAGGGGATTTTATAGAAATTTTAATCGAAGTACCATAGAAATTTTAGAATGGCTGCAGGATACCTGAGAATCCCTTAAAAATTTCAGAGGAATTTCAGGGACTTTTGTAGGTAACCTGAAAGAGTTTTACCAGTGTGGAAATCTGTGAACCTTGTTCACAAAACAAGAAGTATACTCGCGAACACTTGTTTTGCATTTTCGTGCCTACCCAGTAATCTCGCAGAAAAACAGAAAAGCGAACCCCGAAAACGTTCGTGGAGTCTGGAGTCTGTTAATTTGCAAAAGTCATAAACCAACCTTGAAAATGATTCTCACGGATGTCGAGCAGAACACATATGTTCATTGTTTTGTGTTTACGTTAATGAAATTTATTCATTTTATTCGAAGTAACCACAAATACATCGATCTGATTTTACTCGCGAAAATAGTAGTTTGTGCAACTATTGTTAAAGATGATTTTTCAGCACGAGTTGTACGTTTATCCGACGAGGCTTGCTGAGTTGGATAATACTACGAGTGCTGAGAAAATCGAGTTTTGCAACGAGTTGCACACGCCATTTTTGCAATGACGAAAATGGGCCTTAATATGATAAATCTGGACCAAAATGGTACTGTCTGATTTACGTTTGATAAATTAGCCAAAATCATGTTGCTGCAGAAAACAAACAGTTCTCATGTTATCGTAACATATTGAATGCTCGAATACCATATAGCGATAGATAAATCTGTCTTTGGGGAATTTTGATGTGTCATTAAACTATTTCATTTATTACGCGAACAGGAATACACAATTTGAACACTCACCCAAGCTAATTGAGCAAATGTGGTCATGTAATTATTGTTCCAATATTTCCATTATAGCACTCCAATGAGTGCTAATGAACTTTATGAACCCATTTGTGATAATGATCATTAAAGCATCAATTCCATTGGTATGGAAAAGTAGGCCGTTTTATCACTCCAAACGTGAACTGTAAACCAAATATTATGATCAGGAATTGCAAAAACTTTTTGTTCTTTTGCTCTGCCCGTACTGCGAAAAAGCAAGCGTAGAAAAATGCAGGCAGAGATTCGCGCGTGTATGGCATTTCTGGTAAATTACACTTTTCTTACTGCAAAGCAAGTATTCCAGCGCAGGTTTTGACGAAATTTAATTTTTGTAGCCAGTTTCCAGAAGAAAAAACGGAAACAATTTTCTTGCAGGAACGAGTTCTTGCAGGAATTTCCGGAAGAATTTGGGCGAGTTTCAAAGGCTTCCACGTTAGTTTCTGAAGAAATTCAATGAGAATTTCCGGAAAACCTCAAGTTAACGGAGAGATTTTGATGAAATTTCTGAGTAACTCCAGACAGAACTCCAGGAGGAGTTTACATGGAATTTATGAAGATTTTCTGGTGGAACTTGGGAAAGGAATTGTGGAAATTTCTAAGAGAATTCTTAGGGATTGCTAAGAGATTGAGAAAATAATGGAATTTAGAGGGTATATTTGGGATTAACAGAAATATTTGCTATAATTTAAGATGGATGTTGGAGAATTTCGTAAAATTTCGGAGAAATTCTTTAGACGAACTCCAGGAATTTGAAGGAATTCAGATAAATTCTGGAGAACTTTAGAGAAATATCTGAAAATCACTGTAGGAATTCTGGAAAATTCGAGGACTTCCTGGAGGAACATCCAGATAAATTCGGAAAACTTGTAATACACGAAATTGATTCACGCCGCCACTAATCACCACCACGACGCTACCACTGGTGAAATGATCTATCACGCCTCACTGTCGATAAAATTTCAATCGGCGCTCAGGTCTAGATAGAATATCAAGTTAAATCATGTATGGAATTTTCGACCACACTACTGAGGTATCCCAGGAAGAACCCTTGGGAGAAACTATGTTCCAGGATA